>NC_032089.1:2384308-2718158 GCF_000182965.3 Candida albicans SC5314
TAGCGCCAACACCAGCAGCACCAGCACCAGAACCAGTACCAGCGCCGGCGCCATATCCAGAAGTACCACTACTGGCTCCTTGGTTTTGACCAGTCAATGAATCTTTTGCACTATCAGCAGTTTTTCCAGCTTTATATTGCTTATACTTGTCTTGGGCAAGATCAGTACCAGTTTGACCGTCTTTGCCACCGGCATATTTCCCGGCTTGGCTGTTGATGTTGTCAACATCATCCTTCTTGATTCCTTTTAATTTGTCAGTTAAACCCATTGTTTGTTATTGTTGTAAATTATAGATATAAGTTATTTGTACTTGATATTCAATTGAGTTCTGAAAATACCAAAATCAATCGAAAGCAATTGGGAATTACCCCCTTTATATATATTTACATTGAGTCTCGGGAGCAATATAGGGGAGAAATTTCACAATTGAGAGTAGTGGAATTCTCCAAACGACCTGTGTATAGTTACGTCATTTCCAGATATTTACCAATTTCATACTTTCCCCGTTTTTTTTTCAGTTGCTATACCGATTTCAATATTGTTGCTATTTAAACCGAAGACTGAAATATAAAATGTGTGGATCCAAAGAATATAGCAAACAAGCAACACTAACAGATGAAATGAAACAAAGAGCAATAACAAATAATATACTAGAGCCTCGTGGCTCAGAGAAAAGATGACCAATGTCATACACAGTTTCAACTCAGCCTATCGAATTCTCGGTAGCATTGCTATTTTGCTTAGTTCTCGGATCCTCTATTTTTATCTATTTTGTTGCTAACATGGTTGCCAATTACAATTGTTCAACCCTGAGTTGTTTTTCACCGAATATGCAATTGTGCTAGAAACTCTAGAAAGTTCTTTTCGGAGAAGGCGAGAAAACAATAAGAGAAAACTTTCAAGATCCAAAATGTTTGCCACAATTGTTTCTATCAATATGTGGATTCTTCACACAATGCAAAGTATTAACTCTTTCAGTACAATAGCCACTCAAGACAATAGTAACTTATTGAACCGATAGACGGAACATTGTATTTCTTTGATATATTTTTTGAGAAGCATAACCTTTGTATAGTCAACGTTGCGGTTAGGTTTCTGTTTCATTGTACTAAACGAGGTTTCTCTTTGGTTTCAATGAGACATTTTTTTAAACTTGTCGTCTAATGAAAACAGCAAAATCAAAAACTACACATACTCTTACCAAACCAGTAAAAGTCCACCCCTGAAAATATATACGATAGAACTTTCTACTTAGAAATACATTTAATTCCATTAGAGGGGTGAAAAAATAGATGAATACGACATTTCAACAGAAGCATATGAGTGTAAGTTGATAAATCTGCTCTTACACTTTGGAAAAATAATACTTCAATATTGAATGATCGTTTGACACACAGAAGTTTAAGTATACTTTATACGCTGCGTGTAGTTGATTTAAAGTTTCTTCCAATTGTAGCGGAATTGATCAGGTTTAATGCTTTTTGGAATATTTCGAACAATAAACACAACAATTGATACAAATGTACCACATTTATTGATTTACTCCTTAACAGAACCCATAATTCAATGCCCAACCTGAACCTGGGGCAGAAGTAGGAGATATATGTAAAACGTAAAGTCAAAAGAAAAGAGACAAACAAAAAGACTCTGGAAAAAAAAAACTTCCTCAGTAAACAAGGAAAATGGCGATGCAACAAGAGGTTGTCGCCAGAACCAGTTACCCGGTTCACTGCGTTGGCCAACTTTGAGACTATATTACGGGCTTCCTGCTTTCAATACTACATCAAAAGACACATCAAAAAATATACGTATATTAAAATCTTTTATAACTTGTTTCCATCAAACCATTTTTGTTCCAATAAATATTGAAATTACTCTCTAGGAATAATTGCGCATGTAGTTTAATATGATAGGGATAGGGTGTAGTTCTTTTAATCCTTGGGTTCTGGTCTCAAATCAGATCTTCTTGGGGCTTCCAATGGATGTAACTGAGCTAAATACGTGATTGCCCACATTAAATAACACATTGACAATGCTAATATTACTGATGATCTAAAGACAGTTGTGTTCTCTTTTGGTGCAAACACCCATGCCAAACATGATAAGGCAACAACTACTATGAATACGGCAACAACAGAATATCTAAATCGTATATGTTAGTAACTCAAATTACGCCATAAATAATGTAAGTCTCTTGTACTGAAAAAGATACATACCCACTCATTTTAGATAATCGTGTATCTTTACTGTTAGGTTTTAATCGACAACTGATATTGTTGATAACTCTCAAATTCGATTTTTTTTTTTGCGTTAGTGCACCTTTTTTGTTTTGAGATTTTGATTTTTTTTTTACATCCGCTGAACTTTCTTCGAACTTGTATACAAACACCCACATAACTAAAAATATTCTAAATGGTCTCCCAACAGGTCTCTAATTGGCTTTTCAATGTAATTCAACCACTGTATGAACATAAGAAAGAAGTGTATGCTCATGTTTTCCAATTTTTACAACTACATTTGAAGAAAAATCTTAATTTTAAAATTAGAACGCAAATCTACACCTCGAGTGGGTCAGGAGAGCCTAATCTATTGATAAACTTGTTTGGCACAATTCAGATCAATGAACAAATTGGCACACCAATTGAAATCTGGGTACCTTTTGCATATCCTTATGTTGATTATGAGAACAAAGGTGCACCTATAGTTTATATTGTTCCTGACCACAGTAAAGGTTGGTACTTAAAACCAAATAATAATGTTGATACACAAGGGATGTTTTACCACCCCTATTTGACAAGGTGGCACAGAGAATGCTTGCGATCGAATCCAGATTCTCTAAACATGTTCAGTTTGGTAGAATTGGCAAATGTGATTTACCGAAGCGTTACTACGGATTCCCCAATAGCCTCCAAGCCTCCAGGCATTACTAATACTCCCCAGAAGCCCGCAAAAGTGCCACTTGATTTTAATAGCATTTCAACAGAACAGCCATTGAATTTGCATCAATTGAATACAGAGCAACCGGCAGTAATACCCGTACAGACCACTGGTCCTCCATTACCTGCAAAACCCCCAAAAGCACAGAATGATATTCATAGTTCCACACCATTGAAGTATCAAGCGCCGTTGCCATTGCCACATGAAGCTGAGAAATTTAATTATCCGCAAGAAAGAACGTCATCTCCATTGCCTCCATTAGGATTCATAAATCAACAGCCTAGTCGTTCCCCTGCAATTGCTTCTGCCGTTCCCCATACCATGA
The DNA here is from genome assembly GCF_000182965.3 of Candida albicans SC5314. Classification (NCBI taxonomy): domain Eukaryota; kingdom Fungi; phylum Ascomycota; class Pichiomycetes; order Serinales; family Debaryomycetaceae; genus Candida; species Candida albicans. The sequence continues at coordinate 2,387,571 of NC_032089.1, forward strand.
CACCGCCACAGCCATCACCACCAGTTGATTTAATTGATGGTGAAAATCCATTGTCTGAAACCAATACTGGTGTCACTAACTTGACGCATGAACTATATTCTAAAATTAATCATTTCTTAAGTGAAGAAGAGAAAACCATCAAAGATGTGAACGAGAAAACCATGAAAATTAAAGTATTATACGAGCAGTTGAATCATTATTACAGTCTGGCCCTTAAAAACTCAAGTTTTTTGGATGATATTGTAAGTCAGCTTACATCTAAAGTGAGAGATTTAACACAATTAAACCAAGAGTTGGGTGTGGTTAATGAGCTTAATCATCAGTCACAAGACAGTATCGCCATTAGCTCTACTAAAAAGATTCCCTTGGATGAGATTGTTATTGCTGATCTGCCAATGATTGATACCCTATACAAGGTTAGTGCCGAAATTAATAGCATTACAGATACTATAAATTTGATATCTGGAAATTTCCATAACGAACAAGAGATTGTTAACGAGAAAAGCTTCGACTCTTGTCTTAAAACAACACGGAAAATGGGTAGAGAACTTTTTTGGCTTCATTTTATAAAGTCTGAAATAGGAAACAAGCTTCAGTAAGGATTTTGTCTTATTAATAGGAAGGGGCTGTACACACTTAATGTATTCATAGAAGTATCTGTCCAAATATTCAATATATAATTTCTTTTTCCTTGTGATATGTTTATCTTCATTTTCAGGTCATAACAATCTCTATACAACGCACTCACAAAAAAAAAGACAATTAAAGAAAAGAGTTTGTATCGCCACAGACTTGAATTGCCTAATCGTTCTATCTATATTATAACATGTCGACTGAGTCTGAAAATGTGTTCAGGCAACTGTTCAGAAACTGGAATGACCGGTCGAATAGAACTACTACATCATCTACTTCAAACAGACCTGTCCTATCCGAATGGACAGATTATTTTAAAACTGGGGCAAACGATCTATACAACCGATTACCTTCATCGGTTCAGGATATAGGTGCCACAAACAATAATGTACAAGAGCCATCATGGTACAATTTGTCAAGACTAGAGAGATTAATTGGTTTTGGGTGTTGTCTTGGAGCATCTGTGTTATGCTTTGTGTTGTGTTTCTTCATGTTGCCGGTTTTGGCATTAAGACCAAGAAAATTTGGTTTGTTATGGACTGGAGGATCTGTACTTTTTGTTGTATCATTTGGTGTTTTACAGGGGCCATATAATTACGTTCGACATTTACTTTCTAGAGATCGGATATTGTTTACAGGGGTATTCTTTTCATCTGTGTTTTTAACAATTTACTCGGCCTGTATTTTGAAAAGTAGTATTTTAACCATTTTCACTAGTATAATAGAGATATTGGCTGTTTTATATTACACATTGAGTTACTTCCCCTTTGGAGCAACAACTTTGACGTTTTTCACTAGCTATGTTGTTGGGTATGTCGGGGGATTGATTGGAGGGGTAATATTTTGAGGTGTATACAAGGTTATTTTAATTTTACAACAATACATGTATGCGTATATTTATATTTTGATGTAAACTGTTGATTCTGGTATTATAATTTTTCATTATCTACCTTAGCCAATTCTTCCTTTAATTTCTCATGCAATTTTCCTAATTTATCAAAATCAGTGGCTTCAGCAGGCCAACCAACACCTAAACCTGTAGCCTCATCCTTTTTAGGAATCAAATGGAAGTGAACGTGATCAACAACTTGATGAGCAATTCTTCCGTTGTTCTGTAAAACGTTATAACCTTCACCTTCTGGAGTATTATTTTCGTCCAATTTCAAGACTTTTGTCAATTTTTTGACAACTGGTAAAATGTCACTAAGGTAGTCGTCTGGAATGTTGTGCAACTTTGCCCCATGGTGTTTAGGGATAATTAAAACGTGGGCTTCAGCAATTGGTTGAATGTCCAAGAAGGAATAAGTCTTTGCAGTTTCAATTAACTTGAAAGAAGGAATTTCACCTTTGATAATTTTACAGAATATACAGGAAGCATGAGAAGCCATAATTGAATTGGGAAATACTATAATGTCAATTGAAAGAGAACTTGAATTGAAGTGAGATTTTCACAAGCTAATAAGTTAAATTGTTTGACCTTAAGATGTGTAAGAAAAAAAAAGCAGAATGAAACTAAAGAAAAAGTGAGTTGTGGAGGTATATAAAGTTCTTAGAGTAATAAATTTTTCTTCTCTTTTCGGGTCATAGTCTCCTTAAAATTTGTAGGAGTTCGTATTCTACCCCCCTATTTAGGTATTCACCCCACTGAACTGTAGTACGTTAAACTCCGAGAATATATACAGTGGAGTGACTTTTCCAACACCTCGCCAAATCAGTTAGATATTATACCTTCTCTTTAAAGACGATTCTAACCTATCCATCATATCTAATTATGTAAAAGAAAAGGATCTGGTGATCAAGTTCAGAATTTTAAGTATTCAAGATGTCCAAATTTTCACCCATCCTATTTCAAACTTGTCAAAGTGGTAAGCTTTCTATATCTTACCACAGAGACACTTCCACTTCTAATAACACTTGTTGAACATTATCTTACAAACTAAGCAAGTGCTTTTTTTATAGGAATCTTTAGTATTGTTTCCATAATGTTTATATGCAGTCTATCAATTTATGTGCACTAATTCTTGGACGGTGGCAAAATGAACAACTGGATGTATGGATAGATTTGTAGCAACTGATACCAGTTATTACTAGCAATTGAATATACACAGCTGTTGACATTCTAGTCATTCTTTAGTACACGTCTCTCTTTTTTACCGTATACTCAATTTGGACATACTTTTTTCTTTATCTTCTGCTTTGAGAAGGTTCTAGTCTTTACAAAAAAAAAAAATATTTGACAACCAAATTAAATTCGAATCAGTGTTGAAATTCTGAGGGCGATCAACACCACAACAAACAACAGAGGAATAGAAAAAAAAATCCAGCACACCAATTTTAATTTTTCCTTTCAAAACTCTCTTTCTTATCCCACATTTAGTTTATATTTTTATTTCTACACCATAAATTTCTACAAATAACACAAATTATGACTGGTGAAGAAGATAAAAAACAACATTTTGATGCTTCTGGTGCTTCTGCTGTAGATGATAAAACAGCAACTGCAATTTTAAGAAGAAAAAAGAAAGATAATGCCTTGGTCGTTGATGACGCCACCAACGATGACAATTCTGTCATAACCATGTCGTCAAACACAATGGAATTGTTACAATTATTCCGTGGTGATACAGTCTTGGTGAAAGGTAAGAAGAGAAAGGACACAGTGTTGATCGTTTTAGCTGATGATGATATGCCTGATGGCGTTGCTAGAGTTAACAGATGTGTTCGTAACAATTTGCGTGTCAGATTGGGAGATATCGTTACTGTCCATCCATGTCCTGATATTAAATATGCCAACAGAATCTCAGTATTGCCAATTGCTGATACTGTTGAAGGTATTAATGGTTCCTTATTCGACCTTTACTTGAAGCCATATTTTGTTGAAGCCTATAGACCAGTGAGAAAAGGTGATTTATTCACTGTGAGGGGTGGTATGAGACAAGTAGAATTCAAAGTTGTTGAAGTTGACCCTGAAGAAATTGCAATTGTTGCTCAAGATACCATTATTCATTGTGAAGGAGAACCTATTAATCGTGAAGATGAAGAAAATAGCTTGAATGAAGTGGGTTACGACGATATTGGAGGTTGTAAGAAACAAATGGCCCAAATTAGAGAATTGGTTGAATTGCCTTTGAGACATCCACAATTGTTCAAATCGATTGGTATTAAGCCACCAAAGGGTATTTTGATGTATGGTCCACCTGGTACCGGTAAAACCATTATGGCAAGAGCAGTGGCCAATGAAACAGGTGCCTTCTTTTTCTTGATAAATGGTCCAGAAATTATGTCTAAAATGGCTGGTGAGTCTGAATCCAATTTAAGAAAAGCTTTTGAAGAGGCTGAAAAGAATTCTCCTTCCATTATTTTCATTGATGAGATTGACTCTATTGCCCCAAAGAGAGACAAAACTAATGGTGAAGTAGAAAGAAGAGTTGTTTCTCAATTGTTAACCCTTATGGATGGTATGAAGGCCAGATCTAATGTAGTTGTTATTGCTGCTACTAACAGACCAAATTCTATTGATCCTGCTTTGAGAAGATTTGGAAGATTCGACAGAGAAGTTGACATTGGTGTTCCAGATGCTGAAGGACGTTTAGAGATTTTGAGAATCCACACAAAGAATATGAAATTGGCTGATGATGTTGACTTGGAAGCCATCGCTTCTGAAACACATGGTTTCGTTGGTGCTGATATTGCTTCATTATGTTCAGAAGCTGCTATGCAACAAATCCGTGAAAAGATGGATCTTATCGACTTGGAAGAAGAAACCATTGATACTGAAGTGTTGAACTCTTTGGGTGTCACTCAAGACAACTTCAGATTTGCTCTCGGAAACTCCAACCCATCTGCCTTGCGTGAAACTGTTGTTGAAAATGTTAATGTCACTTGGGATGATATTGGTGGTTTGGACAACATTAAGAATGAATTAAAAGAAACCGTGGAGTATCCTGTTTTACATCCAGATCAATACCAAAAATTCGGATTGGCACCAACAAAAGGTGTTTTGTTCTTTGGTCCACCAGGTACTGGTAAGACACTTTTGGCCAAGGCTGTTGCTACTGAAGTTTCTGCTAATTTCATTTCTGTCAAAGGTCCAGAATTGTTGAGTATGTGGTATGGTGAATCTGAGTCTAATATCCGTGATATATTTGACAAGGCCAGAGCTGCTGCTCCTACTGTGGTGTTTTTGGATGAATTGGACTCCATTGCCAAAGCTAGAGGTGGTTCTCACGGTGATGCTGGTGGTGCCTCCGACAGAGTGGTCAATCAATTGTTGACTGAAATGGACGGTATGAATGCTAAGAAGAATGTGTTTGTCATTGGTGCCACTAACAGACCAGATCAAATTGATCCTGCATTATTGAGACCAGGTAGATTGGATCAATTAATTTATGTCCCATTGCCAGATGAGCCAGCTAGATTGTCTATTTTACAAGCTCAATTGAGAAACACTCCATTAGAACCTGGTTTGGACTTGAACGAAATTGCCAAGATCACTCACGGTTTCTCGGGTGCAGATTTGTCTTATATTGTTCAAAGATCTGCTAAATTTGCTATTAAAGACTCTATTGAAGCCCAAGTAAAGATTAACAAGATTAAAGAAGAAAAAGAAAAGGTGAAAACTGAAGATGTTGATATGAAGGTAGATGAAGTTGAAGAAGAAGACCCTGTGCCTTACATTACCAGAGCTCACTTTGAAGAGGCTATGAAGACCGCAAAAAGATCTGTTTCAGACGCTGAATTACGTCGTTATGAGTCTTACGCTCAACAATTGCAAGCCTCAAGAGGTCAATTTTCTAGCTTTAGATTCAATGAAAATGCTGGTGCCACTGATAATGGTTCAGCAGCAGGTGCCAACTCAGGTGCAGCTTTCGGAAACGTTGAAGAGGAAGACGATTTGTACAGTTGAGAAATTTAGCGAGTTGGCGTAGCTTTGATTTGCTACTAGAGGACTGACTAGGTAACGAGTTATTTCTTTTATTTTCAATAGTTTCAATTTCAATTTTAAAATTCCTTTTTGTTTTGTTTTTCTCACTATTGGTTATTATGTAAGGTTTGTATACTTGTGTCTGTGTATCTTAATTTTGATTACATGTCACCGTCGTTTCTTCTTATAGACTCGCCAGCTTGTTGATGAGCTGTTAGTCATTACGTATTGCCACCGCATTACATTCATGTAAACGCTTCTTTTTTTTCTAAATTCGTGATAGTCATTATATATTTTGAAGCATAACTGCTTATTCTATTCTATGGTAAAAGTACCTAATCCCGTTACAAAAAGTTATCTGCAAAATTGTACTTGAACTTTGCCCATCCTTTCAATGAGTTGGCGTATCTATTTTTCTCTATTTCTTCAGGAGTTTCATAATACCTATCGGTATCAAAATCCATGTCTTCAAACTTGACAAATTTATCTTTCCCCTTACGAACCACTAACCACCAAAAAACAAAGCACAATGGGAAAACTCCCAATTCCAAATAGGACTGGAAAAAATCATTCACGGAAAATGGAGAAAATGTGGTCCATCCTTGAACTAAAATAATAAATCCACCTAAAATTACAACGTATAAGGGACCATAAGGATAAGACCAATTTTTGAATAACAACTCATGGGTTCTTCCTTGTTTTTCCAAACCTCGTCTGAAACGAATTGAAACAACACCAATCACCCACCAAGAAATCAAATTGGAAAGCCCGACAATTGCTTGTAACCAAGACCACAATTCACCAGATCCCACAAATGCTGAAGCAAAACATAAGCCTCCAATCAACCAAGTTATAATTACTGCCACATATGGAACTCTGAAACGATTCATAGGTAAGAATATTTTTGGTATGTAACCATGTAAACTCAAATTATAGGCCAATCTCGACCCAGCATACAAGGCATGATTTCCGGCGGAAACAATCGAAGTCATAATAACTGCATTCATAAAACTTCCAGCACCTTTAGCTCCTACCATTTGGAAAACAATGGTAAATGGAGAAGTGGCAACTTTTTTAGTCAACAAATTTGGATAATCATAAGGAATGTTCATACCAATGAAAAAAGCAGTTAAGATATAAAATATCAAAACACGGAAAAATGTCATTTGAACAGTTTTGGGAATTACTCTAGTTGGATTTTTAGTTTCACCTGCAGTAAGAGATACTGACTCCAATCCACCAAAACTATAAGCAGCTGAGGCAAAGACTTTACTGAATCCACGGATTCCATCAACAAATGGAGCATCGCCATAACTCCAATATTTAAACCCAATGTATTCGTGTTGTGGATTTTTCCCAGCGTTACAAATAATACTAACAATGAAAAATATAATAATTGTCACCACTTTCAACAAGGCAAGTGAATATTCTGCTTCGGCGTATAATCTCACATGTAACACGTTTAACAATAATAAAAATACCCAAAATATAATAGATATCACATACCAATGGAAATTGGTCCAATATTGCATCACTAATTGTAAGGCAACCAAGTCTGCGGCAACACTAACACAATCATTAAGCCAATAATTAAATAAAGTTGCAAAGGCAAGAGAATCAGAACCAAATCTCTTGGTATAAACGGCAAATGACCCAGATATAGGATACTGAACAGACATTTCTCCAAGACTCAACATCATGAAATAAATCATTGAACCCATTATAAGATAATTCAATAATAAACCTAATGGTCCAGCATTCAGTAACATTTTCCCCATACCTAAGAAAATCCCGGTTCCAATGACACCACCAAGACAAATCAAATTGATGGTACGAGCACCTAAACTTCTATTAAGATTCTCTGTTTGTGCGACTCTATGCTCTGATGATGTTGATGCATCTTCAATCACATTTTCCAAGTCAACTTGGGGTTTTTTATCTAGTGACGTTACACTATTAGGATATTCAACGGACATTATTTGAAGAAAAAAAATGAATAAAAACTCGATAGTATTATAAAAACAAAAACAACGTGTTTTTCAAGAAATAATCATATTTATATATATATAAACTAATCCCTGAAAAGTAATTGCCCCCTCCGAAATGGCAAACTGATAATTTCATTTAAACATTTGGAAATGAGATTAGGATTTGCCGTGAGAATGTGAGTGCCACAATAATGATAGCATAGAAGAGCAAAAAAATAATTGTTCCGCATCCTGCGGCTTACAGTTTCTAGGGAAGGCTTTTGCATTAAACGGAGGCGAATTTGGAGAAAACCTTGGTGGAAAATAACCGGTAAATGTCAATTAACAGTGTCGTGTGATGAGCATCGCTTAGTTATTACTAAATAGAGATAGTAAATTGTTTACACTGGGATTAGCTTTAATGGAAGTATTCCATTAGTAATCGTTGTTCGGCGTTTTACATATTTCAGTGGTCAAGAAATTTCTTTTTTTTTTGCAATTCCACAGAAAAATCGTGCTTTCACGTGACTGGAACAAGAGCAAAATTCCGAATCAGCCTAAATTTCGGATATACGTCGTTGTAATGACTTTGCAACAACTAGAGCAACAGTAATGGTAGTAGTATTATTAGTAGTCGAATTATATTAACTAATGTAGTTATTGGTATAGATATTAAGCTTCTGTTGTTTCTAGAGTCTCGTATGTTAATTACGTGGGGTAGAAGTTTTAAGCGGGCACTGTTTATTGGTCTTGAGTATTCTTCAATCAAATACTGAACAAATCACTATTCTGTAGATGCTTCTATGGTAATAACGGGTGAAGTAATTCCCTATCTTTCTTTCAAACTGACAAGACTTGTTTAATCTAAAATCTGTCTAAGATTGTTTTCAAGTTGCTTTAAAAATGTTTCACTTTCTTCTCGTAACCAAGCACGAGGAGCCTCGCACATTTCTTACCCTTTTTTTGGCAGTAATAATATAAAGATATTTAATACCATTCTGGCATGCTCTTGTTGTTAATATTCTTGCTTTTTGGGAATCCTTAACAATCAAAGCAAGAGTATGAAAACCTTATTGTTTATTTATCTTCAGCTACTATTATTACTACTGATAATAATCGGTAGAGTTGTTAAAGTGGAGTATTTACATTTGGTAGTGGAAGTGGAACCCTCTACAATAACCGAACTGTGCTTATCAGACGGTATTGATGGATATCTGGGATCATTCTATTTGAACACGACATTTGCTGAATTAATGTTGAAAGAACACAACAACAAGAGGAAACTCCATCAAAGTTGTCCCCTCAAATGGTCTTCAGAACTTTTCAACTATGCATCTCAGTTTGCAGCTGAATATTCTTGCTCAGGAATATTGCAACATTCTGGTGGTAAATATGGAGAGAATTTAGCTTTTGGTTATCTGCCCATAGGAGCTATAGAAGCTTGGTATGATGAAGGGGAAATGTATGTTTACGGTTCAGAAAATGTGTATAACCATTTCACGGCAATTGTGTGGAACAACACTAATTCTCTTGGTTGTGCTTACAAATCTTGTGATACTACTACTAATTTAAATGCATTATATATTGTATGTTCATATTACCCTCCAGGAAATGTTATTGGGTATTCCTCACAAAATGTTTTCCCATTAAATTCAAAGATGGTCAACTAAAATTTTTCTATCCAATTCTATGTAGTTTTCGAAAAATGATTTAAATAAGTCTGTTAATTTAAGAATATCAAAAGTACCACCAGTTTCTCTAATTGAATGCATTGATAATTGAGGATTTCCTAAATCTAATGTTCTAATTCCCAATTTGGCAGCTAAGATGGGTCCAATGGTAGATCCACAGGGTGAATCATTTCTAACAACAAATAATTGTAATGGAACTTGAACTTTATCTGCAACTTTCTTCAACAATACAATACCTGGTGAATTTGTAGCATATCTTTGATTAGCATTAATCTTAATCACAGGACCCAAATTCAATTGTGGACGATTTTGTCCTTCATATTTATCAGCATAGTTTGGATGAACTCCATGCGCCATATCAGAAGATAACAAGAAAGATTTCGACATTGTTTCATGGAAATAATCCACATTATCTGAACTGTTGGTGTTATCGAAATCAAATTTTGTTAAACGTTGAATTATATCAGGTAAGAAGGTGGAGTCAGCACCTTGTGCTGAAACACTTCCAATTTCTTCGTGATCAAACAATGAAATCAAAGAAATCCCTTCCTCTTTTGGTAAGTTTTTAATTGATTCAACTAACCCTTTAGCAGCAGTAAAACATGAAGTTAAATTATCTAATCTAGGTGAGAAAATAAATTCATCGTTTAACCCACCAATTGTAGATTTTTGATGATCAAATAAAATCAATTCAAAATCTTCAATTTGTGTAGGTTCAACATTAAGCTCTTTTGCAATCAATTCCACCAAAGATTTATTATGTCTTGAAATAACATTTTGAACTGATTCAAATTGATCTGGGGTTAATTGTAAATTAGGATCATCAGCACATGATTTGGAAGCTGAAGCTGAGCTTTCCTTTTCATTTTTATCTATTGATGTTTGACCAGCAATTGGAACTAATTTAGTTTCTTTATTGAATTCAAATTTAGTGTTGACTTCACGATCTAAATGAATTGCCAATGTTGGAATTCTTAATAATGGTTTATCGATTTTCAATAATTTGGGAACAAATTGTCCATTTTCATTGACATAAACTCTCCCCGCAATAGATAAATCACGATCAAACCAAGAATGAGCAATTAATCCACCATATTGTTCTACTCCAATTTGAATGAACCCTTCAGATGTTTTCTTGGAAATTGGTTTGATACGAAGACATGGTGAATCAGTATGAGCACCAACAATGGCAATCCCATTCCCATTTTTAAATTGTTCACCAATTGTGAATGCAATTATTGAGGATCCGTTTCTGGTGACAAAATATTTACCACCTTTTTGTAAAGTATGAGATTTAAACCAATTGGTTCTTTCGTGAATTTCTTCAAACCCCGCTTCAGATAATAATGATTTCACTGAGTTTACAGCATGGTATGGAGTAGGAGAAGCATTGACAAAGTCAACAAACTCTTGTGCATATTTCAACTCTTTACTAGTTGATGCTGAAGCCATCTTGGTTAATAGTAAGGGAACAATAACAACAATAAAATGGTATAGGAAATTGTTGTCCAAAAAAGCCAGGAAAGAAAACTTTGGATAGTGTCATATAGAAAGAAACGGCACGAATATTTTGGAACCAGCTGAAAAAAAATGGCCCAAAAAATTTAGACAAACAAAAAAAAAATTGTAATACGTCACGATATGATTAAAAGCTCAAAAGTTCGTTTCTTGAGATAAAATGAGATTATTCGTCCTACTAGCATATATTATTCCATTTATATTATGTCAGTTAACTCCAGTGTTGGTTGCTTCTCATAAGTTAGTTCGAGGTTTGAAAGAAGAAATCAATCCTTCAAACACTTTGCCTCATAATGTTACTTCGGTGACAAATATGCTTAAGAAGCTAATAACTGAATGTTCTTCAGATGCATATTTACTTATCAATCAACCAGGGTTAACATATGCTGATTTGACTACGGAAAAGAAAGATAATTGGCCATTTTTAAGGAATTACTTGTATATGTCATCAACAATTGTTGGATTGCCTAGAGTGGAAAACCCTATAGATTTAGATTTTCTTGAACAATACATTATCAGTAATTGTGATGCAGAGACTATCAATGTTTGGCATGATAGTGAAGATGAAGTAGTTGATTATTATGATATTCGGAAACGAGTGATTCGAATTGATTTATCACCATTATCAATTAGCAATCATGATGATCGAGTCAAAGAAATATTTGAACATGATCAATTGATTAGAAAAATTTTGAGGAAATTACCATCTGCTCATTATACAATTATTTTAACTAGTTTAGAACCCGGGATTATTCATCCAGTGCCACGGTTTTTAATGGAAGAAACCCCAGCTTCGTTTGAAATTTTCGATGATATTATTAATGATCCATTTCATAATCGAGAAATTGAAAAAAATGATCGATTTCACAAAGTAGAACCAAATTGGAATCCAATAAGAGATAGTAATGATAGATACTACAGAAATAAAAAGAAAGATGAAATTCATTTGTTTGATTATGAATTATGGGAAAAGAATGAAAAATTAATCACTACGATATTTGTGATGGTTTTAAGTCTTTTCATGATGAAGATCATTTCCTTCTTCAATTACTTGAAACAAAAAATAATACAAAAGAAACAACAAAAATCGAAGCGAGGTATTATTGCTGACGATAAGAAATTAGATTAAAGAGAATAATGTTGTTTGGCAATGCTTTTTGTTAGAATGTTTTAAGAAAAATTCATACTCATGTTTATACACTTTCTATAACTAGTTTTTGCTATTTTTTTATTTATATATATATCTTAATTATTATTTCTTGCCCAATTCCTATTTCTTCATTTAATATTCGTCTTCTTCATCCTCCTCTGCAGCTTCATCTTCATAATCATATTCCTCCACTTCATCTTCAAATAATACACTGGCGTCAAAATATAGTGATGGGTCCAAACTAGAGATATCAGCACATTTCACATCTCCCTCTAACAACAATTCACTCATAATTTTACCTGTTCCTGGTGCATTATTGATGCCCCAACAAGAATGGCCTGATGCAAGATATAAATTACTCACGTTTGTCTCTCCAATTAATGGGCCACTCGAAGAAGGAACATCCAACACGGGCAAGTAACAGGCTTGACGTTTTAAAATTTGACCTCTTCTTAAATTAGGTGAAACTTTACCAACTTGTCGGAACAATTCATCACATTTGGATTTAACCACTTCAACATCATCTGTTGTTTCTGGAACAGCCACTGTTGAATCACCTTCTCCACACACATACACCTCGTCCTGACGGGCGTAAATTTCTGGCGATATGTACGAATATGGACCTGTTTTAAATTCAGTAAAGATGGCATACGGACTAACAGGTTGATCTTTAAATGGGGCAATGGTGATTGAATGTGCTCGTAACCCCGATATTGGACAATCAGGTAAGATTTTAGATGTCCAAGGTCCCACTGTCAACACAATTTGATCTGCCTCAACATTAATTATTTCATCTTGATGCTTGTCCTCTTTCACAGAAGTGGGTTGATATTCTACACCGGTTGCCGATCCAGATTCTTCAGAATAAGTAATTTGGTTCACTTTACCTAAAATCATTTCCAATGCTCCCTTTGATTCTTCAACGGCTTTTTTCAAAATAAAATTGGTAAATTTGTAAGGATGAACTTGTGCAGTTGTATCGGTACCTCCCAATTTCGAACAACTTTCAATTAATGATGAAGTGATCCAATTCAACGTTGGAGGTAAAGTGCTTTTCAATGATCCTAATTGAACTGTTGAAGATGACCTTGTATTTCTGGAAGTCTTTTTAGGTGGTCTGTCGGTTATTGAGGAGGAAGAATCACTATCATGAGTAGTTGTCCGTTTAAAACTAATGTCGTCAAACTCATATTGGCCCTCGCTGTTTTCATCCTCGTCTTCATCTTCGTCCTCATCTTCATCGTCACCGTGTTCATTATGCTTTTTATTGCTTAAATGTGATATATCTCCTTCCAATGAAACAGTGGTCAATCGTCTATACCCCCATTCTTTTTCTCCATTGTATTCATTTGATAATTGTTGGTGTAGATTGAATGATAAGGAAACAATTTGTTCTGGGAAAGCCCATAAGGCTAGTAATCCTCCTGCTTTACCACTTGCACCTCCTGCAACTCTTTTACTTTCTATAAGTGTTATATGAAATTTCTCAGGATCAAATTTAGGATGTTTCACAATGTAGTAAGCTGTGCATACGCCAACAATACCGGCTCCAACAATTATGATATGTTGTTTGCCTTCATGTCTACCTGATGGTTTAGAACGAAATTTCAAATACTCTGGCATTATTTTATAAGAGAGGGGTATTAAAAAAAGATTCTATCCGATATAAACTGGAAGTATATCTTATTAACAAAAACTGATGAATTAAAAAAGGATTAATTAATGTTTCACTTTTTTTTTTTCTTTTTTTCTATTTTTTTTTTTTTGGGTTGAATGGGTGAATGGTTGAATTGAAAGTTAATATTAGCTCATACACCAAGAAGAAGTGAGGACTTGAGAGTGGAATTCTGTAACTAATTTAGGCACAGAGAGAAAAAAAAGAACAGCCAAAGAGAGGGTGAGAAAATGAAACACACTTACTTATTATACTTATATTAATATGAATATTAATAAGCTAACAATTAAATAATAAGTTTCTGAGGGTTTTTTTTTTATGGTATTATACAAATTGACAACAACTACAACAATTAAAAATCAGTTCACTTTTTTCTTGTACCATTTGAAGGTGGTGTTGTTGTTGTAGTTGTAGTAGTAGTAATCGCACTGAAAGAAAATAATAATTTTGTTTAACAATTAACCATTCAATATTATTGTTTTGTTGAGCTTTTTGTGTAAAAGCAGGTTTCAACAATTAGAGAATAATAACACAATAGGAAACCTACATTAAACTGTCAAATGGTTTTTAGCTCAAATAAAGTGTAATGATTACTGATGGAGCACACTGTAAATATTTCAAGATACTTTGAAAACTCTTTTTCTTTGAAAGTTCAATTGGAAAGGAAAGATAAATATGTGTACCAGATGGCCCCCTTTTACTGAGTTGTCCAATTAAAGAACTGCATTCATTTGCCTAGTCGGGGGTTCTCGTGAACTAACAATCCTCCATTACTTCTACATATAATATTTACGGGTTGGATTTGGGATCAATGATTTAACTTACTTTTTGAAGTATTTTCATCTGTTGGAAGGGGGGCGAGAAGAAGTTCATCCCATTTTTGATAAAGATGCTAGCGGTGAATCTAAAAATTAAACCAACGTATGATATATCTCTTGTGTAGTCAAAACATTGTTAATATCAGATGCAAGTGCTTTGTGCAAATCCTTTATTTCTCCACCCACCACTAAGTTTCCAATTTCAGTCTAATTAAGTATCTGTCTATTGTAAAGATTATCAAGAATTTAAACAATTCTAATCTAATAGGGTTATATTACTTTACGTTTTAAGACTTTTAATCTACAAAGTCATTACATCTGACTAACCAAACTAAAACTAACCATTAGCAAGATCAAGGTTTGCCTTCAACTACCAATTTTCTGATTTATTCTCGTTTATAGTTGTTATTTGTTGTTACCTCAATTTTATGAAATTACACAATATCAAAAAAAATCACCTGTTTTTTTCTCTAATTATGTATGCATGATGACTTAAACTGCGAAAATTATATTTGTAAGGTTTTTTTTTTTCACTATCACCAAATAACTAACCAACTAATTAACCAATCAACCTTTGTCTATAATAATAACATGCATCATCACCGCAACAAAAAATCGCCAGCCAATGTGTGATGTATAATCAAAATAATTAATTTGCCAGAATGTAATATATTGCTATCCTTTTTTCAAAAAGAAATAAAATATCATGCCAGTTTTTTTTTTTTTCCTTCGATAGAATGTAAGTATCCAACGAACAATAGATCCAAATTCCTAAGGTGACCGACTTGACCGTTAGATATTGAATGTTGCAGCTTTGTTGTTTTTGTGTTACTAAATATCGACACAAGGTACAGCAAGCAAGATTCTTAATTTATATTTAAAATGACACAAAAAGGGTATTCTAATTCTATTGTAACAGCAACCATCACCATTACAATACCATATATCAAAACTCAAGTTCTAGAGCCGTTTCTCTATTTTGGTTGTTAATAGAAGTTGATAACTAAATTCAATCTGATACCTAATGGGATAATTTGTGTTATTGGGTTGGCATCATTACAACTACTTGTTGTGTTGTGGCTGCTACAATTGATAAATCAATTGGAAAGCTTGCAGCGTCAATAATAAAGATCTTTTCTTTGATTTTGAAAAAAAGTGGTCTACCTTACAATTAATAAATAATGTCAATATACTAAAACTTCACTTAGTAAGCTTGTAGATTGAGTGTTGTCTGTCGAATCTGTTAATTGTAAATAGTCTTATTCATCCCAGTGTATCAAATAAAATGTAGTTGGTGATTATCTTCTAAAATCATGCTGTTGTCATCCAATATGACTAAATGACAATAATCGTGCTCTTGAATTAAGACGTTGATAAACTTGTAATGTCTATTATTGCCTCTCATTTTGATGTTTTTAGTGGTGGTGCTGTAACTTGGAAGAGAGAAAAAAAAAATGGTTTTGCAACCAAATAGCTAATAAACAAGTCTCTACTTTTCAATTACCAATCAAACATGGCTGAAAATGCACACTCTATATCAACAGCAACAGACTCTTCTGCTTATAGCTCTGGGAAGTCATCTACCAAGCATGGGCACAGAAACAAAAGGTTGAAAAGTACCAATTCTTCACGCTACATGGTTCAAGAAACCCCCGTGCCAGTTCAAACCAATTCAGAGATCTCTCAAAATTTAAAAACGTCTACCCTTACTACAACTACTACTAACAGCAATAACGATAATAATAATGGCAATACAAACGAAATTGCCATACTCAACTCATCACCTTTAAAACAATTATCTCCATCTCAACCTCTACCAGAAGTATTGCCTACTGAACCTGATGAAAATCAACCTGCCTCATTTGAACAATCTCAAAGTACAAAATTTCCAATAGATGTTATTCCAATCCAATCTTCTCATGCAACCAATGAAAGTAGTGTTCTTGAAGATCAACTGCTACTTGATCGGTCATACTGGAGCAAACAAGTGTTTGAGTTCAATGTTGATCCATTATCGTGTTCAATTGGTACGAACCCTATTAATATAAATTCACAAAACACTATGGAAATCCCAACGGAATTATCATTTTCAGTTTGGAGTAATGCATTACTTGAATCTATTCAACGGGAAATGATATTATATCAATCATTAATTGTCAAGCGATATAAATTATTCCAACAATTTGAATTCTTAAACACCATAGTTAATAATTATGCTGATGATTTGATACAACAAGAGAACCAATTGATAGAGAAAATAAATCTTATTAAAGTCAAATTGGCAGAAATAATTGAACGTGGTATTTAAATCCAATTATATAAATCTATGCAAAACAAAAAAAATGAAAAGAATATACTACATTTACCCCTGAGAACACCATCCCATATGCACAAAGAATTCATAGATTTTAGAAGCTTTATTGACATCAATTTTCAATGCTTGTCTAGCGTCTTTCTTTTTCAATACACCGTTATTTTTAACTGCTTCTCTCATCAATTGGTTCTTAATAGCCAAATAAGGTTTGGGTAATATTCTTAATGTAGCACATAATTGTTTTTCCTCAGCTGATAATAACTCAAAATCAGCTGCATGACTAATATCCAATGGAGCTCTAGCAGTAGTTGATTTCGATCTGAATTCAGGTTGTGGTGAAAATTTATTGCGATGGCCATTACCATTGAAAGAATTACCATTCGTTAATCCTGGTGTTTGGGAATGTCTTCCAGAGCCTGTACCATTGCCCATTCTTTGATAATGGGCAGCTCTGATGACTTTATCCTTTTCAAATTTTGCTCCATCCTCTAAAGTAGTAATTCCATTACGTCTCCATGTTTGTAATTGTTGAATTTTCATACGACATTTCAATTCTGTCAATAAATCACGTGAAAAACTTTCAAAGTCTTCTGGTGTTAGTATTCTAATAAATGCATTTATTTTTTTCAATAAATCTTTTTCTTCCTTAGATTTTCTTTTATCGGAACCTATATTTTTTCTGTAATCCAATAAATGATTCAAAATCATTACTCGTTTACGTTCAGCTCTAGTTGTTAATCGAGAATTATAAATATCCAATATCGTTAATTTCAAATCTATATCATTAGCCAGATCTTCAGGATCGAAAACCATATCTTTGATAGGAATTTCCGCTTCATTTTCTGCTTCATGGTCAAACTCCAATCTACCAGGCATATAACCTTGAATTTCATGACACAATGGGACTGAAGCAACAGGTTTCCCTCGAGGTGGTGGTAATGGTATATTTTTCCGTTTTTCTAATCGTTCTTTTCTTTCCTCAAGAAATTGTAATGGTGACACATCGGTGAAATCTTTATTCATTTCCGGTAATGGATAATCTTTACTCTCTAAATATATTTTGAAATAATGTTCAGCAACTTCTTCTTTGGATCGATTACCAATATGATCAGCAATATCAGCCCAATTACCCAATCCAGAAGTTTCACATCCTTGAATTAATAATAATTCTTCATCTGCTCCCCAATCACGATCAAATATTGGATATGTGTTTTGTTCAATAATTTGATAATCATGCCATGGTTTATGATCTCCAGTAGTCAATCCTGCAGCAAAACAAGGCACACATAAATCATAGTCTGTACAAATGGCACATTGAATACGTATCCTATTAGTACAATCTGAACTGCAAACATCACAATGGAATAATTTTGTTCTTGAATCCATGGTCTTTGTCAAATATTTTTTTTCCTAGTATGGAGTAGAGACTTGTTTACTTATTTGTGTATCTTATCTTTTTTTTTTGCAGTTATTTGGAGTATTGGAGAATTGTTGTGGGGGAAGGAATGGGGGAAGATATGGTTGATTCTATGCGTGTGGAACGAAAAAAAAAAAATGGGAAAAACAAATAAAAATAATACAGCAATTAAGAAAATGTAGGTGAAAGGAATGATTATCAATTTTGGATTTTGAATCAATCAAGATCTAGTAATCAATCAATCAAAATGAAGTGAAAATGCTCTATAATGTACAGCCAAATATGAATTATATGTAATAAAATATTAGGAAATCGTTCAAAAAGTGATGATATTTTGATAATTATGTTGTCCAATAATGGTTTGTTTGCCCTCCCAAGCAATCGCTTTTTTTTCTGCTTTCGATCCCACTGTTGTGTTTTTCTGAGTAAAAGAAAACTTGTGATAAAAACGAAAGAAAAAAAAATGCACTTACATCACGTGAGTGGGTTTGCTAGGTTTATAGCCCTAAATTTGAAGCTTTTCACCTGACTCAATTATATGCAGTTTTGTTTTTTGTTTTTTTTTTCTCAGTCTGGTGTCCTTTTTTTTTTCCAGCTCATACTTTCCAACTTTGTTAGACGCACACACTATCAAGTATTTTTGTGCTAGTGTACACGTCCCTCTTTTGTCGCACCTGGATTGAGTATACACAGAAAAAATCAGTAGTATCAAATTTTGAAAATTCTTTCTGTTTGATATTGAATAATAGTATAATATAGCAAATAATCAACAAAGATGGTATGTTTGAAACCACCAATGCATACGTTTCCCTATTCTAAGACTTAAAGAACTATTGAATCCAGAATCAAGAAGTCGATCATGATAATAAGATTGTCAGACTAAGAGTATCTACAAGTACACCAAGAAGTTTTGACATGGAAAAAATTTTAATAAAATTCAGTGTATTCACTTAATTGAAAGATGACTATTTCAACAGACTAGTTTACATTGGTAGTACAGAACTATTGCAGTTTTGATTCTTACTTCAACTTTACTAGGAAAGTCCGTTTTAACATTAATCTTGTGACGTTAAGAAAAGCACTAGAAATAAGGGAAAAGTATCAGACATCATCTAGATATTCGTTTTGTAATACTAACAAATTAATAATTATTATAGGGTCGTGTTAGAACTAAGACTGTTAAGAGAGCCTCCAAGGTTTTGATTGAAAGATTTTACCCAAAATTGACTTTGGATTTCGAAACTAACAAAAGATTGACTTCTGAAATCGCTGTCATTCAATCTAAAAGATTAAGAAACAAGATTGCTGGTTACACCACCCACTTGATGAAGAGAATTCAAAAAGGTCCAGTTAGAGGTATTTCTTTCAAATTACAAGAAGAAGAAAGAGAAAGAAAAGATCAATACGTTCCAGAAGTTTCTGCTTTGGACTTGTCTCACACTAATGGTCAATTAGAAATTGATGCTGATACTGCTGATTTGGTCAAATCTTTGGGTTTCAAGATTCCAGTTCAAACTGTTTCAATCTCTGCTCAAAGAGGTCCAAGAAGATTTGCTAAAAGAAACTAAATCGGATTGTTTGAGTTTTCATTACGATCATATACATAAAAATCAAATTCTTTCTGGGGTAATTTAATGTAATTCTAGTTATTTAATTGTTTCTTTTTCTTTTATTATTCCTGTTGGTATTATGTTATATAGTATTAAGTACGAAAGAAGAAAGAAAGAAAAATAATACAAAAAAATTCATGTCATATATACATGTATGAAAAAGCGTAGACCAACTGTAAGTTGTACTTGATCTTGATCTTGAACTCAATGTGATTAAACTAATAAGTACCCCGGTAACTACTATTTGGATATGTAATGTATTCGTATGAGAGTAAGTAACTAGACTCAGAAAAATATAGTGGCATTTTCTTAGCATATCTCATCTCACAGTCTTGAAAAAAAAAAAWATTTGTGAGTGAAAATTGAACTTGTTTCAACAACTTATCTTGACACATCTTCAACAACTTTCTTCCCGCCTCAAAACTACATCATGGCTGAAAAAATTAGATATTATTTGGAACAATCAGTTCCAGAATTAGAGGATCTCAAGATTAAAGGACTTTTCGATAAAAATGAAATCACCATGATTATGAGAAGACGTACCGATTTCGAACATAGAATCACTGGACGTGGTTGTAAACCAAAAGATTTTTTGAGATACACTGAATTTGAAACAAACCTTGAAAAATTGCGTAAAAAGAGATATAATAGATTAAGCAAAGTGGGAATGATTGAAACTAAACCCAGTATAAGTGATTGGGCAGGAACTCGTCGTATTATGTTTATTTTCGATCGAGCAACGAGAAGATATCCTGGAGAAACTGAGTTATGGTCCCAATACTTGAAATTTGCAAAATCAAATGGTGCCATCAAAGTGATATATAAAGTATATTCTCGATTATTACAATTACAACCAAGAAACATTAATGCGTGGTTATCAGCTGCCAAATATGAGTTTGAGACCAATGGTAATGCTAAAGGTGCCAGAGTTTTATTCCAAAGAGGATTGAGATTGAATTCGGAATCACTTGAGTTATGGTTAAACTATGCCCAATTTGAACTAACTTATATCTCGAAGTTATTAGCGAGAAGGAAAGTTTTGGGATTGATCACTGAAAAGCAACAACGTGAAGCAATGGAAACCGAAGAAGCAAAATTAGAACAAGAAATCAAGAAATCAGATGATAATGGCGACGAGTTAGCTGGTGATAAAATAGAATTACCTAGCACTGAGGAAATAAAGGATCAATTGAATCTGTTACCGGAAGCTGATATGAATATGTTAGGGAATCCAGAAACAAACCCTGCTTTGAAAGGGGATGTGGTGTTAACTATATTTGATTTATGTATCCCGGCTTTGCTTGAGTCCATACCAAAATATTCTACAGCAATCAAGCCCGATGACAAGGTATTTGAAATTGTTGGGAAATTCTTAGCATTATTTGACAAATTCCCTGATTTGAATAGAGATTACTTGTATTTGCATGTGTTGAACTACATTCAAAGGGAATATGCCAATGATTTAAGAACACTACTTACTGATATAACATTGCCAATCAGAGCTGTCACTGTCAACAGTGACAACTTGGCGGAGGCATTGCAATTAGCTGTGAACAAATTTATTGCCTATAAACGCAAGTTACAAGATGGTGCAGAAAGGGACATGTTGACTAATATGTTTATTAACCAATTAAATACTCAATTCTTCAACGACAAAGAGCATCCCTCCCAAAAAATCGATGCTTTGCTCAAAGCAATTATCAAAAAATGCCGTACCGTTAATTAATCTTGTTTTGATTCGTCATCCACTGGCATGTATTTGTGTTTTGTGATTTTAAGACTAATCCATTTATAAGAAAATGCTATCATTGCGATCCCTGATATAAAACTTGTTAATAATAAGTAGAAATAGAATAATGAATAACTAATTGGCACAAATGATGTTGGAAATCTGTAAAACCCATCTTGATATGGTAATTTTTGTCCTCCGTTTGAATTCACTGGCGATAATTGATCCAACCATCTGACAGCAAAAGTCATTGTCACTTGGTCTCCAATAACTGCTCTTGTAGTATTTGTTCCGGCACCATATGCTATAGCACTTACAAATGTAAACTGATTTGGATCATTGTTAGCTGGTTTGGTAATGAGTACATTCATCGAATGGTCAATATCAATGTGAGACTCCGATAATGCTCCTCTAATGTTGAAAGTCAATGGAATTGATGCACCTCCTTTTTCGATCAGTAAAACATCAGATGATAATGGTAGTCTGCAACTAAACGGAGCATCTTCGTGCAAATATAATTGAAATAAATGATACAATTCGTCCGTAAATTGAATGGTACAATTTATATCTTCATTTATTCCATATTTGAATGCCAATGGTTTCCCTGTTTCTTTACATGTTGGGAATGGTCCGTATATGATATTTTCTTTTTCATCAAATTTGTGTTCACCATTATCGATGTTTCTTTGGATGCATCCAAACGATACTTCCTGGCCCTTTGTGTATGGAACAATCTCACTAGGAATCTCCTGTTTCGAATTAACAGGATACCAACCAGTTGCTTGGGTGAGTGATAACGATCCAAGAAATATTACTGCTGACAATTTCATATTGAATGATTAATGAAACTTATTTGAAAACCGGTAAAAATGAAACAACCAATGCAAAAAAAAGAAGAAACTAAACTGTTTGTATTCTCCTAGATTGGTTGGTTGTCTTTTTTTTTACATTTCTCTGTTGTCATTTTTTTTTTGTTTTCTTTTTGTTGTTTTCTCACCTTCATTAAATTATGGTTTGATTTATACCACCAAACACGACACGTAATTTGCAAAAAAGTTGATGAATTTCATAAGTTACATAAATATGATATAGTAGTTTTCTAATACACTACCACCTACAATCGAAAGATGATGATTTGTAGTGTAACAAAAAAACTGAAATTGCATTAAACATGCAAAAAAATAAGGAAATGCAAAATGCTCCAGGAGGGGTTTGAACCCACGACCGTCGCGTCTCAACGACTGTGCGTTTGGCATAGTGAATAATTCTATAAGCACGAAGCGCTAACCTCTGCGCCACTGGAGCTTTGCGAAAGAAAAAGTGATTCTAGTTCATTAAGTCAAATCACATAGCTTGTAAATTAATTAAAGGCAAATGGCTGTTTTGTTTCAAATATATATAGCTAAGTTATATTACAACATTTAGATATTTATTGCCTTATATTTTGTTAAATAAATCTTCAGTTATTGTCTAGTTTCTTCATTGCAAACTGTCTTTTGTAATGTGTTGTAAAAAAACATTGATCGTGTGGAGTTGTCGTATGATTCTCTTTTTTTTTAGTTTAACACCAATTCAACGATCTGGTCGATAGATCAGCTTACAAAAGTATGTTATTTTATTAATATTGTAAGTTAAATCATGTCAATAAGTTATTTATTAGTGTGATTGCTTCTATAATCTAATCTGTCATTCAAGGATAGTAGAAATTAATTTTGATTAGAATTTGTTGCGAAAATCAAATCAAAAAAAAGGTATTCTCAGAAATAATTCAACTTTTACATTTAATTATGGTATTATTACAAATAGACTATTAACATATACTATATATTTCAAATGACAACTTGTATTTCGTAATCTTCCTCCAACTCTGTGTCACCCACCGTATCATTCAAATCCATTTCTTCATCATCAAATATAAGCTTAGCTTTAGACAAATCAACAGTGTCTTCACTCAACCCTTTATGCCTCAAATAATATGAAAGCAACTTCCTTAATTGTGTTTCAGGAGAGACTTTAACCTCAACACGCTTGTTATCTTTACCTTTAAGTCCGATAACAAATAAGTTAGGACCAACAGGTTCCTCGGATGAAGGTGCTTTTGATGTAGGCTGTTTCTCCTGAGCAACAACTTCCTCTTCCTCTTCCTCTTCATTGGCATCAGATTCATTGCTATTAAACTCGTTTTCAGAAATTTCGATTGGCTCAATTGCATCTTCAATAGGTCGATTAGCTTGAAGCTCTGGGTATATATGCATAAAGGTAGTATCGTATTCTTTTGGGATCAAGAAAAATTTAATAATGGTAGGTTTCATGTTTTCGATTTTTTCAAAAAGTGGATTGAACTCTGCTGGTGGTGGTACACGTAAAGTTTTCGGTGTGAAAAATGGATGGACTAATTTCCTACCTTCAACCCAAACCAAACTGGCGGCTTCTGGTCTATATCTCGATAGCTGAGGCGGCGTCAATACAGACATCAACGCTGATTTGAAATAATCAACTGCAGCCTTTAGTATCTTTTCAAATGTTTTCAATCCTTTCGTTCCAAAGTCCACTTCCAAAGTTTGATTATGAACCGCAGGTAACTTGGACGTTACTCTTACAATATATTTTCTTTTCTTTTCACTTTCATCATCAAATGTATAAGTCTCTGGTGATAACTCAGTTTGCGACTTTGGCATTTGTGATTTCAATTTCAACAACTCTTCTAATTCGTGATCGCTTTCTTCCTCGGAGTCTTCCATATCAGGAATTTTGCTACGCATATGTTCCTTATTTAGTCTACTCATTACCTCCTTCCTTATTTTGTTCCTATCGACCAACGGTGGAGTAATAGATACTGATCGCAGTAGAGAAATCTCTGGTTGAACTGTATTTATATTCTTTCTCGGTATATCTGACTGAGAAGAAGCCAATTCACTGGAAATCTCTTTATCAGTAGACACTTTTGTCAGTTGTGGTATCGGAACTTCTATCAACCCATCATTTTCAATCACTTGATCTTGCACATCGATTCCCTTTTCTTTTTCCTTTTGTTTGTGCTTGTGCTTGTGTTTCTTCTTTCTCTTCTCAAATGATCCTGCTAATGAAAAGAAATCATCATCCAAAAGTGACCTTTTCTTCTTCTTTCTCTTTGGAGAATCATCGCTGTCGTTCAACTCCCTAGATAATTTTGGTGTCAATTCATTATTCTCGGAGGAGACTTCATTTAGTATTGATTCATCAACTGTAGAATTATACGGCAGTGGTTGATCTCCTTCACCCTTAGTTATAAATGAGTTAGAATCCATTGAATGACAACAACTAATCCATATAACTATATATATTCCAAGATCTTCAAAGGTTGGTTTTGCAAATGACTAGCCAAAAACCAAGTTTTAATAAGTATTTTGATTGTTTTTTTCTACTTTTTTTTTTGGAGAGTATCATCATCATCATCAAAACAAACCTCGGCGGAAAAATATAAACAAAGATCATAAGTGCAAAGTCATTGTAACTCACAACATTCAACTATGTGGAAGCCACAGAAAGACAAAACTTTTAGACTGAAGTATACAAGTCAGTATGGTTATAATGTCGACCATTTTAATTTTCTCAATGATTACAAGGAAGATTGGAATGATTATGTTGCATATGTTAATGAGAGTTTAGTGGAGAAATACTCTTCAAGGTCAAGGAAATTTGATTCGATTCCCCTAAACAAGCTAAACCTAGACGATACCAAATATGATAGTACTGATGAAGATTATGTCAGAGAAAACTTTAAATACACAAATCCTATAGCTTTAAAATCTAATAGTTCCACGACTAAAGTGGATTTGGTTCCGGAAACCCCAGTTCATTTGCAAGAACACACTAAACGAAATGCCTTTGCAATAGCAGTTGGTGGGCAGATCACTTGCATACAATGGTTGCCACAAAATGGAAATAGTACCAGCAGTTATTTTGCGGTATCATTAGTTAATAGTGTCAATGGGATCAAAGCCAATGACCCTAATTTCAGCATTTTCAATAAATCAAAAATTCGCGATATGAAATCCGCAATTCAAATTTGGAAGTATGACTTTGATAAAAACGAATTGAAATTACAGAACATGTTGATTACAAGTGAATTTGGCGCCTGTTCAAATCTCAAATGGGCCCCAATACAAAGTAACGGGACTATTTTAGGCGTTTTGACAGGGTTGTTTACCGATGGAAATGTTTACCTATTTAAAATTGAAGAGTCACTACCGCCGTATTCAATCATTACTGAACCATCTCTTGCATACAAACTACACGAAGGTTCTACGAAAATCAACATCACATCATTTGATTTTATTGGTAGCGAAAAATTGGTTGTTGGGTCTAACGATGGTTCTATTGCCGAATTTATGCTTCCATTCCGCTACAATGGCAATGATATAGATATACCTAATTTCAAAATGGGAATATGCTGGAGTGCAATCCTGTCATTAATGTGCATACAGAACCCCACAGGCAAGTATTTATGTATTGCGCACACAGGCGCTCATCGAAGCATAACATTTGTCTATGACAATCCATTACAGGACATGTATCCAACAACGGTGAAACTCAACACTCAGCCTAGTTTCAATTATCCATTGCAGAATTTTGTAATCACAAACCAAGCAGAACAGTCTCAGATCGCGTTCCCGAGGACAAGCCATTGTACATTTATCAGCTTAGCCCGTTCAGATGCTTATTACACGATATGCAAAGTGTCTGAAATTCTCGGCCATCCATTTCTTATCACTGGTGCTACCAATGGAGACATATGTATTATGAACTATTTCAAAAAGTTTTTGGGGATCAATTCAAGCTTAAGTAAAGTTACACCATTGAGGATATGGAAAGTCTTGGCGGAACCAGATGAACCTATAACATTGTTGGCCGATGTTCAAATACAAGATCAGGATGCAGTTGTCTTACCGACTTCGATGAAAACCGAGCTGAATATAACTGCAGCTGCTTGGAACGAAAATAGAGTGGGGAGTTCAACATATGCTGTTGGTACCGCTCTTGGAATTCTTCTACTAGAAAGGTTGGATCCAAAATATCTATAGAATAAAAAATAAAGAAAAATTTGCGGATATAATTACTAGTCATTAAAAATCAAGATAGATAAAATTAATATTTTGGAATTTTCGAATCCACATCATCGCTCCATTTATCTAAACCACCAATTATATCTCTCACGTTCGGGTAACCCATGCCTATAAGCTTTTTAGCAGCCAATTGCGAATCATTTCCAAACCTGCAAACAACATAAATCTCATCATCTTTGGTGGAATCATCTGGTAGATACTGTTCTATAGCATCAGCTTTTCTGAATGTAGGGTCCCATTGAACGTTAATTGCATTTGGTAAATGCGTAATTTGAAATTGTTCGCGTGGTCTAACATCAATTAATATGTGTTTCTTCTTATTTTGAACCACACTATCATAGTCTTTTGGTGATACTCTAAACTTGTCATCAATAGGGTCAAAAGTTGCTCTTCCACAAAATGTTTTATAATTTATAGTGCCATCCTCAATCATACGTTGAGATATCTGGGGATTTTCTCCACATACAGCACAATCTTTTTGTCTCTTTCTCATTTTAAATACACGTAACTGTTGCTGAGGATAAGCCGAATACGATGCGAGAAAGGGCACAAAATTGTCCTTGGTGTAGTATCCTGTTATAATCTTTATTGTCTCTACTGCCATTGCAACGCCAACTAAGCCTATTGCAGGGCCAATTACACCACCATCAGAACACGATGTAACTGAATCCGGTGACGGTGGTTGTGGGTAGAAGCATCTATAGCAAGGACCACTATTTGCAAAATTCAAAACTGTTAATTGCCCATCGGACTTCAACCCAGAGCCACTAACAATGGTTTTCCCCAATAAAACACACACATCATTTATAAGGTACCTCACGGCAGGATGATCTGTACAATCTAATACCAAATCATATTGCAGAACAATGCCAAACGCATTATCATTGTTCAATGCTGTAGGATAGACTTCAACAACAACGTGAGGGTTAAGCTTGTTGATATAATTCTGTGCAGATATACATTTGAATTCGCCCACCATTTCCGTGTTATGTATCACCTGTCTGTGCAAATTACTGGTGTCAACAGTATCGGGATCAATAATTCCAATCTTTCCTATCCCAGCAGAAGATAAGTATAGCAAGGCAGGAGAGCCTAACCCTCCAGCACCAACAACTAACACCTTAGAGTTTTTCAATTTGATCTGGGATTCTAAGGAACCAAATTGAGGTACAATCATCTGTCTACCATATCGTTTATACTCATCGAGACTGAAATTATCATCGATTTTATTAAACTGTTCATGCTGGGATTTCTTGCCATTTTGCTGTTTAAGTTGCTCATTTTCAAGTTCCAACTGCGCTATTCTGGCAAGGAGCTCTTCCTTTGAAGGTTCGGACATGTCTATAAAGATGATTTGCAATCAAAAAAGAAGACTGAATGAGATACGTTTATATTTTTCTTTCCTCATCTTTATATATACATATTTTTCGTTTCGCGAGGGAATCTGCAGATGTCATTACATCGATGACAATAATTCCCACTACATCACACAAATCAGAAACTGGTAAGCGAAGCCATGGCAGACATGTATATATAAACTCATACTCTGCACATTTTGTTTTACTTTCACTATTTAATTACACATTGAATTGGTCGAGAAACTATACGACATTAAAAGTAATCAATATAAATCAAACACTAGCAATACGCTTAAACAATCTTTTGTTTGACAAAGAA
Organism: Candida albicans SC5314; assembly: GCF_000182965.3. Classification (NCBI taxonomy): domain Eukaryota; kingdom Fungi; phylum Ascomycota; class Pichiomycetes; order Serinales; family Debaryomycetaceae; genus Candida; species Candida albicans. The sequence goes on from NC_032089.1 coordinate 2,415,799, forward strand.
CGATTTCAAATGGCGTAATTGATAGACACAAGTACCCACTAAAACAATTAATTGCACAATTGACCACTTAACTACTCTTGAATTAGTAGATTCGGATTGGTCTCTAAAGGTAGCTTCTCTTTCTCTCATATGTTCTTGTTCCCAGTGTATTTTATCCAATTTATCATATAATTGATTCACTTTACCAGTCAAATCATCCACCATTCTAGTTGATTTAGAGTCGACATATTCGTTGGCAGAGCCTTGGGCAACATCGAAAAAGATACGATGGACCTTATTATTAGTGTTATCGCTGTAGACTGGTGTCAAACAAAATCTATGTTCCCCAGAGTCCAATGATGTAAATGCAAAATCACCGTCTGGAGCAGACTTTTGATTGGCAACTTTATGGTTATTGTCGAATGTTTCCTATTGTGAATAGTTAGTATTAATATCCTCCAAAATAATGAATAGTAAGCTTATGTACATACTTCAACTATAATTTGAACCTTTAAATTTGGATTCTTAAAATATTCGTTACTATGATCTTGTTTTTCGTAAGCATCGATTTTGCCCACAACCAAAGTATTCTCAGGCAATTCTTCGTAGAAACACTTGGTTTCCCCGGTCTTAACGTAGAAATGTAATGCATTGGATAATTGCAAAAGCATAACCAATACGGCAACGCATTTACTACTAGACAAACTAAGCATGATATAGTATTGTTGTTGTTGTTGTTGTGAAAGTCTGTAGAAGACGAATAATAACGTTCGGTAAAAAAAATATAAAATAGAAAATTAAAAAATGGTTGTTGTTGAAAATTTTCGATCTTCCACGTAATTTCAAACAACGCGTAAAATGGAACGAATCAACCAGAAGTAAATTTTGTGCACAGTACACACTACAATTGCTTTCTTCAATGATAACTACCAGTACATTATTAATACACCTCTATTTACCTGTTTTACGTTTATTTATGATCTTCTTCTTAATATGTTTCTTCATTTTTGTTTTCCTCTTCTCTTGCTTGGCCAACTTTGCTGCCTCTTTTCTAGCCTTTTTCTCGTCTTTATCTTCGTATTTCTTACCCCTTGGAGCATTTTGTTCACGTTCAACCCATTCCTTTTCGGATATACCATCCACTTCTTCTTCTTCATCATCATCATCTTCAGATGAGGATTCTTCCTCTTCCTCGGATACGCCTTCATTATCTTCATCTTCAGAACTATCTACCTCGTTGCCATTAGCAGTTTGCAAACCAGGAGATGCAACCTCGCCTTCTTTCATGGCAACAAGATCTTTCATTGTATCAACCTTCCCTTCAGAGAATTTCTGAAAGTCCGTCTCATCTAAATTATTCAAAGATCTAACTAAATGTAATGATCTAAAAATTTCATCCTCCACTTCCTGATCATCTTCTGTCTTTAACGGCAATGTCTCAAGATATTTTTCCAATTCTTGGTCGCTATTATCGGCAATTCCCAAAAGATGCCCCTCTGATGTAATAAATCGGAATATCAAACGCTCAGGGTACACATTTATTTTGCTTCTGCTGAAAAAATCATTAACATTTTTGATATCCATTCTCAAAAAATCAAGTGCCATTGGATGTTCTGGCTCCACTGATTGCGAAACATCAATAATATATAAATTGTCCTTGTGCACAATCGAGTTGTACTCACTTAGATCTGCATGCACTAATCGGCATTCCTGGTATAATCTTCTCATATAGAACAACATCTTGTGATAATAGTTGACAATGTCTTGTACATCTTTGAACAGATAATCCTTCAATTTAGGTGATGGTTGTCCATCACCCTTTGTCAAATATTCCATAACCAAAACATGAGACTTTAATTCAATTGGTTCAGGACACGGTATTCCATTCTGATAAATTCTTTTCAAATTCCTAAACTCTTTCTCAGCCCACACTTTAACCATTTTCCTCGGATTACTTTGATTTTTTGTATTTCTGAATCGGAACTCACCATCCACATATCTCTCACGGTCCTTGAACACCAAAATAGATGTCTTGTAAATTTTGACAGCGTATTCTCTATCGTTATCTGGGTCATCACTAGTCCCATGATACACATTAGCTTCTTTACCAGTACTTATGCATCCATTAATTCTTGAAATGATACCTTTATTTATAATTTTTGCTAAGAATCGAAGAGTACGTGGATCCAAAACTTGTTCAACTGTAGCCCTGTTAGCTCTATCCTTGGTAATTTTTGGCCCCTTTTTGATTGGATCTGTTTTAATTTTGTCTGCATATTTTGTGACTATATCCTCCTTTTCGGTAATAGTACGAGAGCTCAGTGGCAAACTTTTCGTCGTGGTTTCTTCTTCAAGTTCATATTCACTATCTGAGTCAGAAGAAGTATTGAGATGTATATCTTCTACTCCTTGCAAAATTTCTTCTGAAGACATTATTGATATTCTGTCCGTTAGATTCCTGATGAGGTTGCCAAAATTTTTTTTTTAAGCCTAAGAAATTTTTTTTTCTCGTTACACTCTTTTGGCTGTATCTCTTTTCGTTTGTTTAGATCGAACATTTGAAAAAAGCCAGTCAAAAAATCACCCTTCAATCCATAAACAACCACCCTTCAAACCAACTTAGATGACACTTCCAACTTATGTCAACCATTTGTTGCCACTTGTATGTATTACTTCATTTGTTTGTATCCATACCTTGTCAAGCATCACTAACACAATGTTGATTCGTTAAGAAATTCTTAGGAGTGATTCCATTGTTTATTGGTGTTGAGGTAATACTCGGCATAACTATATTAAATAAGGCCAGCGGAGTATACGGTATCTTGTCTTTATTCACTGGACATCCAATTAACTTCTGGCAATGGCTATATAATCTGTTGGCTATCATTACACTTCCAGTGTATGTATCGGCATTGATTAACTTGAAGACAAAACCAAGAAATTTACGTAAGATTTCATTGGCAACAATTGTTTATGTTTTAGATACCTTCATTGGCAGTCTTTACACTTTGTACTTTATATATTTTTGGTTTAGTCTGGAAGAAGGAAGTATTAAATCAACAGGAGCTGATCTGAGCAGTAGTACTTTGTCGTCTCAATCAGCGTCTGCTGCAAGAGAGTTATTCATTACACTTGGAACTACCATAAGTGTCACTTTCATACGCTTGTATTTCACCTTGGTGATATTATCATTTGCCAAGGCGTTGTTAAAACAAAACAGAATGGAAACTAGATATAATGACGTCCAAAACGGAACATCTAGCAGGAGTTTAGAACAAGAGGAAGAAGACGAAGTTGCTAATGCTACTGGATACTTTGGAGAATTCAGAAAAGCTATATTTGATTTGGAAGTAAGATCAAAAGAGTATTTGGATGATTTATTTAATTAGTTGGTGTGTGTTGGCAATTACCCTCCTGGTATATCGGAAAGGTCTGTATTTAACTGGTGCCGTATGTGTATTACCTAAGCACTAACCACATTATAGACTGGCGAACTGATGTAAATTACAGCCTGAGATCACTATTTGAACCAGTTTTGTATACCAGTAGCTATTTGAATATATAATTTAGACAAAAAATGTATATCTCATGAGTTTCTCACAGTATACAATCATTGTAAACTAGAATATGCAAGTGATACCTAGCTCCAATCTTGTAAAATCAATAACTAGAACTGTTGTAGTAACTCATGATATTCGCGTTATGCAATCCGCACCCAAAAAAATTGAAACTGAAAATCCACCGATGAGCATCTTTGAAAAAAAAAATTGATTCACCTTTTTCGGTTTTATCCAAAAATAATTCAATAACAAGTCATCTATAATTCCAAAATAATGGCTAAGAATAATAACAATAATAAGGATAGTAGTAATCCACGAAAACCAATTACGCAGGATGAACGTTTCAAGTCGGTTCATAATGATCCCAGATTCAAAATGCCCAAGTTAAAGAACTTGAGAGTTAAAGTTGACGATAGATTCAGTAAAGATGAGTTGAAAAAATTGAATGCTGGTGCATTAGGGAAGAAAGTTAAAATTGACAGATATGGTAGAAAGATCAAGAAAGAATCCGATGACTTGAGTAAATTTTACGAACATGAAGAAGATAGTAAAGAAGAACAATCGAGTGATGACTCCAGTGAAGGTGAAGAATCAGATAATGATTTACAAGCACTCACAGAAAAGTTGCAACAAGAGGAACAGTTTTTAGACAGAGCAAGAGGAGAAGGGTTAGTGAGCTCTTCTGAAGATGAAGAATCCTCTTTATCATCATCAGATTCTGACTCTGATGAGGAGAATGAAGGAGTAGTCGAAGACGAAGAAGAATCAGATATTGAGATTGAGGAAACCAAACCTGAAGACACAGAGCCAACATGTGCCTTTGCCGTTGTAAATATGGACTGGGACAACATCAGAGCTGTTGATTTGATGGCCACTTTTGTGTCATTTGTTCCGAAAGGTGGTGCTATAAAATCTGTCACAATATATCCTTCCGAATTTGGTAAAGAGCGAATGCAGAAGGAAGAGATCGAAGGTCCACCAAGGGAATTATTCAAAAGTAAGAAAAAAAAGGAAGAGGACTCTGATTCTGAAGACATAGAATCAGACGTTGATGTGAATGACGCTGACAATTTGGCAAAAATAACTCGGAAGTTATACGAAGAAGATGACGGAAAAGAAGATTACGATAGCAAGGCATTGCGTCGTTATCAATTGCAAAGGTTGAGATATTATTATGCAGTGGTTAAGTGTGACTCGGTTGAAACTGCTAGACTGATTTATCAAAATTGTGATGGTACTGAATACGAGTCAACAGCAAATATTTTTGATTTGAGATATGTTCCAGATGATATGGAGTTTGATGATGACGAAGCTAAGGATACCTGCTCCAAGATTCCCTCTTCATACAGACCAGACTCAACGTTTGTAACTGATGCATTGCAGCATTCAAAAGTTAAATTGACTTGGGATGAAACACCTAAAGAAAGACTCACTTTGTCTTCTAGACCATTGTCACAGAAAGAAATAGAGGAGAATGATTTCAAGGCATATTTGGCTAGTGATAGTGACGAAAGCGAAGTGGAAAAGGATAGTTCAATAAAAGATAAATACCAAAGTTTATTAGGAAATACCCTCACTAAATTTGGCAAAGAAGAAAATGATGATGATGTGGATATGGAAATTACTTTTGATCCCGGTTTGAATGACAAACTGGGCAATAATGCCGAAGAAGAAGATAAGGAGGAGACAACAATTGAAGCATACCGAAGAAAGGAAAAAGAGCGTCGTCAAAAGAGATTAGCCAAATTTAAGGAGTCTAAACAAACTGAAGAAGTTGCAAATTCACAAGAAGGCTCAGCTGATAAGAGTTCTAAAAACAGAAAGAATTCCAAGAAAGGTAAATCTATGCCAGATATGGACGAAAAATCCAAGGCTGAATTAGAGTTGATTTTGATGGATAACCAAGAGGGAAACAACAATGAACATTTCAGCATGAAAGAAGTCATCAAGTCAGAAAAGGACAAGAAAAATAAAAAGAACAAAAAAGGTAAAAAGATTGATCAAGAAATGGTACAGGATGGGTTTGTGGCGAACCTTGATGATCCTCGTTTTAAGGAAGTTTTTGAAAGCCATGATTATGCTATTGACCCTACCAACAGTGAGTTCAAAAAAACCGAAACAATGAAGAAGATTTTGAAGGAACGTTCTGCCAGAAATAAGGATAAGAAAAACAAGAAGAATAGTAGTAAAAATGCCACCAAGAATTCAAAACGTAGTAGATCGGAATTAGAATCTAATGATAATGTTCACTCACTTGCAGAAAAGATCAAAAAAAGAAACAAAAGCAAGTAATTTTAAGTTTTCGAGGCTAGGATTTATTGCAGATAAAGGGGGAACAAATGGACACAGAAATTGCTGTATGTTTCCACATTGATGCAAACCAGTTTCACATAACAGTGTTCTTATTGCTTTTCTTTTTAAAATATTCCTTTTAACAGTTTGTAAGAATATAGTATCAATTATATAACAAGCTTATTTGAAAGTACATGTATTTTTTTATAATATTTTCCCTCTTCAACTTCAATGAAGGTATCTTTTTCAAATTTATTTTAAAGACAAAGGAATATCAGTTTCGACTTAAAAAATGATAAAAAAAATAAACAGAAAACGTAAAGCTACACATTGTAATGTGTTTTATTCCAAGATAAGGAGTATTATTAAACGCTGTTTGTGTATGGGCTAGAACAATCCAATTCTTATCAAAGAGGAGAGACTCTTTTAACACTTCAGCCACACGGAAAGCTTAAGTGGCTGGTTTTGATAGAGGGGTTCTATTTATCAATCAAACAAAAAAAAAATAGCCACTGACAATTTATTGTTGCAATACAATCATTTCATTTTACAGTAAGGTATTCACAAAATCCAAGAATTTTAAAACTACCATGAAACCACTTTGTAGGTAAAAAGAGAATGTGTTGTAACTACCATTAATATGTAACATCTCTACCACTTTCTTTGATACCAACCATAAACGTTTTTGATACTATTACAATTTTGTAAGAAAAATAACATGAGCCTCTTGAAGACGCCTGTGGTGGTTGACAAACAAGAATAACACAGATCTTTTAATAGTTGTGTAGTAAGTCTATTGAGGTGGCATTGGGACAACCTGTTCCAAGTAAACCCATGTTAAATCAAAGAGCAAAACACAAAAAATCATTTAATAAATTAATGAATTGTAAGCCTTTTGAAACGTGTTAACAAATACTGGTGGTGGTAATGACGAATTATCACACACACACACACACACCAATTACCAGGTGTGTAAGAATTAATTGATGTCGCATGAAAAACCACTCGTCCCTGGATAAAAGTCGTCACCATTGTTGCAAAAATAAAGTTTTTCATGGCACGAACAATAGGATTGTCTTTGACTTGTAAGGCATAACAAATATTAAAGACACGTTAGACGATCAAAAATACATTAAAACTTGAAAAATTGTGTTAAAAATTTATCATCCCCCCAACCCCTGTTTTTATGTATATTCCGTATAATAAATACTCTTCAATTTACGTAACAGAACAAGAAAAAGGGTGTTGGAAAGAATATTTATCAGAATTAAAACTTTCAAACTATATTAACTCTGGTACTTGATTAGCTTCAGAAACAAATCCAAAATACATACTTTGACTTCTATCAAATCGCAAGGTTCTCACTAAGCATATATATATATACAATACTCGAATAAACAGGATAGAGTTATTGAGCCATTAGTTGAAACAATTGCTAAACAGAAGTTAAACGAAAGAGTTTCAATACCGAGATCATCGCTGGTGTTTTGTTGCTAACTCTAAATAACCCAAAACAATAATAGAAATACAGACGGCAATCAGGTTCCAAATTCCATTCTTTTTATTTTATTTTATTTTATTTTTTTGAATAGAATGGTATCAAGAAAATCATCATCAAGCTCCAACAAGACCAGTACTTCGACTGATACCATGATCGAAACAATTGGAAAACCACAAACTGTCAATACTAGTTACACAAGCAGTCACGATTTTATCCCGTCAAGACCGCCTCCACCCCCTAAAATTGGTTCGGCTCTGGAGGACACCGAAGAAAATACTAGCAGTTCTCAATCATCAAAAGTATCTAAACAAGATAAATTACAAGAATTTTCCAAAAAATTATTCAAAAAGACATCTTCAAGTTCTTTGAATAAGAAAACATTTTATCAAAAATTACGAGGCAAAGAGAAGAAAAAACAAAGGATTCACGGAACCGGGGTTGACAAGAATATACAGACAGACGATATTACTAATTCTTTAACGTTAGATATGTTGGATGTGAAAAAGAAACGGGAGAAAAAATACAGAGAGAATGTGACCCTGTCTTTAAAAACTTTTTTGGATTCCAATACTCTGAATGGTGCTGTTGATTCATTTAAAGATTATGTAGAAAATAGTCTCATATAGTTAAATCATAAAAATGTCCATCGCAAGGAAAACTGTAATATTGATCTCATACTATAAAGACCCATACATGCAAATCCATTTATGATAGATATGAATACGTTTGCAATCCAACTCTGACGTATTATCAATTACTGGGCCATATCAAGATGAAGAAAAATGGAAAAAAAAGTGTCTATTAACAACCCTAATACAAAAAAAAAAGTAAACGTCATAATAATAATACTTATACTTATACTACTACCTCCAGAAATTAAAATCGTAATCAGATATTCTCAGTACTAGTACCTATATCTGCAAAAAAATCTTCTGGATTGTAGTTGGCAATTTCTCTGTTAGTAGTGGTGGAACTTGTATTTTGATCCAAATAATAAGCATCTTCTGATTGAAATTGTGATTGTTGCGAAGAAGTTTGGGATTGTGGTTGTGACAGGCTCGAGGTATTGGATCCATTGGAATTTTCCAAAACTTCAATCTGTGCCAATAAATTTACTCTTGCAATTTCTTGTTGTTTTAAAACATAATTTAAATGGTTAATGTAATCAACCGACCTATTCAATATAGTAGATTTATTGGGTTTAGTCTCTTTCACTTTGACTGAACCAATCAATTCACTCAATTCACCAGATTCAATAGAACCCTTTCTTTGGAAGTTCTGGACTGCACTCAACGTTGGGTTTAACAAAGAAGGAGGCACTATAACTCCCAATTCTTTTATTCTTTCCTTGATAAGATCACGTCTTCTTCTTTCCACGGCGTTGTGGAATTCACGTCTTCGTTTCATTTTCTCTTCTTTACTCAATTGCTTAGTAGGGACATCACGATTTATTCCATTTCCGGAAGATATTGGTACCGATGAGCTCAACACCGAAGAATGAGGCGGTGGGCTTAAAGCATTCCAATTCTCGGTTTTGATTGGTGGATATTGAGGTGGAGAATTCAAGTAGGGGATGGTATCAACCCCAGGAGACGCAAACGTGGGATTGAGTTGTGGAGATAAATACGATAATGCGGGAAGATCTGATACCGTGTTGTTATTATTTGAAAAGGAGGCACCACTAATGCTTTGTCGTTTAGAGAAATCTGGGCTGAAAGCTAAATTATTCTTGTCATCCTCAGCGATAGAGCCCAATCCACTTAGGTGTTCACCTCTGGTTGACGGAGAAAAAAACTGTGGATTTAGAAAAGAGGACTCATCGTTATTTTGTGGTGATATGAGTTCATCTAAATTAACCGAATTGGATATTGGGTTGACAAATTGTTGACCTGACTGATTAGGAGAAAGCGGACGTGGGGATGTGTTGCTATTCTGCAAGTGCAATTGGGGACCCAAAATCGCTTGGGAGAAGGCTACGTCATCCAAGAAAGGCTCATTTGTAAAAGAACCAGGAATAGAACTCCCACCAAACACATTTGTATCAGATTGGGCATTGTAACTTGTAAATCCCATTGGGCTTAAATAATCCTGTCCATCCACAAGCTGAGTATTAGAATTATATGCTGAAATATCTGCTGAATTGTTGGATGTGTTGAGGTTTGCGTTCAGATTACCACTGCCGGAGTAACCGCTATAATTGATATTCAATGAATAGTCATTTTGAGTATTATTGTTATTTGAGTCAAAATTCATGTTGAACAGTTGGTTTTGATGTAGCTGTTGTGGTTGTTGTTGTTGTTGCTGATTTAGCTGAGGTTGCAGGGCTAAGTTACTATTACTATCATAATTGTAATTACTGGTGTAATTAAAATTGGGTGTTTCTGAGTCGGCGTTGTTCACATTCGAGTTTGGTATATAATCAGCTGAATTGTCGTTTAAGTAATCTCCCATATTTAGTTTTTGTTAAGAATGATTGTTGTAAGTGATTGCAATCAATTGTGTATATAGTTGGAAGTCAGGAATTATTATAATTTGTGGATGTTTTCTCTTCTTCCTTTTTTTTTTCTTTTTTTTCTTTCGTTAACTAAGTTGGACTTTTTTTTTTCTTACCTCCTCAGTTTCCTTAATTTAACTTTTTGATTGTTAGTTTGTTAGTTTGTTAGTTTTTTCTCTCTCTCTCTCCCTCCCTCGTTGAGCCTTAATACTAAAAATGTGTTCTCTCTTGGTTAATCTATTATTTTATTTTATTCGTATTGTAATTTGATTTTTTTTTTGACCTTGATTACACACATTTCTTTTTATCAGACAAGGGGGAGGGGGAAGCCAGCCAGCCAACGAAAGGAAGAAATAAATTAAATAGATAATAATGCATAAAAATTACCCGGATGCATTTTTATGTGCGTGTTTCAGATTATCGCTTCTATCTATTTCATATTTTTATTGACTTGGTACTTAGTACACTAGAAAGATTATTAGATATTTTGATTGTACATTATTTTCTATAAATTCAAAGTATCGGATACTCAAGTAAAAGTCAAAAGCTACAAAGGGAGGTTCTTAACAAATATTTCAAAAATGGCGAGTTCCCATTACTTCCGAGCTGCATTTCGTACCTCCAGCCCACTTTTGTTAACTATACCATAGTATCCACTTTTAGTATTGTAAATCCACTCAAATAGCATCATAACCAGATTAAAGTCATATAAAAAAAGGCAAGCTTAACGTTCTTTCAATAATTTGTTTCTCTTCTCTCTCTTTCTCATTCTTTCCACTTTTTTAGCATGCATTTTAGTAGCCATTCTTTCATACCTTTCTTTCTCTGCTTTAATTTCTCTTCGTCTTTTCAAATCAGCAATTCGTTGATTCTTAGCAGATTCTTTTTCATCCTTCAACTCTTTCAATCTTGCTTTGTATTGTTCTTCTTCCAATCGTTTTAGCTCACGTTGCTTGAATGAATCCTTTTTTGTTTTCGAAACCACTCCCAAAGTCTTTACACGAAAAGCATCTTTCTTTATTTTCCAATCTTTCCCATTAACTCTTGAACCTTCCCCTTTGTCTTTAGGAGCTAAAGGATCTATATATTTCTTGGGTATTTCTTCGTATTGTAGGTTTGAACTTGAGCTCATCTTGACCAATTCTATTACAGTGTATATGAAAAACAGAAAAAAAAAAATAATTTGAAGAAAAAAAAAGTACTTTTGGAGATGATCTCCTTTTAGCCACAAAAAGAAATACTCTCCAAACTTTGATATCTACATTTGAAACAAGAGTAAATTTTCGAGTCATCAGCTACATACACCTCAAAGATTCTCTTGTTACTGTGAACCACCAACATTCCAATCCTAATAGAATGGAATCTGTTTCTTTGTTCACAGTGTCGCAAACTACTTACATGCCAATCACGTGCCAACTACAACTGGCTATACATTTGATCCTATTCATCGTACACAGTTTCTCTCTTGTCAATAATCAATGTGGCTCTTCTAGTCCACTTTCTAGAACGAGTGTATCTACTGAATCCGTCTCTGACTCTTCCATTTCCCCAATTACTATCGAAATATACCCATCCATCGTGAGCCTTTGATTTTTGGTATTCGAGTTCCAAACTCCAGTCATCATCTATCCATTCCCACAGATATGCATACAAGTCATTCTCAAATACTGGGAATGGGAAATTCTCTTTGTGAACGGTAATATTCGGAGCCAAATTGTAAGAACCCTCGTAACAGAAGTTCGGACGTTCACTAGGATACAACAATGATGACCAACCCACACCCAACCATCTCCTTTCGTTTTCCAAAATTTCAAAAACTACTGTCTGTTTGAGTTGTGTAGGAGAAACTACTCTTTTCTTTATGATTTTAAAATCTGATAATACCGGAATACCCCCCAACCCTTCTGCATCACTGTTGCTTGCACTTGCAACTCGTGAAACTGTTTGATAATCATTTGGATCATAATCTTTTCTTATTTTGATGTCCAATCCAGTTATATAAAGAATGGCAATTCTAACATACAACGATCTCCAAAGTAATCTCCGAATAGCGAAAGAATATGGTGAATGAAATGTGAACAAGAAGAGTCCTAAAAACAAAATATATTTTTGAGGCGGTATTAATGTTTTCAGAACTGCAAAATTGAGGGGAGTTAGAAAAATAGAAGCAATTACCAATTTTATAAAATGCTTTCTTTGAATTGGAACATGCTTTATGGGACGTAATAACATCTCACATCTGATAGTTATATTATGTAATGTGTACAACACTTCTTCAATTGTAGGTTTTTCATCGTATTTGGAATCATAAATTATTGAAGAAATGAACCACACTATACTGGAGAATGCAAGTGTCATCAATATAGGCAAAATGACATGGCTTACCCAATTCCAGTACACGATTATACAGGAATAGCATGTCAACAACAAAAAGTTCTGATAATGATCTTCATTTGTCCATGTAAGAATCTCCAATAAATTGTCAATAAGCAATAAGTATGGGAAAATTTGGGATAAGGCAGTCGATAGTTTTGGGGATTCAGTGAGTAATCGTGATGTTGGGGTATTTGTCAACAATTTGGTGTCTGTGGGTTCAAATGTAGCGCGAATATGGGATTTGAATTCAGGCATTTTGGTTATGTTGAGGCTTTAACAAGTCTGAATGAATTGAACTCTCTCCACTAAGTTGTACATAGGATAGTGAAAGCAGAGTAAGAGTTTTTCATGGGGAAAAAAATTAATATTTAATTTGTAACTCAGTTGTTTCTCTGTTGCTGACATATGCCAAACGACATTTGCCATGTGAGAAAATAAACAATAGGGATGAAAAAAAAAAAGAGAGAGATCAAAACCTAATATGAAGTAAGATGCGGCTTTCTTAATTTAGGTATTGGACTGGACTGGGGTCAAGTCTAAAATAGTGAAACTCGATTTTTCATAAATATTGCAAATTTGCTATTAATTGACAAGGGCAACAAATTCAAGGGGCCAACTGTTAGATTAAGATATTTCAAATAATATTTCAATTTTTAGACCTTCACCAAAGGAATTCTGATTTTGGGAAAGGAACAATTATTTCTTATCGTATTTGTTACATTTTTTCATTTTCCCGACCACCACCACGACAACTAAAAGAATAAAAAACTCTTAGTCATGTTCTGGGGATTAGTGGGAGGCTGATGCTGATAAATCTACTGTTGAAATTTAGTAATGCTTATTAATCAACTTTCTGTAATTGCAGAACCTTCGGGTAAATTAAATTCCACTACGATTAGACAAGAAGACCAAGAAAAAAAAACGATCTTGAAAGATAATGTGTGTGAAACATTTACACCACCATTTGCATCTTGGCCAAAAAAAAATGCTACATTGAAATGAATTTCATTGTACAAATGAGGCTGTGTAATTATGAGTTGTTTAAGAGCTATTTGTTGTCCTTAAAAGTGTAAAGCAGGATAGTATACTACAAAGATAGACCTTGTTTATCAACTATTGAATTACGGTGTGTCAATTACGACTTTAAGTCAGTTATTACTTTGCATCAAGTAGTGGTATACTGTAATTTATAAGCAAACAATAAGAAAGAAATATTAAAAGGTGAAAATAACCTAAGTTATAGATAATGGAATTATATAATTGCATCTGCTGCAGATACTGAAAACTATATCACAAACTGAAACTAACATTTCCCACAACAGCCTTCCTTATTCTAATTGAGTTTTTACATTTATTGCATAACTACTCCTGAAACTCTTCACCATCTTTATTCTGTCATCAATTACCTTTCCCCATTTTGAAAAGATCTAGAACTTTGATGAGAATAATGCAAAAAACCATTATGTGTAATCCATTGTTAACCTGTATCAATTGTGCAGCGAAAACTACAATAGGAATATCATTGCTATTGGCAATACTTGCAGATGTAGTTATTGTTCTAGTTATCAGATCCAAGAATTTGTAATGAACATCGTTCAGTTCAGAATTCTATCCAGATAAGTCTACTCTATGGTTTATCCCATGGAGGTTTTATTGCTTGACGTAGCTTTATATTTCATTCTATGTGTTAGTTGATAAAACACATTGTGGATAGGAGCCACATGATTTCCAAGAATTCTACTGTTCCGTTGTCTTTTCTTGTTTTTGCACCTTCAGGAGAAATTCTTGGTATATTAATCTAGCAACAATACAAATTGGTTTAATTCTAGTACTTCTTTTAATCAGATTGGTTAAAAAAGAGGCAAAGTAATTTCCATCCCGATACTGATAAATGTATATATATACCAACTAATATCCTTTTCTGGTGTTGTCTCTCCCTCTTTCTATAATCTGCATCAATACATCCAAAATGAAGATACAAAGTTTATTTTATCTTTTAACAATTCTTTCCACAACTTTAGCAATAAAAGTTACTCATAAAAAAGAAGTTGCTTATGCTGCTTGCAAGTCTTTGCTCACTCAATTTGCTGGTTCCACATCACTGGGCTCGCCTGATCCATTCTGTGACGTGACAAACCAACCAGCTATGGGATCGATGGCCATTTGTTTAGTCGAAAACTTTAAAGAATCTTCCAAAGACTATTACCGTCCATATTTAAAAACGTGTTCAATTTCCGAACATAAATTTTTTGCATCATATAAGAATGCCACGAATCACATACTAGAAATATCACTGAGTCAAGATTCTAACACCACTCACCCAACCAGGCTCTCATATGATAATGTGCAGTTGCTGTTTAATCAGTTGTATCGTCAAGCTTTGAATGATAATTATAGTATTTGGTTTGGAACGGTTTTATTGGCATATTGGGGACTTGTCATGCTAGTAGCCAGTTTGAATTACTGGTCTCATTTTTTGTTCCCTCGGTTTGTAAAATCTTTACATGGTTCAATTTCCAACTTTGTTAGAGTGCATTTTATACTTTCACCAACAGTTGGAAATACACATGCTTCATCGGTGAAATATTTAAAAGTTGTCCAAGCGTATGTGCCATTGAGGTTTGAGTCAATAATAGTGTTGGCTTGGACAGTTTTATGCTTTGTATTCTGTGGTATAAATCATTATCCAACGAGGCCGAATTTGACTTCGCTAGTCGGAAATCGAGCTGCTCTACTTGCTGGATTCTGTGTACCTTTACTAATCTTATTCGCTGGAAGAAATAATTTTTTGCAATGGTTAACTGGTTGGTCACATGCCAGATTTCTTTTGTTTCACCGCTGGCAGGCCCGGGTAGTATTTATCATGATATTAATCCACGTCAGTGCAAAAACTTCTGTTTTGATAAAGTTTGATAGCTACCCTTCTATTTTCTTGCAAAGTTACGTGGCATGGGCTATGGTTGCTGCTATTTCGTTGGGACTCTTGATTGGGCATTCTTGGCAATACTTTAGAAACTCGAGTTATGAAATATTCTTGATTGTTCATCACATTTTGGCTGCGTTATTTATAGCAGGTGCGTGGATTCACACTAGAGGAGCCGACACCCCTTATGCTTACTATGCTGCCACAACAATATGGCTGTTTGACAAGTTGGCTAGGTTAATTAGAGTATCCCTGTTTGGTGTTAAAAAGGCAAAGGTTGAATTGATCTCTGACGAAGTTTTGAAGGTAATTGTACCCCGACCAAGATGGTGGAAACCATTCCCTGGATCTTATGCCTATATTTACTTTCTTAAACCAGCAACTTTCTGGCAATCACACCCATTCACTATCATTGATTCTGTTGACGATGCTAATACTTTAACCTTTTGTATAAAAATCAAAGGAGGTATAACTCATGGAATTTGTCAACAGTTGGTTAGGAAAACTAATCAAATGGATTATTTCCATGTTCTTATTGAAGGCCCTTACTCCCGACCTCATTCTGGAAGACATTTTGAAAACCTTGTCATGTTGAGCACTGGTACAGGTATTCCAGGACCTTACTATACTGCCCTTGATTTGATTAGAAAAAACGACAACTCAACCAAACGTATTAAATTCTATTGGATTATTCGTGATGTGAAGTCAATTAATTGGTTTTTGGAGGAGCTCTGTAAGTTAGAAGGGACAATTGTTGAGACGGTTATTTATATTTGCAACACAAATACAAATTTCCCTTTTTTAAAATCTCAGGAAATGTCAAAGCAATTTGATAGTGATGCAGAGAAGGTTTCTTATTCAAGCGACTATTTGAAACATCGGTTGCAGTTTGTGGATTTCAGGTATGGTCGACCAAGTATTCGTGAGATTGTTCATCAGGAAGTTAAAGAAGCACGCAATTCGATTGGGTTTATTACCTGTGGTGCACCCCAAATGGTAGATCATGCCCGAATGACAATTGTTGACTCATTGAAACATGACACCAGTAAAAGAGTCGAACTCTTTGAAGATTTTCAGGAATGGTAATTTTCTTCTTATGTATATGTTTCAAAGCATGTACTATTTGTTTTTTTTTATATAGTTTTTATCTATTTTTATTAGATTTTCAGAAGCAAACATATTTATATTTTATGATTGAGTTTGGTTCAACTTTGAGGGAGTTGCAATAAGTGCGTGTACCAATGCACAATTTAGCCTTGTGTCTCTAACAAGAAAAAAAAATATGGCAAAACTTTTTTATGGTGAAAAATTTTCAATTCTTCTTAACTCTTTTTCTTTCTCTTTGAAATCCAAACTTAAATCAATACAAAAGATTAATTTATAACAATGGTATGTGCATAAAGCATTTGCTTTTATAGAGTTGGAACAACATCTTCCTTGTTTGTCACTGGCCTCTTTTTTCTATCAATATTAAAGAACTAAAGGTTATGTGCATCCGGGAGTGATGGTGTTTGTTAGTGCATTCAAGGCTTTAAGTGAAATTCAATTTTTGCTTTCTTGATGCAAATACTTTCAGTGTCGTCACTTCTTTTGATGATGCACAGGCTGAGTATCTTTTAACGATACTGTAGAGTAAAAGTGAGAACAAAGAATTGGATCGTTTGTTGATATTAATTTTGAGAACCCCAATTTTTCTTTTGGAAACTAACTTTACTCAATGACACAGCCTTCTTCAAAAAAAGTTGCTCCAGCTCCATTAGCTACTAAATCTAAAGCTTCTACAAGCACCAAGAACCCATTGTTCGAATCTACCCCAAAGAATTTTGGTATTGGTCAATCTATTCAACCAAAAAGAAACTTGTCCAGATTTGTTAAATGGCCAGAATATGTCAGATTACAAAGACAAAAGAAAATCTTGTCCTTGAGATTGAAAGTTCCACCATCTATTGCTCAATTTTCTCAAACTTTAGATAAGAACACTGCTGCTCAAGCTTTCAAATTATTGAACAAATACAGACCAGAAACTTCTGCTGAAAAGAAAGAAAGATTGACTAAAGAAGCTGCTGCTATCGCCGAAGGTAAAACTGCCAAGGACGTTTCACCAAAGCCAGTTGTTGTCAAATACGGTTTGAACCACGTTGTTTCCTTGATTGAAAACAAAAAGGCCAAATTAGTTTTGATTGCTAACGATGTTGACCCAATCGAATTGGTCGTCTTTTTACCAGCTTTATGTAAGAAAATGGGTGTTCCATATGCCATTGTGAAAGGTAAGGCTAGATTGGGAACTTTGGTTCACAAAAAGACTTCTGCCGTTGCTGCTTTGACCGAAGTTAACTCTGCTGATGAAGCTGAATTATCTAAATTGGTCTCCACTATCAACGCCAACTACATTGAAAAATACGAAGAAAACAGAAAGCACTGGGGTGGTGGTATCATGGGTTCTAAAGCCAATGATAAAATCGCCAAAAAGGCTAAAGCTGCTGCCGCTGCCGTTTCTACTGCTTAATTAGTTTAATTAAGTATGATGCCAATATAATTGCGTCTACTTTTTACTCTTTTCTTCTTTATGTATATTATTCTTAATACAATGCGTTCTTATATTGGGATAATTCGTTTGTTTAGTTGTATTTGTACAGCATCGATGCTAAGCATAGTTGAAAAATGCTCTTTTGTCTTGTTTTTGCAACTTTTCAAAATTAGGGCTATAGCCCTAAGCTTATTTTTGGTGAAGACACACCGAGCACTTTTTTTTTCTGAGTGTAGGTGAGCATGCGAGCCATTGAGTAAAACAAAAAATTTATCAAGAGTTTTTCTTCACAGGTATTGTTTTGCTAGTATCATCAGTATCGATTAAGTGTATGTGAAGATTCAGGAAACAAAGGAGATATAAATCACGACCAGGGATTAATAAGACTAAGATAAAAAGGTCAAAGAATGAGTGGACTAAAGGGTGCAAGCACAGCATAAGTTTAATCAACCCAAGAAACGGATATGTCTTCGATGTTTTCCAACCAATGATTAATTTATTCGTGCATTACTAACATTAAAACTAATAGAACAATGGCTAAATCTAAGAACCACACAGCTCACAACCAAACCAGAAAGGCCCACAGAAACGGTATTAAAAAACCAAAGACCTACAAGTACCCATCTTTAAAAGGTGTTGATGCTAAATTCAAGAGAAACCACAGATACGCTTTACATGGTACTGCCAAAGCTTTAGCTAAGGCCAGAGCTGAAAAATCCGCTTAAGTTTGAATAACCAAGAACTATGTCGATTTTCGGATATTGAATTAATTTAACTGTATCATATGTTCATAATTGTTGTATCTTTATTTACGAATTAGAACAAATAATTATAATGAATTACAATTTATTTTAAAAAGAAAGAAAGGGATTTGGCCTGTTCGACTATTACATAAATGTTGTTGTTTGGCTGGCTTATTGTAGAGGTTTATTCTGTCTGTTTTTTCCGCATTCAGTTTGGCTTGCCTGTTCTCATTACGATCTGTGTTGCAAAACTTTTTTAAAACACACACACGTTTAAAATACTCTACCCTTTGACCAGCTTTCACAAAATATATATAATGGCCTCTCAATTATCAAATCATTATCGTATTTATATAAAAAATCTCAGCTACCTGACAAGTGAAAAAGATTTAGAGGAATTATTTGGAAAGTTTGAACCGTAAGTGCTAACCGCGGAGGATTAAGCCAAGTATGGACATAATACTAATCTTGTTACAAAGGGTTAATGTGTTGATACCAAGTTACACAATCCATTTCAGCAGAAGCGGTAGACACAGACCATTGGGAATTGCTTACGCCGAGTTTAAAACTCCAGAACAGATTGAATCTGTTATCAAGGAGTTCGATGGTCATGTATTAAAAAATAGAAAAATAGCTGTTAAAAAGCATATGGCTTATGATCCAAACAATCGTCGGTTTTCATTTAAAAGGAAATCAAGTATAAAGAATGGGAAACGGAACCAAACCGGTACCCTTTCTAGTGAGATGCCTGTGCTTGTTGCAAAAGAGTCTTTGTTACATGATGACGAAACTGTCTCAATTAAACAACCAAAGAAGACACACTCTGGTAAAAAAGAACTTTCGATGGATACTATAATGATTCAAAGAGTTTATGGTAAAGTTACTGATGAATCTCTCAGAGATTTCTTTAAAGAGTACAACCCTAGTCAAATCTACATATTCAAAAGTAGAAAACCAAAACTCAATCCTATGAACTTTACTGGCTCACATGTAAGCGTTTTAGCTAAACTTGACGCCTCAAAGATAAAATTGGAAGATATCATTTTCAACTTGAAGTCACGAAAACTTAATGGGAAACACATCAATATGAAACCGGCCTATAAATCAAAAGTTTTGGAAGTAGAAAAAGCTATTGCTCAACTGAAATCGCTCGAAAACACTGAGGGGTGTGGTGACACTAGTTGCAATGATAGCGTAGTTGCTAATGAGAAAACATCAATAGCTAATAAAGACGGAAAGAATAATGACGGTGAGAATCTGGCAATTTCCCTTATTGGCACTGTTTCAAATTGTTAATTTTATACTCTTCTGGTGATTATTTTTCATGTAGACCAGACCTAACACGTTAGTAGCTATGTATGTTATGCAGCACTCTCTAACTCTTTCACACCTCAATATACATACATGTTTATCTGATATATTATTATTATTTATTTATTTATTTGAAACAAAAACTTAAACCCAAAAACTATTTAATCATGCATTTCTTTATTTTTCCTATGTAATTGTACAATGTTGTAAAGTAATTAAATAATTTATTCAGCAGTTTTTTGTGTACCACGTAACAAACCAGTTCTTCTAGCAGCAATCAAACCAGCCTTTTGACCGGAAACAGCACCTCTAGAAATAGTAGAAGCTTTACCAATGTGTTGATGGTTACCACCCCCGTGTGGATGGTCTACTGGGTTCATAGCAACACCTCTGGTCTTTGGCCATGAGTTTCTCTTGACCTTGTATTTGTGGAAGGCTCTACCAGCTTTCAATAATGGTTTATCGATTCTACCACCACCAGCAACAACACCAATAACACCTCTGGCATCAGAAGAGATGATCTTCTTGGCACCAGATGGCAACTTAACTCTGGTTTTGTTTTCATCTGGGTTGTGACCAATGATAATAACGTAGTTACCGGAGGTTCTACCTAAAGCACCTCTGTCACCAACTTTTTCTTCAACATTGGAGACAATGGTACCTTCTGGACAAGCACCCAATGGCAAGATGTTACCAACGTTCAAGGAAGCTTTTTTACCGGCGTAAATAAATTGACCAGTGTAGACACCTTCGTTAGCAATGAAAGTTTCTTCTCTCAATTTGTACTTGTATGGGTCTCTGAAAGCAACTTTGGCTAATGGAGCACCTCTACCTGGGTCATGGATGATTTGTTTAACAACACCACGGATGTAACCATGACGTTCAGCATAATCCAAGGTTCTTAACTTGGCAGCACCTTTTCTTAATCTGGTGTGAGAAGTGAAAATAGAACCAGCACCTTTTCTTTGGTTACGAATAACTCTACCTGTAGAAATAGAAATGTTAGTAAACAATTATTCTTCAATAATTTTAAATATACACCATGTGCATTAAAAGCCCTCTAACTCTTGTAAATGAGATCATATCAAAATACTCTGTATAATCAAAAATATACAGAAATCTGAATGCACAATCATATTAAAAAATTCCAAACCCCAAAATTAACGATATCTTTGTTTGTTGAATGTTCTTGTTGAATATTGGTTTAAGATGATGATGATGATGCCAGAATCTTGGTGAAAATTTTTACAAATATTGGAAATTCAATTTTCGTTGTTTCAATGATTATTGCAATTATTCTCTATTCTCAATCCATGTTGTTGATTAACGTTTCCATGATACTCCCTGCTGTACAAGACTTATTAGACTTCATGTTGTTTCCTCACATACCCATTGTTTAGTGATTGGTTTGTACTAGTAACTTTTGCAAGTAATTCTAAAAATTTTGTTTTAATTTTTTTTTTTCACCAACTGTGATGGTGAGAGAATTCGTGAGAGCGACAGAGCTTACAGGGAACAGAGAGTGTGTGTGCACTAGCGACAAAGTGCGAAACTGAGCCTGTGTATGAGACTGTCTACACACTAACATTAATATTTTCAATGATTTTTTTTTGCTCCACTACTAAAATGTATGCAGGATCAAAGTAAAAATAAGTTAGGGCTACAGCCCCAATTTGTTTTTTCTGCACGTGCGTAATTGTAACAAACACAATAGAAGATAACTTGACTTAGGTTATAACACGCAAGCTAAATACTGACACTTTCAATAGACTAGTTTCTGAATGGGCTGCAATGATGTTATTAATATCTGGATATTTCAAGTCAGTGAAATACCGTAAAGCTGTATTTTTGATCATTGTTAATTGTTCATAGTTTCATTTACTAACATATTACATTACGCTCAACGATAGTTCCAAAATGCTGTATCCTATGATATTCTTTTGTTATTGAGCTATTAGAGTAGAATTATTTATTGTGCAAATTGGTTGCAAAAATTTGAGCAAAAAGTTTGAAAGTGCAATTCCATAGCTTTACAATCGTACCATAGAAAACATCCAATTACTAGAGACTACCTTTTTCAATAAATTAATACAGATAATATATATATGAAGAGTAGACTCATTATATAAAAGTAAGTTAGATTTAGCTTATTTTGGGGCAACAGTGGAATTAGATTGTCACATTAATGACCAAACTCACTATTTTGACAATATCTCACTATAACAGTACTTTCTACCCAAACCATTTTTACTAGTGAATTGTATACTGGTAGCAATACTGTAAAAGTAGACTTTCATAGCATGTTGTTTATTAACAAAATTAACATGAACATGAACATCCAATGTCCATACGACAAAGGTGTTTTGGATTAAGAATCAACAGCTCATTTTTCCAATTCTTAGAAAATGTCGCACAAAAAATTTTGGTAATACCACTCATCTCCATCTTATAATCAAAATTGAAGCCAAACAGTGATCCCCCAATACCTTTTAAAGCAGTGATAGCAAGAGCTACGTGCATATCATCAAGTTAAATATTCCAAATTAGCCGAAATGATAAGACGAAATATATTAGTTATACAGGGAAGATCATTTTGTCAATCTTCATATTTAGCAGAAAGTTTAAAACCAAAACCTGACATCGAGAATAAAGTAACAACTAATGGCGATTCAAACGACATCACTAAGATAGCACTTAATACAAACAAGCCTGGAGATGATGGCTCATTAAAGAGAGATGATAGGGTAAAAAATTTAATTAATCGGCTTACGGCAACTGGACGACACGAAGCTAAACGAAATCCGACTACGACGAATGCAAGCGATGCCTATAAATTGTTTCAAAATCCAGATAAATTGAAAGCCTTGAAAAGAATGTTTGCACAACCAAAGGTATCCAAAAGGCGGGTCAAAAAACATGTTAAGGAAAAGTTTCAAAAAAAGCATACTGAAAAGAATACCAAGACATCAACTGAACCATTCTTCAAAGACAAGTCAACAGATAAATATTTAACGAGTAACAACATCAAGAAGCACAATTTAGAACAATTTGTTGCCCCTAAAAATGAAGATATTGCAAGACTAGCTCATAATTTAGATCGAGTATTATTTTCACCAGGAGTCCATTTTTTACAAGACCCTAGAACTCGAATATATAATTTTTCCCCATTTTTGAAAAAAGTGATCCATTATAAAGATTTCAATTTTAAAGCTATTGAGAATTATACACCAGTATCGAAACATCAACAATTGTTGGAAAACTCCCAAAAATTTGAAAAACAATTCTATTCGTCAACTTCTTCCATGACATCTTTATTATCGAAATTTTATCATTTTTTGAATAAATATGATAGATATAATGTTAAACGGTTTGGTCCGATTCCATTCACAGGGATGAGTAATGACTTGCCAACTAATTTGATTCTAAAACCTCAAGGTGAGTTTATGGATTCAACAACAAAGGAGAAGAAACCAGTCTATTCTATTCAAGCTGATAATTCGTGTGATTTAGATACTTTACTTAGTGCCATGGGGATGTGCATGGAAACATTATTAACAAACCCACAAAATGAATTTGTCAAGTACCATAAGGATAGTGGTGTTGAGTTTAATGAACCACTTGGTAATACTTATAACTATGCATCTTATGGGGACTTTTTATTGAGATCACAGTTGGATTGCTATGATGAAAGATTACCAGGAAATGGTACTTTTGATTTGAAAACTCGAGCATCCAGTAACATTAGATATAATTCCAAAAGTGGATCTTTAGAGAAGAATGATTATCAGATTTGGAGATTGAATGGCACTTATGAATCCTACGAACACGAGTTCAGAGATATGATAAGAACTGGAGCCATGTTGAAGTACTTATTCCAGGCAAGAATAGGGCAAATGGATGGTATTTTCATTGCCTATCATAGTATCAATACCATATTTGGTTTCCAATATTTGCCGCTTGAGGAATTAGATAAATTGTTTTACACTAGAGACACCATTAGTGAATTCCCTGACGTTAGTGTCAGAAATTTGAATGAACATAGATTGCCTGACAAGTTACCATCCTTGATTGGGGAAACACAATTTAAGTTTTCGTTGGAAATCTGGCAAAAGTTATTACAAGAACATATTTTGAAAGATTTGAACAAAGAATTCAACAATAAGCCAACTCCATTTAGATTGAGTGTGAAATATGACGCATTAGCACATCTATTAAGAGTGTTTGTTATACCAGCTACTGATGAAGAGATTGATGTGTTACAATCATTTCCAGAAAGATTCAAACGTGATTTTGCTGAAGATGAGAATTTGGGTGAGGTGAAGAAACACGCCAGAGAGTTAACAAAGTTCAACGAAAAATGTCTTGAAACAAAGGAAGTATTCTCCTATGTTATTCAAATGGATTCATGTATGATTGATGGTAAAATTAGACAATACCATCAATTACCCCGTGACTATTTCAAAGATTGGCAATTAATATATAATATCAAGAGAACGAGCAACGCTCCTAAGAAATACGTCAGCAATTTATTGAGATTCCCTGATACAAAGATTTCTCAACGTTTAAAGAAAGTTCATCAACTTTATGAAAAAATAGGATCAATTAGAAAAAAGTCATGGCAAGAAAAAGACAAAAAATCACAAGTGTATCATCCCAAATTCAAGTTTTGATAAAAGCAAATCATACTATATTTTGTAAATAGTCTCCCCTCTTTTTCTTTATTATAGACATGACAAACAATATACTAGAGTTTTTGATTACACCTCTATCCATAGAAACTTTAGAGCTTAAAACTGGTTTCTACCATTAGGAATCACGTGTGGAGTAAATAATTATATAATACGCTTATACTCCATGGCTATTCGTAAGGTCAATTACCCCAACTTTTCCAAAAAAAACTAAAATTAAACCAAAAAATAAGATTGAGTCATTATGGAGTAAACACATATGATTCAAATACTGGGAAAGATCCCGTGGTCCGTGGTTGTAAAATTTCAAACTTTCTCATTTGGGAGGGGAAGTAATTTTGAATTTGCCATAGATCCGAAAAAATAGCTTCTTAAACTTTTGACCATTATACACGACAATTTTATTTGAGAGATGAAAAAACAAGATTTTTATTAGACAAAGATAAGAACAAAAAGAAGAATGGAATGACTTCATGATGCAGAAGTGAAACAAAATTAATTCCGTTTCTCCTAAACTTGTATAAAACTAAACAAACAATCAATCAATGACATCGTTTCTTTTTTTAGTATTGTGGACACGTTTTCTTGTTGCCACCACCATTGGCTGGCCAACAGACAGGGCGTTATTGTTGTTGTTCTTGTCGACGACCGCCTCCGCCACCGCCAACAATTTCTAATAATGCACATGGTGGCGTATTTTTATTATTTTTATCAACGTTATTTCTTTTTTTTATTGCATATTGCCTGCGTATTGGCGTTTCCTATTTGGGTAATATTGTATTTCTTCTTACATAATCTTCGGATAAAATATTTGCAAGACGCACGCACGTACTACAACATGAAAAAGAAACAGGAGCTAACAAGAATGAACATGGGCGCATCATCTGAGAAAGCGGGTCTCAAAATTGAGGCTTAATTTAATTAACCAGGCGATGAGTTGAAAGGTTTTGTTCAACAACAAGTAAGGCCAAATGAAGACTGTAAACTAGATGCTTTAATTATTCAAAGCTTTATTGTAAAAGTTTCCAACAATAAGACAAAAGAGGGAAGGAGTCTGTATATGAGTAATCTCCGTTGGTCCCATTTTCTTCGGAATAACTTTTTTCTTATCCAAGAAGAGAGAACATTCTGTTAACCTGCAAAAAAAAAAGACACAAACAATAGTAAAAAGAAAAAAAAAATCAACAATACATTCCAGTATATTCTCTCACGTTTCCGTATCGCCCAATCTCCCTTTCGTTTGGTCTGATAAGTTAACTAATAGATCATCATCAATTAGTCAGTAATAGAGCCATGTAACCTGTAAAAACAAAGCTCTCGATGGTTTTGTGTGAAATATCAAAAAAGAAAACACTAATAGAAATCAAAATAGGAAAGAGGAGTAAAAAAAGAGAAAAGTAAATTAAGAGAATTTAGTGTGAAAAAAAAAAAAATGAATCACCTGGTGGAACGGAACATTCATTCGCGCATTCATCATAATTTTCTAATGTTGCAATATTACTAAGTAATTAAATCTCATCATGGTAAATTTTTTTTTCGTTTATTTGTGACTTGTCTTATAAATATAATTGATAATTTCGTCATAACTAAATATTCATAACTGCTTCTTTACTTTTTCTTTTATTCCTTTTCAATCTAATTAACTAATGGACATTTAATACTACTTCGAAGAACAGAAACAAACATCTATAAGATTATGACACACACAGAACGACAAAAAGTAACCTTTGAATTTTTCGATAATACTAGTCATCAAATGCAACGAAATAAACTCAAACAATTACCACCATTATCCACAGACATCGAGTCTAGCTCGAGTCCACACAGTCCTTCGGGTGCTGACTTGAGATTCATAAGCTCCTCATCATCCATAAATTCTTTATTTGACTCAGTGCCATTATATAGCAGAACAGCTTCAACCACCACCATAACACCAATCTTATCAAGACATGATTCCAACCCAGGATTCAAAAACAACTATCACAACTTGTTACATCACCCAACCATACAAGAATTAGATTTCACTCAAACGATAGATTTGAAACTACGTCAACACCAATCCTGTACAACTTCTGCTCAACCAAAGGAAAAACTAATACTTTTGTTAGTTGGATTACCTGCTAGTGGGAAATCAACCATTTGCAAACAATTTCAAGAATTTATTAATGAAAACAGTGAATACAACGCTCAAATTTATAATGCTGGTGATGTGAGAAGAAGAAGATCTGCCAGTGAGTTTAACGATGCCCAATTTTTCGATCCAAATAACGAACAAGGTAAAAAAGATCGTGAATTATATGCCACTATAACTGTCAACAATCTAATAAATGATTTACAATCGAATGTTATTGATGTTGGGTTTTTAGATGCAACTAATACCACATTAGAAAGAAGACAAAGAATGATTAATTTAATCAATGAACAAGTTCCAAATGGAAGAATAGTAATATTTGATGTTCAATGCAATAATCAAAAATTATTAGAATATAACATCAGTGGTAAATCAGAAAATAATGATTATAAAAATAAGGATTACACCACTGCCATTAATGATTTTAAACAACGTGCCATGAATTATAAAAAAATTTATAAACCAATAACAGAAGAAGAATTGGCTAGTTATGGAGATAAAGTCGATATGTATATGAAATGTGTAAATGGTGGTCAACAATTTGAATTTTCACACATTCATCATGCTGATACTTGGTATTATAAAATTTTGTCTGATTTCAAAAGCAATTACAAATTAAGTGAGGTTTATAGAGAGTTATTGGGTCAATAATTATTCAGTTTTCAATATGTTTATTTTTTTTTTAGGTTTTTCTTTACATTTGGGTTTTTCATGTTTGGTAGTTTTTATATTTGATAGAGAGTGATATACATATATATATATATAGGGTTAAAAAGTGTTTGTTTTTTTTCAGAATAAATAAGATATTTTATTTACTTATGTTTCAATAATTGTAGTGTTTAGAATGTGAGTCATCTGGATACAATCTGATTGCAATTATATGAACCACTGCTTGAAAGAGAATGTGGGGCCATTACATTGTGTATACATATCTAGCAACGTGTTTTCTACATGTCGACTTAAAACCCACGTAATCCAGGTATTGCATATGAACCGTTGTTGGGGGTTTCATTTCTAGATCTCAACCCTGGAACAGAACCAGTAGCACCACCCAGAGCTGAAGCTCCAACACCACGACGACGACCAGAATTGGATAACGGATCGTCATTATTAGCAATCTCATCGTCTTCATTTTTCACAGCATTTGGATCTTCCATTACCGCATTGACATTATTATTAACTGAATAATACCAAGCACCAGCTTTACAATCAGTATAAACAGCATCTTTCCAAGCCATTGGATCGTTGGGTCTTGCACGAGACCAAAATCTGGCTGTCTTATCGGAACCAGCTGTACATAATAAATGACCTAATGGATGGTATTCTACAGCGTGTATAGCCTTTTCATGAGCATAAGGGATTTTCTGTACGGCATCAATTGTGTTGTTAGTATTGGTGGAAAGATTACTATTGTTATTACTTCTCTTGGGTACAGATTCATTTGAATCAGGAATGTATGAATCCAACAAGAAATTACTTATAGATCCATTGTAAGCAGCAGTAGTGACCATTGAGGCATGGATAGGATGCCAAGCAACACATGATAAATCCGTTTCGGAATCTCTGATAACCAACATATCTTTCATGGTACGCAAATCAAAAATTCGACACGATCTATCTCTTGACACAGAAGCCAACAACCTTGCTGTCCCATTTGGCTGGAATCTTGTCTTGTTAACTGTATGCTTGAACCCATGTAATGTAGAAACACAGTTAGCCAGTCGAGGGTCCCATAATTTAACTAAATTATCCTTTGAGCCACTGACAATCAAACCCAAGTTAGGATGCCAATCAGCACTTTTCACTTCCCAATGATGTCCACTCAAAGTTCTTTCCTCTTTACCATTATTAAAGTTCCATATTTTAATTGCCGAGTCATCACCACAAGTAAGAAATTTCAGATCATTGGGTGAAAAAGCAATATCTCTTACTCCATTAGCATGAGCAGAAATATTATTAACGTTATTAAAATTAGGTTGCCAATATTTCACTGTCCCATTTTGATCACCACTCAATAACCATTCATCATGATTGGAATATTTCATTGTTAAAATTGGCGATTCATGAGCTTGCATAATAGTCTCGAAATTAAACGTCATCCCATTCCATAATGTGAATTCTCCAGAATGTGAAGCAACCAATAATCGTCTCCCTTCAGGAGTCCATTTAACAGTGTTTATCGTGTGTTTAACTTTATTTGAAGACAAATGAACAAATTTCGTTTGTAAATCTAATACAGCTAAATTGTTTTTATTATTTCTTCGATTTAAATTGAATGATGAACTATACGCCAATGAAGGTAATAAATCAATTAAATATGATGATTCCGGTCGTATAGTTCCGATTGCCTGTTGTGATCTATTAGTTAATCCTAATGATTTCTCAATATACCATCGTCCCATATTATTCCCATGATCGGTGATTCTTCTATACGCTTGTTTCTTTTCTTGACTTGCCAATTGTTGTTCAATGTTTTGTTGATACGCCACGTATTTATCTTGCAGTTTAGGGTCCCTTGGTTTGTTTATTCGTCCATTGGAGCCATCATTACGAGAGTGATAATTGTTATTATTATTATGAGATCTATACATAGTTTGATTTTATTAGTATTATGATAGATAAATGGCTGTCGTATTCTTTGGAGTACAGATTTTGAGGTTTCTCAAGCATTTTTTTTTTCATTTCTCTCATTGCTTTGTCGCAGAGAATCTACAGTTGATATTTGTATCACGTGACATTACAATAAACCTTCTCAGTTAATACTCTCCAATTAGTGCTAATCTTGGGGTCATTGATTGATAGTCTACAATTTGAATACCTAGTCATTGTTCAGTTATTCTGGTTTTTAAGTATATCTCTTTCCAAAACAAATTGAAACAATGTGGGCAAGAAGAAAAGAAATGGGAGGCACTTGGATCCACAGTTTGTATGGCTTTTACATTTACCTAACAATTAATTTGTCACAATTTCTTTGGTGATTTTCTCAATCCTGGAAGCACATGGCTTCTTCTATATTATGTCCCATAATAAAAAAAATTGAGGGAAAAGAGAAAATGAACCCTCCTCCACAGTATACCACCATACTTTTAAAGATCAACTATTCAATATACCAATACCTATAACTATTCATAATTTAAAAGAAAATGGTCGAATTTTATTTTCATGATAACAAAGATACACTTGAAAATTTTACTGAAGATCACAATTCAGGAGAACCAGTTAGTTTTGATCAACTAGCTGAAATTGGTGTTATTTACAAGTACATTACTACCCAGGAAGAATTAGACGCATTGGCTACTGAAAGAGAATACAAGAATAGAGATGTTGTTACTTTAAACTTACCAGCCTTCAATAATGATATTGATGCTTATAATGCCAAAATGCAACAGTTTTACAAAGAACATTATCATGAAGATGAGGAAATTAGATATATTGCTGAAGGTGAAGGTTATTTTGATGTTAGAGATAAACAAGATCGTTGGATTAGAGCTAAATTATCACCTTACGATTTGTTGATTTTACCAGCAGGAATTTATCATCGTTTTACATTGACTAATGCTGCAAAACACGTCAAGGCAGTTAGATTATTTAAAGATGAACCTAAATGGGAAGCTATCAATAGAGACACAGGAAAAAATACCGAAGCTCGTGAACTCTATGCTAAGACTATTGCAGTATAGAATAGTAATTATTTTAGTTACCTTGTTCTTTTTGTTTTCGATATCTATTGTGGTATTTAGTATAAATTATTTGTTTTTTTAAACAATCTATGAAACTAACCTTTCACAATTTTGATTTTATTTGTAGTTATCCAACTTTCCAATTTCTTTCTATTTTCAGTCAACTCTTTGTTTAGTTTTTCACGTTCGGTTTTCAACTGAGTAATCTCATCATTCAAAATTTTGATAACTTCATCAATACTTTTTTCAACTAATACTCCACCTATCATTTTAAAACATTTACGACCTTCTCTTTTCTCAGGAGCAATTGATGTTAATGATTGATCCACTATAAGATGTTCTTGTAATTGTGATGATATGGTGTTCAATTGGGAGTCTAGTTCCGCTATTAATTCTTGATATCTGTTATATTCTTGTTGCAAGACTTGTGATTTTTGTTCGTCTGTTGCTGTAGGTTTTGTTGTCGACATTAGGGAATGGTTATCTTTTATAAGTACTATTGGGTATTTGTTAGATCAATGCATAAATGATGGTTTTTTTTTTAAAAAAACTCTCTTTCTTTTTTTTTTTTTCAAGTTGGTGGTGGTGGTGGTAGTTCACCAAAATTTTTCTTCCAGGATCTTCGCCAAGCATACACTACGTTTATTGATTAAGTAGCCGTGTTCCAAAGGATACTCAGCGACACAAACAATCTACATAGTAATCTCAAAGTAAATATAATTTAAATATATTAACTGAAACTAGAAATAGAGAAAAAAAACTAGCAAAGGAATCGAAACAAAACAAGAACACATTAAATAGATAAAATTAATCATCCTCTTCTTCTTCACCAGTAGTTGGAATCTTATCCAAATTATCTAATACTTCCTTTAATTTCTTAGCACCAACTTCAAAATAATCTTTTTGAGCGGCAACTAAAACTTTCAACAAATCAATATTTTTAGAAGGTTTCAATAACTTTTTCATTTCCACCACAGCTACCTCGGTAGCACTAACAAACCCATCTTCTTTAGCGATTAACTCTTCATTTTCTGGATCCAGTTTTTCGTATTTGCTTCTTAATAAATCAAATTCGCCTCTGGTTGCGTAAACTTTTTTACGTAACTCATTTACTTTAATAAAACTTTCATTCAATGTTCTAATTAATTCCGCATTCAATCCAGACATAATCTTCTTATCTTGATCTAATCTGGCAACAGCAATTTCTTGATAAGTTGATGAAACTTGTAAAAGAGCAAATGATAATGGGTGTTCTGAAGATTTCAATTCGTCGCTGTGTTTGGCACATATTTCAGCTAAATGACCAAACAAGGTTTTTGGCAATTGTGGTGAAGTAGGTTGAATACTCACTACTCCTGATTCATCTTTAGATTCAGCATCGACATCTTGTCCAAGTAACACCTTTTCCAATTCTTGAGGTGACGAAACATTCTTCAATTGGTTAAATTTTTGTCCAATCAAACCACTGACATTGGCGTCCTTTATCTTGTTGATGGCATAGTTACCAGGTGGGTAATCATAACTGACTTTACCATAGGTTTCATTGGTGGTTTGAATTAAATCAGTGTACAATTTCAACAACAAATCACAATTTGATTCCAATTGCAAATAATCTTGTGGCAACTCACTGACATCAATGTCATCTGTTGTATTGTTAGCCAACTGCTCCAAGTGTTTCAATTGTTCTGAGATCAATTGTGTGGTCTTAGTGGTGTATGGTTGAATTGATTTGCTCAATTGATCACTGGTCTTGGTGAAAGACTCTTTGACTTGATCAACTGATGGTAACGATTCTTGAATTGATTTAAAATCAAACGATGGGAACTTAAATGACATTATTGAATAACTATACCAAAAAAAAAAAACAGAAATGGAAGGTGAATATGTTTGTACTTTTGTAAAAAAATAAAAGAACAAGTTATATATAGATAGTATTTATATAGGAGAGAGGCAGGAGAAAAAAAAAATAGAAACACTCAAATAAAACTTACATATTATTATTGTCAAGAGGGAAAAAATATCGTAGAGTTGAATTTCATTAACATTAATCATGTGGAAGTACAAATCTCGAAATTTCAACTATTGAAAGTACTGTTAAAACGACATTTGGTCAAGTTTTGTTATTATAGCTTTTGTGTTTCGTTCTTTTTTTTTGTATTGGAGGTGGGAGGACGAGCCATTGGCTGTTATCTTAGCTGGTAAATAGAATTACTTCTTTGTATAAATCTTTTTGTTTATTTGTGAGACAAATTGGTCTCGGATAGATATTAATTGATTGTGATCATACGATTACAATTTTAAAATACACCCAGAGCTGTAAATGCTTTCTATCTAGTGGTATAAGTAAACAATAAAGCAGTCCATGTCAGTTGCACAATACATCATTACCTCTATATATTATACTACCTTTCTAGAAGCTTTTTTTGAACTGTGTCATCACAAATTTTGATTGTCAGATCTTCTTATTTTGTTAGTCCTTAGGAAGTTTTTTTTTTTTTTTGGGCCACTGAAAAATAAATAGAAGTCAATTTGTAGACATAACAACTGTTTCTAGTGTCATCAAAGCCATGACTGAAAATACAACACCTTATTACAAGAAACAGGCATCATACCAAGATAAACGGTATACCATAAACAAGTCCAATTTAATCGAACCGATTATTCGACATCGAATACAAGACTCCTTATTTTACAAACAACATTTATATTTGAGTAATGAGGCAACAATACTACCGATTATTATCGAACATGTACATTACATTGGAGGTACAGATTCTTCAAACCGACCAAGCACTTTTATATCGTGTTTATTCAGATTGTTAGAACTTGAACCAAGTAAAGAGATAATCAAAACATATTTGACCCAGCTTGATTTTAATGAGTTCAAGTACCTCACGGCATTGACATTGATTTACATCCGCTTAACATATCCAAGTCAGGAAGTATATTCCATATTTGATCAATACTTTCAAGATTTCCGGAAGTTACGAATAAAATTGAAAACGCCAGTGTTTGACTCACAGAAATTGCCCATTCATTATAAAATCACATTTATTGACGAATGGGTGGATACATTATTGGTGAATGAACGAGTAATTGATTTGATGTTACCACGACTAATACCAAGAACAACGCTTGTTGAGCGTGGTCAACTTGCTCCAAGACAATATTACATTGACGTCAGTGACGAAGAAGAGAAAGATGCTGGCGAAGAAGAGAAAGATGCTGGCGAAGAAGAAGATAATGATTATGAAAGTGATAGTGATTAGAGGAAGCCGTTGGTTGTCTGTCTCTTCTTGGTGTATATTAATGTTCAGGAGCAAAAATTTCAAGGGGTCTAAATAATTTTTTTTTTCGAAAGGGAATATTCTACGCGTGCATGGCCCGAGCATGTAAAGTTTCTATTACATACATTAACAAACAAAATAATAAAGCAAGTAAAACAACAAAAAAAAAATATTTCGTCATATAATGTTGAACTTCTTTCTCTTTTACTTCTTTGGTGTATTCTTGACAAAGGCCAATTTTACTCATTTTCCAGATTTGCAATTAAACATCTAGCATTTGATACAACATGGCTATTACAAACTTGCTAGAAAGCCAGGATGCACATTCAGAAGCTAGCTTACATGCGGTTTCAAAAACAAAAATTTTATTTATAGTAATATTATTTATTGTATCATTAACACTGTTTGTTTTTCAAACTGAATTCACATCACAAGCATACAAGTTGAAATTTCTGGAACCGGTAGTGTTACTAGCTGTCACTCATGGTTCCTGGTGGCTCTTATGGCCCATTCAAATTATTTTTGTGTCACTTTGGAGAACGACACTGAAGATGAAGAAAACAGATAAAGAGGCAACTATAAGCAATAGTGTTGGATCAGGTATTCAATATCAACGTTTAAACTCTAACTCAGGATTGTTGGAAAATGAAGGTGACTCAACTCAACAACAAAACCAATTGCAGGTTCCCTTGCACCAGATCAACTACTTTACCTACTTTAAAAAATGCATAGTCAAACAATTTCATAACGTTTATCACACGTCGATTTTGATCTACCAGTCAAATGTCAAAGGAGATAGATCAACGACTTACTTGAATCAACTCATTGACGAGAATCCGCACATTTCCAATTCTAGTTCCATTCGTGAATGTATTAAAACATTTATTGCTACTCCTTCCATTAGATATGTCATTATCAAAGCATTTATCATTACAGTGGTATTGACCCTTGCTGGGTTTACGTGGTACGGTGCAATGTCTATGACATATCCTTCAGATGTTACGGCTATTTACAATTGTTCCGCATTCACAGCGTATGCGTTTGCTATACCATTATTAAATGAGAAATTTTCATGGTTAAAGGCAAGTTCTGTCATCATAGCTCTTTCTGGGGTGTTTATTGTTGCATATTCCGGAGATGATAGCAAAGATCAACCAAAAGAAGAAAACCCTTATCCCTTACGATTCTGGGGAAATTTACTTATATTAACAGGAGCGGTACTTTATGGTTATTATGAGGTTTTATATAAGAAATACCTTTGCATACCAGAACATTTATCGAAAATCACTACACCAAGACGTCAACTGACATTTGCAAATTTTGTCATGGGGTTCTTTGGGATATATACTTTGACCATTCTCGTTACAATTTTAATCTTTGCAGAGGTATTCCACATTCATCATTTTAATTTATTCGACTATGGCGACAACACTACCACCATTTGGCTATACATTTCTGGATCCATAGTGAGCAATTTATTATTTAGTGCGTCATTTTTATCTTTGATGGCATTGACAAGTCCAGTTTTGTCATCTGTTAGTTCTTTATTGACTATCTTTTTGATTGGGTTGGTGGAATGGTGGGTTTTCGGAAACAAGTTGGGGTTCCAACAATTAGTGGGAGACTTGCTTGTGATTGTAGGATTTGTTATGTTAACAATAGCATCATGGAAGGAAATCAGTGAAGGTAATGAGGATGATGAAGTGGATGCGGTTAGTACTTACTCATTTGCATTAAGTACAGAAGAGAACCGATAAAAAAGACAAACTAACAATTAATTTGTTTAGATTAGTTAGACTTTATTTTTATAGTGACATACATACATGCATTATTATTCTTTGGAAATAGTTTTAAACCAAGTTCTCATAATGTTAGTGTTTGTAAAGGTTAATGCCAAATTCCTTAGAATGTTTCAGGGCCAAAATTTTTCTGGAGCTTACAAACCAACCCGCAAAAAAAAAACCCGAATTCAATATTTTGCCATTCAAATAATAAAACCAACAGCCTTATTCATTAAGCTGGTTTTCTTTCAATTACATTGTTCAATCACGCTAAATAATATACACACGTATTATTGATATCATGACAGTAGATGAGCTGGATGTTAGTGGGTCTTTTCAAGGCTTAATGAGATCATTGAATTTGGATAGTGAACAATTTAAGGAATATGACGATATTGATTTCGAATCTCTTAATTTCATACAACTTTCACATGTCAAGGATGAGATAGAAAACCAATTAAATATATTATTTGACTTATTGAGACACAAGTACAATGCCGATATGGATACTCCATTAGTTACGCCTGATGGATTTCCAAGAAGTGATCTTGATGTGGTCACTATTCGATTACTACGAATCCGAATTATTCGATTGAGAAATGATGATAGAAAAGTTATACATTTATTAGATGACAGGATGGCCCAAGAGTTTGCTACTCGAAGAGAAAGCAACATAGAGGCAGGAGAAGAAGAACTGACTACATCCTCTACATCAAGGTACCACATTCCATTTGCCCAAGTGAGAGAAGTAGTCTCTGGCGGACCTGCTTTCAATTCAGGGTTGAAAGAGGGAGACCAAATAATTGTTTTTGATGACGACATTCATGCTGCTAATAATAACAAGTTAGGCAGTTTAGTGTCAAGAGTTCGTTCGAAACAAAATGAAGAAATCAAAGTCGATTTGAAACGAGGCGAAGAAAGAATCACTTTGAAACTAATTCCGTCGGATAATTGGGACGGACAAGGTTTATTAGGATGCCGTTTAATACCTATATAGTGATGTGATATAATATATAATACTATACTTTAACCCCCATGCAATGTACTGGTAAAAGTAAATACATCTCCGCTTTCAATAACATATTCTTCCATACCTTCTAATTCCCAATCGGTATCATTAATCAAAACCAAAATACCTGGTCTCACGGTCCCATCTTCTATAAATACGGGAATATCCTTAGGATCTGATATTATATTCTTGGTGATGTAGGTTATCAAATCAGCAACTGTAGCTTCACCTTCTTCGAATGGTATCACACATTTGTGTTCTCTTACTGAATTGGATATTATATCTAAACCTCCTAAAAACTCAACTTTGATTTTGATTGCCATTTTTTTCTCCCTCTTCTATTGCAATGAATACTAATCTGGTTGAATTATCAGATGAGCTCACGGGTGTAAAAATTCATTTTTTTTTTTTTGCCAATCAATCTTTTTGTCTCGATTTAAGAATTGACAGTCTTTAATTGTCACTTACAATTTTTCATACATATCACAAGAAACTTTTCAAATGTAAGCATTTTAATATTTTTTAATAATTCAGAAGGCATTCGTTAGACTTTTATAACACAGGTTGATAATGTTCCAATACTATAAGCATATTAATATTGTTAGCTTCGCGACTGCACATAATTATAAGCGTGCTCGAAACCTGTTTGTTAACTAATTTTGGAGACACGTAGTAGGAACAGAGATTTTTTTCCACAGCAAAAGAATACTGAGTGAATTTGAGTTTTGGTAGGAAGGAAACAAACGAAGAAAAAAAAAAGTGTAACGCCAAACAAGTGAAAACTAAACTGTCAACTTTTATATTCAACATTTGTTAATCCATTGAACTTTTGTCACAAATTATCATGTTGAAACAATTATACTTTTTCTTAGTGTGTTTATTGTGGACAACTGTCAATGCATCACGATTTGATGTTGAACATGCATTGGTGTTATATGATCCAGAATTGCTTCCATTAAATGACACAAGTTCTTTGACTCCAGAAGTTGCCCAATTCATAGAGTATTTGTCAGATAAGTTTGACGTGAAAATCAGTGATTACAACAGCGAAGATATCAATTTGTTTTTTGATGACTACCCTCGTTACGAGCATCTTGTATTGTTTCCATCATCCAAGAAAACTATTACATCTAAAGAGGCATTGAGTCTGCACAATTTATTACGATTCATTAATGAAAATAGTAACATTTTTGTTGTTGGTGGATCACAAAGTGTTTTACCTGATGGATTAAGAGGATTCTTAAATGAGCTTGGTGTCTTCCCATCGCCAAAGAATTACAAGTACATTGATCATTTCAACAGCAAAAATGGTGTCGTCCAATTGAATCGTGACAATGTTGTCGAGGGAAATAGATTAGTTCAAGAATTGTCTGTAACCAAATACGATGGTAATGCTGCTTTGATTTCGAACAATGAATTAATCTTCCCCATTGTTAGAAGTTCAGCAACAGGATACACCAACAAAGTTGGTGAACCGATTGATGCTGACAAAACATGGACCTTTGGTGAGCAAGGTTATTTGGCAGTTGGGTTCGAAGCTTTGAATAATGCCAGATTAGTTTGGGTTGGGTCCAATTCCTTGTTGGCAGAACCTCAATTGTATAAATGGTGTTTCCAACAACAGGGTAAATTGAAGTTGCAATTTGTGGAGCACATAAAAGCCGACGAACCAAGTAAACCAAATCCACATTTGTACAGAATTAAAGATCAAGCAATTTACACTATTGGAGTATCTGAATTTGTCGATGGAAAGTGGATCCCATTTGAGGTTAAAGACGAAAAAGATCAATTACAATTGTCTTTCAAGATGTTGGATCCTTACCAAAGATTAAACTTGAAACCGCTTGGCCCAGTGAGTGCCATCAGTAATAGTACAGAATTAGATACCTATGCCTACTTTGTTAACTTTACTGTTCCTGACCATCATGGTATGTTTACCTTTGAATTGGACTACAAGAGACCTGGGTTATCCTATTTAGTTGACAAAAGAGTAGTCACCGTGAGACACTTCGCAAACGATGAATTCAAAAGATCATGGGATATTTCAAATTCCTGGTTATACGTTGCTAGTGCCGTGTTTGTAATTATTGCATGGTTTGTATTTGTTGTTTCTTACATTTACATCGGCAAATCAAACTATTCCAAAAAAAATGTATAGTTGACTTAAATACACTTTAAAAAATATATTGATTCGATTATAGAATTCTATTTTATGTTAGTAACAGTGGTTTTTTTTGGGGTTATTATATTGCAACAAACTTTTTCAAACGAATGGAAAATTTAATAAAAATTCAGATATGTTTTCTACTATCTTTATGAAACAACTGTCTTCAATGTATAAATACTCAGTTGTCCCTATCTAAGTTATTCATCATAATTGTGGGGTTTGAAAAAGTTTGCAAATATAAGATATATGCTAAACATACTATTCAAAAGTATATATCATGTAAACATGTTAAGGAGGTAGAAGAATGAAAAAAAAATATGATGAGTTAAAAATTTTATTTTTTCCTTCCTCTTTGATTTATATATTGTTAAAGAAAAAGGAAGATGTTGATGGTGAGAATTAAAACCCTAAATAAAACTCAAATCTTTCAAATTTGAACTGGAAAAAAAAAAATTAGAACTGCCTCGATAACAAACAACAACACAAAATATATCCGTTACTAAACTTATAGACGTAATCTCAGATCTAGGTTCACACTTAATTGAATTCGCTCAGATACTGTGTTCCATTCCATTCAATTTGCTGCTAACCGATATTCGTACCTTATAATTTGCATTTTAAATGTTTCATCTAGCATCGTCGTTGTACACTCAATACACCAAAAGAGAGCAATACAATATTCTTATTTTAGGATTGGACAATGCAGGCAAAACGACATTCTTGGAACATTTGAAGTTATTATATTCATCCTCCACGGAATCAGCAAACAAGAATCAATTATCCAAGAACTCAACCACCAGTGACGACCAACCCCGATCAACATCAGATGTGATCAAATCTAAACGGATTTTACCCACAGTTGGTCAAAACACTACAACAATAAAATTCGAGTCCAAGGATTCGGATTCACCCTTAGCGTCACAATTTAAAAACATAAATTTGAAATTTTGGGATTTAGGGGGACAGAAATCATTGCGGAATATGTGGTCCAGGTACTTTAAGCAATGCCATGGCATCATATTTATAATTGATTCTACTGATACTGAAAGGTTTCAGGAATGCTATGAAACATTGATTGATATTGCACATGACGATATTTGGATGCAGATTGACGACGACGACGACAACGACAACGACAACAGCAATGTTGACGGAACAGTAAATGTGCCAATACTAATGATGGCAAACAAGCAAGATCTACCGCAGGCTGTAGATTTGGTTTCTCTCAAAACCGGGGTGTTTATCAAATTAGTCAGCGAATTGGAAGCTACCGACTCAAAGTTATTGCCAGTGTCGGTCTTGGAAAATCAAGGATTGCAAGAAAGTTTAGAATGGTTAGTGACGCGATTGATTTACAACAAACGTAACAAAAAGCCTGAGTATAAGTGAAAATAGAGATTAAATACAATAGAATCGCAATTAACACATTTACGATACTTTCGAAAATAGTTTTTACGTTTCTCACTCCTTCCAAAAGAAAGGTACTCTGAATTCAAGAGGGGAGAGAGAAGAACAACAGTTTGGATTCCCTTAGTTCAGAAATCACTCAACGACGTCATGCAGCGGATCATTTAGTTTTGCTGCATAACCATTACATTTGTTGTTGGAATTCGCGGGATAGAATTAGACTGTTCCGTTCGCTTACCAGGTACGAAGACCTGTCAGTAAATCTGTATTCCGCAAAGCATAACTCTGCTGTTACCCTATCCTTGATACTTTTGAAAATTATACACAACGTAGACCTTACTGTAATGCACAACTCAAGCGTATAGAATTTGAAGATATTAATTACAACAAGGAGAATCTTCGGACAGTAGTCTATGAGCGGTTGCATTGCTACGATGGAGCGTATCGGCAATATATAATTTTTGATTTTTTTTTTGCGGTATCTTGTTTGCGGTCGTACCCAACATATTCAATTGATGTCATACACGTTGTTAAGGAGATATTTCGTAGATCATTTCACTGAAAATAATATTATAGTAGGTAGTTTCATCATAAACTGACTAGATTAAACACTACTCACCTGTCATCTCCACAGTTGCTATATTGCTATTTCATACTCTACTCCTTAAGATGTTAATTTTGAAATTTAATTTAATGCACAGTGCATTGTGTAATTAGAAGAGAAGACATGTTCAGAGACAATGTGGATAATAGACCTATTCCGAAAGAAAATTCATGACTATAATCTCAATTGTATTGCTTCTTGCCTTGTTAAAATGTTCCCTCCGTCCCCCCCTGTCTCATAATTTTCTATGTGAATCTTTTATTTTATTCTCTCTTTTGTCTTGCTTTTTCTTTTTTAGTTTGGCTTAACCCACATTTTTTTTTTCAGGATCTTTGTGTCACCACCTGAAATTGGTGTATTAATTTGGCACCGTCATAGCAATCATGAAAATTCCAGAAGTTAGACATCACAAAACTATCCGAGATATATACCCTCTCCTTTTGATATCTTGCTTTCTCTAATATATATATATAACATACAGTCAATCCATCCCCATCATCCTTCATTTCATTCTTGAATTCTTTTTTTTTCCTTTTCTACTTTTTGTTCAATCAATTTATTAATCTATCAAGTTTTAATTATTGTTTTATTATCAAATTCTCGAAAACAATTTTCAATTCTAATTATCACAACATTTGATATAAATCCCCCCCAAAATAAAAAATAAAAAAAACATTACAATCAATTCATTATCTTGTACTGTCTGAATCAATTGACTAGTTAATTATGAGTTCCGACGGTAAATTTTTCACTAAGGTTAAAAATGCCTTCAAGTCTGACAAGAAGGACACCGAATCCTCACCAAATTCCAGTAGCAAAACTAGCGCTCCAAGTGCATCAGCTTCAAAATCACACCAAAAAGTAATTGATGAAGCTTATAGTGAAGGTCGTAAGTTTTTCCATTTGAAACACTCAAGCAGCAAAGGCAATATAGGTTCAAGCTCAGGGTCTGCATCAGGATCTGGATCGAGTGTCGAACAGGGTGGTAAGCATTCAAAGGATCAGCATCATGATATACTTAGACAGGCCTACAAAGAGGGTCAAAAATTGTTTCACTATCATGCCAAACATGGTGTTTCTAGCTCAACTTCACAAAAACAAGGAACATCGCCATCTACGTATGCTGGTGCCGGTGTCGGTGCTGCTGCAGGTGCAGGTGCAGGTGCTGTTGGTGCTTCTACTGGTTCTGGTTCTCCAAAAACACCTTCCACTCCACGTGAAAATAAAAGCACGACTTCTAGTGTTGCTTCTGGTTTATCCCATGACAGGGAAGTCATTGCTGAGTCATCTATCGGTCGGGTAGTCACCTCTCCTCCAAGACGCTCCAGAGAACCCCTTGAACACACAATTCCTGGAGACTTTGCTAACGAAAAGAGACCAACCGACTCTACTGTAGTTGTCGGTGGTGGTGCTGCTGCTGCCGGTAGTGGCAATGCTGCATCAGGTGCTCAATCAACCAATGCCAGCGTTGACGCACCAAGATACACTGATGGTGCTGAAACAGTTAAAGGGTCTGGTAAATACTTTGATCCAAAGGATACCCAGGGGGGTGTACTTGGTGCTACTAAGACGGATAAAGATGCTGATGCCTACAATGAACGAACCAAGGCCGAGTATCATGACTTGTCGAACTTGAAAACTAAACCTAGCTATCCTGAAGGTACTGTTGAAAAAGGTGGAGATCTCGAGACCGTTAAAAACTTGGCATATGAGGAAGGTAAAAAGAAAGGCAAATTGGACGGTGATAATGGTGCATTTGGAACTTCAAATCAATCGTCTACGAATTTCAGTTCAAATTCTAACCCAGTCGAAGAAAAAGAAATCCATCAAAAAAACAAATCAGCTTATAATCCAGGTGGTGTTTCTGCTGTGTTTGAGGAAAACACGACTGGTCCGCAAGCTACCAAGTCAAATGCTAAATCAGGCTCTTCTGGTAATACAGCTGCTGGTGTCGCAAGTGGTGCTGCTGCTGGTGCAGGATTAGCCGGTGTTGCCGCTAGTAGTGGCAATGCTAAACAATCATCAAACGACAAGTCATCATCAAAAGGTGTCTATGACATTTCTGATGCACAAGGAAAAGATATTCCAAGAAACGAAATTGATCACTCAAGCTATAAAAACACCAGTTCCGGATTGGGATCCGAGAATCTTGCTGCTGGTTCTGCCGCCACATCTAGCCAAATTCCTGCTTCTTCGAATAATGAAAAACAATCTTTAAGTGACCTTGAGAAAAAAATTAGCGAAACTGATGCTAGAATTAGACAATTGAAGCAAGATCCTAGCAATGCCTCCACTTATGCTGTTCATGACGAACCAATTGCAGCTCCAGAGTTGAAGGATATTGATGACGGACACAATCAAGTTAGCTATACTGATACCAGAAATGCTACAACTGCAACCAAAGTCGACAATTCTTCGCCCGAGGGTGTTAATAGTGGTGGTAGTGCAGGTATTGCTGCCGGTGCTACTAGTGCTTTAGGTGCAGCTGCCGCTTATTTGGGTCTTTCCAAAGGTAACAAAGATACTGAACCAAGTGATACAGCTTACAGTGGTGCTTTCAAGGAAAACCAAACATCAACATTATCTGAGAATGCACCAACAAGAGAAGTACCAGCCTCTTCCTACAATGAAGGCCAATTGAAAGGATTGAAAGACGAGTTGTATCAGGCAGGTTATAATCAAGGCAAAGACATTTATGCTGGTATTGATAAGAATTCAACTAAACATCGTGATGCTTTGATTGCAAGCAATTCAGATGGTAAAGGTGATAACGTGAATAGATCGTTAGATCCAAGCTCAACTTCTTCAAGCGGTTCAAGTAGACCAGAGAACTCCAAAGAACAAGCAGAAGCAATTGCTGCTGCTGCTGCTGGTGGTTTCGGTGCTGTTGGATACGGTTCGAGTACTTCAAAAGGAGCAAATGCTACAACTGGTAATGCTAACTTGGCTAGTGAAAGTGGAAAA
This sequence comes from Candida albicans SC5314, assembly GCF_000182965.3. Lineage (NCBI taxonomy): Eukaryota > Fungi > Ascomycota > Pichiomycetes > Serinales > Debaryomycetaceae > Candida > Candida albicans. The sequence goes on from NC_032089.1 coordinate 2,459,223, forward strand.
ACCGGTTACCATGACGGAAGCAAAAATGATTTATCAAAAGAAGCATACCAAGCTGGTAAAGCCAAAGCTAACGCCGAAAAGAATGCTACAGCAAGTCATGTTCCTAGAACCGAGGCTTACGAAGCTGGTAAGGATAAAGCTAAAACTGATAAAAATGCTATAGCTGGTGCTGTCCCAACTGGCGAAGCATATCAAGCAGGCAAAGCTAAAGGTTATAATGAAAAAGATTCATCTACTAGTGCCGTTCCAAGAGCAGAGGCATATCAAGCCGGTAAAACCCAAGGTTATGAAGATAAAGATATTTCTGCAAGTACTGTTCCAAGAGAACAAGCATATCAAGCTGGTAAGAATAAAGCTGAAACAGAAAGGGATTCCTCGACATTGAAGCAATCAGGTGATACCCTGGCTAGTACTGACTCTGAAACTTCATCTCCTAGTAAGGGTTATTTGGCTGCTGCAGGTGCAGCTATTGGTGGTGCCGTTGGTTATGCTTTTGGTGGAAAAGGATCGAAAGAGAATGATGTTGATGATTCATTAATTGAAGATGCCGAGAAGGTAGATCCGACAATTTCTAAGTTGCCACAACATAAAGTTGATGATAAGGAATTGAAGAAAGAAACCACTCTTAGTCGTGATGCCACATTTGACGAGAAGGAATTAGTTGCCTCCAACGATAGAAAAATTTGGGAGAAAGATGTAGAAGACTATAATAAACAACATGGTTTTGTTGGTAATAAAGAGTCATTAATTCAAGAAGCCGAGGACAAGGATCCAAGTATCTCCAAATTGCCAGCACATAAAGTTTACAAAGATCAGTTGAGAAAAGATACAACACTTGGACGTGATGCAACTTTTGATGAAAAAGAGTTGGTTGCTGCAAATGACAGAAAGATCTGGGAGAAAGATGCCGCAGACTATGATAAAAAACATGGGTTCAGCTCCAATTCACATAAATCATCCTATACAGTTGATGCTCCAAAATTGAACGCTTTGAATGATGATGAAGAGTATGAAGATTCAAATCATGAAAAGGGCTATTTGGCTGCTGCAGGTGCAGCTATTGGTGGTGCCGTTGGCTATGCTTTTGGTGGAAAAGGACCGAAAGAGAATGATGTTGATGATTCATTAATTGAAGATGCCGAGAAGGTAGATCCAACAATTTCAAAATTGCCACAACACAAAGTTGATGATAAGGAATTAAAAAGAGAAACCACTCTTAGTCGTGATGCTACATTTGACGAGAAGGAATTAGTTGCCTCCAATGACAGAAAGATCTGGGAAAAGGATGCAGATAACTATAACAAACAACATGGCTTTGTCAGTGGCAATTCTAAGACACCGTCTCATGATAGTAGTTTGAATGCAACAAACAGATCTGCTACTTCTACTGAATCAAATTATGACAGTGGAAAACCATATTCTTCAAGTGCCGAAAAACAGTCCCAAGGTTCGGATTCTTCTGAAAAGGGCTATTTGGCAGCTGCCGGTGCAGCTATTGGTGGTGCTGTTGGTTACGCTTTTGGTGGCAAAGGTTCTTCCAAAGAAAACGAGGTGGATGATTCATTGATTGAAGACGCAGAAAAGGTTGACCCTGCTATTTCAAAATTGCCACCACACAAAGTTGATAAAGACCAGTTGAAGAAAGAAACCACTCTTAGTCACGATGCGACATTTGATGACAAGGAATTAGTTGCTTCTAATGACAGAAAAATTTGGGAGAAAGAAACTGATGATTATAACAAAAAACATGGTTTCACCAATCAAACAGATTCTTTAATTCAAGAAGCTGCAGAAGTTGATCCATCGATTACTCAGTTGCCTGCGCACAAACTTAAGAACCAAGAAGGTAAGGAAATGAAACCTAAAGTTGCTGAGGCTAACCCAGAAGAGGTGGATACTTCCGCCATTCAGAATTTTAGAAAATTGGAAGACGATGTTAGTACTTATAATAAGAAACACGGGCACATTGGTCCTCAGGAATCCTTACTTGCTGTAGCTGAAGAAGCAGACCCTAAAATTCTGAAATTACCAACTCATAAAGGTGACTTCAATGAGACGAAGCTGGTAGATCCAGTTGGTGTTGCTGAACCAGGTGGAGTTCAGAAATTGCCAGCTAACCATCCAACTGCGAGGCATCGCGAAGTGAGTGAGAATATCAAGTCAGACAAAACAGTAGATGCTGGCACTATCCAAGATAGCAACAAGAAACATGATCATCACACCTCCACTGCTGTTGGTACAGGTGCTGCCTTAGGTGCTGGTGCTGGTGCTGGCTTGGCGGCCGGAAGTTCTGCACATTCTCACGCCGCTGAACAGGAACCAACTCACAAGTCACAATTGGATCCTGAATTCAAGAAGGATTTATATTCTCAAGGTTACACGAAGGGTAGATCGAGTCATTCATCTGGTCCATCTTCCACTGCTGCTGGTACTGGTGCTGGTTTGGCAGCTGGAAGCTCTGCTCATTCTCACTTTGCTGAACAGGAACCAACTCACAAGTCACAATTGGACTCTGATTTAAAGAAAGATTTGTACTCTCAAGGTTACACGAAAGGTAAATCAAGTCATTCATCTGTTCCGTCTTCTGCTTCTGATTCTCATAATCATCATAGAACTGTTTCTGGTACTTCTTACAATGCAACTAAACCAATTAATGAAGGTGAATTGCCTGAACCTGATCTTCAAGATGATGTTAGTGGGCATGATAGTAGAAAGTCGGGTGCTGGAATTGGTGCTGCTGCTTTGGCAGGTGGAGCCATCGGTGGAGGTGCTGCTGCATTAGCAACATCGAGTAAACATTTGGATAATAATTTAAAATCAGAATTGTATGAAGCTGGAAGATCCAAAGGGTTAGCTGGTTCATCTCAAACAGGCCATGCTGATTCTACATTAGACCCAAAGTTGCAGACAACTGCTTATGATGCCGGTCAAGCCAAGGGGTTGAATACAACTGGATCAACTAATCTGGGTTTGCATCCAACCTTGAAGGAACAATTATATAATGAAGGCTATACTAGTGCTACAACTGGGCATCCTTATTTAGGTAAACAGGATGCAAAACAAGATGTTGGTGCCACCAGAGAAATTTCATCACTTGATCCCGCACAAAACCACAAGCTGTATGAACCTAGCCATAATCAAGGGTATTCTGACAGTGCGGTTCAAGGGAATTATTCCACTGCTAACCCTTCAAAATCTGAAGTACTTGACTCCAAGTTGAAACAAGACATTTATGAACATGGGTATGCCAAAGGTAGTACTGAGGCCAAACAAGAGAAACAAAAAGCTTCACCATATGGTCATCCAACAGGGTCTAGTAACAGAGAGGCAGCTGTGGTTGGAGGTGCTGGTTTGGCTGGTTTGGCAGCAGGTGCAGCAGGCACATTTGGTCACCATAAAGAGTCACCAAAGTATCAACAACAGGACAAGAACATTGAATCTGTTGAAGAGGTTTCTGCAGCAGAAAGTCGTACTAGTAACAAAGACGATTTAGTGGTAGAAGTTATTGGTATTGAGGATAGAGAAGAAGCATTGAATACTGCCAAGAAGGCTTCCAAGAAATTAGACGCAAAGGGTGTTGATTTGACCACTGGAAAATTGGTGATTAATGCAAACACTAAGGAAATCTACAAAGCTGAAGAACCAGAGGGGTTAACCAATCAATCAGCTAGTAAAGATATTCCATCTAGTGGCTTGAGTCAAAATACTTCTGTGGGCTCCCGTGCTCCTTCATCCCAACCTGCTGCTGATTCTACTCACAGCTCTAGCCCATCCTCGATATCAGGAAAAGTTGATACGTATCAACAAACTGAAGCTGCCAAGAAGAGATTAGCTGAAGCTGCTAGAAAGAATGTTACCTCGACTCAAAAACATAGCAATTCAGGTTTAACTGGTAGTGAAGCTACTGCTTTAGGTGCTGGTGTGGCTGGCACTGCTGGCATTGCTAGTGTTGCTGGTCACAATAGTCATAAATCTACTGATGTCAATCATATTCCTTCTCATGCTACTGTGCTGAAAGAAATCGACCCACCTAATACACACAAACATGGTTATGAAGGTGATGGCGGTATTTCAAGTCAACCACCAGTGAAAAAGCAGGACACTGAAACATCGACAAGTGATGATGAGATATTTGTTAATGTGAAGGGTACCAAAGATAATGTCCTTGCTACAAAAATAGCAAGAACAGCTGTTGCAAGATTACAAAAAACACATGCTTCAGTTGTTGCCAAAGTCAAGGAATTACAAGTAGATGCGACTAGTGGCATTGTTAGAAATGAGAATGGTCAAGAAATTGCTCAGTACCCAGATTTAGCTGTTGAAAAGAATAAAAGTGGAACTGAATCAGTTGGTCAAGGAGCTAAATCTTTAGAATCACCAAAACATAAAGATGCCATTAGTCACGGACACAGCAGTAAAGACCATATAAAGGATCGTGACACCCATTCAACTGGTGCAGCTGTTACTGGAGGAGTTGCTGGTACTGCCGCCGCTGCAGCTGCCGCCGCTGCTACTGCACATGGAAAGTCTAGAAATGAACCTACCGCTAGCACACATGGTCAAAGCAGCTCACGTGCTATATCTGATGCAGGAACTGGACACCAAGACGAAAAGAATGTTGCTAATACTCCTCAACATCATTACGGTAATCAAAATGTTGGATCTAATAGTTATTCACCAGATACTTATGGTTCTGCTATTGGTACACTGGGTGTTCAAGAAAAAACTGCACCTGCAGTAACTGGAATACACTCTAAAGGTATTGGTGCTGCCGCTTATCCAGAACTGACAAATGCTGGTAATACCGGTTTAGCTAAAGGTACTGCTCCTGCTTCTGCCTCTGCTACTTACGGAGAGAGTCCTTCAGCTGATTACTCCAAGTCTGGTGCAACTGGTGTTGTTCCAGCTACTTATTTAAATACTTCAGGTGCTCCAACTGGATCATTAAACACTGCAGGTGTTGTTGGTGGAGCTGGTTTTGGTGATAATTCAAACACTTCTTCTTATCATCAAACTGGTAGAGAGAGAGAATATGAAGCTCCAAGTTTGCAATCTGAATCAGGTTTGCACACCACTCAAGCTAACAAAGGGTCTCCATTAGGTGGATTAGCTCTGGGAGAAACTAACATCAGAGGTACTAATTTTGCTAGTAAAGATTCAAACTATTCTTTGAGTGGAAGTGGAGCACAGAGCCAGCATGGCCAAGCTGTTGGAAACTCAGAGATTCCAAAGTCTATTGGTACCACTAATGTGGGCAATACTAATAGATACTCGGTGGATAATAAGAATTTATCTGGTAGATCAACTACTGGTGCTGGTGCAGGTAATACTATTGCTGGTGATGCAGATGACGCGGATTCTTCTTTCTTCTCAGTTGCCGAAACAAGCACTTACTCGATGCCAGGTTCATGGAACTAAAAGCTCGTATGAGTGTTGTCAAGATTGTCTTGCATTTTTTTTTATAGTATTGCTGTCAAATTAGTTTTATAAAAGAAAGAAAAAAACCCAAAAAAAAATCTGAAAAGGTTAAAAAAAAATTAAAAAAAAATTCACTTGTTTGTTTGTTTGTTTGTTTGAGATTTTTATAGTAATAGTTTGTTTAAATATAATTGTTGTTTTACCTTTTTGAATACATTGTTGATAATCTTAAAAATAATTTGTCCATAATAAAATGTATATTATTAATCAATTCAAAACGAAAAGAAAAGAAAAAAAAAACTGAAGTGTCGGAAATACTTCATACTGTAAGTCAAACTAATTATATGCTCTTCTATCTAATTCTCGTAACACGTTGGCTACTGATTGTACCTCAACTTGCATTCCTCTTGTTGTTAATTTACCAACTAAAGTCGTGAAATCAACAGAGTTGAACTTTTTATGACGAGACAAAGTCTTATAAGCATCTGCACATGGAATGAAAATACCACTATTGCTCAGAACCGACGAAGAGTGGGATGGTGTTGAAGGTGCTGGTGTTGGTGTTGGTGCATTGGAGCCACCAGTTTTATTGTTTGCTAATAATGGAGGAGGTATTGGACTTTGAGGGTTATTCAAAGAATCAATCGATATTGATGTTTTAGAGTTTGTTCTTGATATTGATTGTCTTGTTGAAGAAACGGAATCTGATTTTGTACTTCGACTGGCAACAGTAGTACAAAATAATGTAGACATTGGGTCCATTTGACATTGACGACATGTTCCTGGATTACCGGTACAGCCACCATCAGAAGAAGTATCCTTGGTCAGTTCCTCTTTTTCATTTTCATTCTTGGAAGCTGGCAATACATTTGGTACAGCATTTATATTTGTGAATTCACGAATTTCCACAGTTGGCCCAGGATGCATTACCGGTAGAGCAGACTTACTGAAATTGTGGTTTGGGTTGTTGGTTTGTAAAGGTGGTAGTGTCTTGGCTTCTTCCAGTATCTCTTCTTCCATTATTGATGATTGGTGAGGGTTGTTCAAGTACTCATTCAATTTTGCTGCTTCTTTAGCAGCTTCACGACATACACATGGAGTGTCATCAGAACAAAATCCACAATTGTCAACTGGAGAATCCTCATTAAAAGTAGATGCAGTTTCAGTTTGGGGTTGAGAAAAAGTTGTCTTTTTCAATTTTTTCAAGTCAGGCATTGGTTTTGCTTTCACACTAAATTGTTTCGTGAAATCTATTTCTTGTTCTTCATCAGTTGATTTGATTTTGCGTTTTCTGGATAAAGAAACTGCTGGCATTGGTTTAAAAGAATTAACTTGATCCTGAAGTTTCTTCTTAGCGTTTTCTGTTTTGTCTTTTGTGGGCTCCTTTAACCCCACAGATTCACAAAGGCACTCTTCTTTTGGACACACACCACAATCAAAGTTAGCTACATCAGCGGCGCTTAAAGGTTTATCTGGGGTGTTGTTGTTGGAAATAGGAGTCAAAGTTGAATGAAATTGTCTGTATGAATCATTGCTTAAGTTGTAAGAATTTGGTGGCAGATCAGTAGATGGTGCTGGAGAAATTTGTTGAACAGAGTATGAGGACCCGGTTGGCGATATACTATTGTGATGGGATGGAGAAGGATGACTGCTTGGTGCCAGGTTACTTGCAAATGAAAAGGTGGGTTTGATCTGTTGTGCAGAAGCTGTAGAAGCTGCAGGCGATGACTTCGATATTAGCTGTTGTTGTGAACGAGAAAAGGATTGTTTCATTTGGTTCATCTCACCTTTTAACTGTTCCAAGTTTTTAACCAAAAACTGGTTCTCCACCTTTAATTTATTTATAGTGTTGACTAATGCCATTTCCTTTATGTCCCTTTCCTTTTCCACTTCCATTAGTTTTTGTTCCAATTCTTGTACTCTGGTTGCTCTTCTCTCTCTAAAGGCTCTCTGTGCAGCTCTATTTTGAGCTTTTCTTTTCGACGCTGGAGTATCAACACTTGGTTTTCTTCCAGGTTTTGGTCTTGGTGGAAGAACCCATTCTTTTGAAGTTTGGATCGACATCACTTGACGTGGCATTATCGTATTGCTGTTTGTGTTGGGAGAGTATTTTGTATTCACACTGACTGGTGGACTGGCTGCACTTCTTGGTGTTGATGCAGATGATGAAGGTGGTGATCCTGCTATTGCAATGGGAGACGGTGCCTGTTTTGGTATAATATTAGGACCTTTTGCGGGCATGTTGTTCAAATTGAAATTCTAATTATTATGTATTTTTTTGGACTCTGTTGTTTTTTTTTGTCTGGCCGATTACTCGCTGATTTCTCTTGAATAATTTGTTGCTATCTTTGTTTGGTGGAAATTTGTTAGGAGAAAAAAAAAGTCTATTGGGGGGAAGACAAATGAAGTAAGGTAAGGTAATATCAAAGATTACTTTCGAATGTGGGATCACTTTGGTGTAGTTTGTTATAAAAATTAATAGTATATATCCAAAAAAAATGTGGGAACGACGTGGCTAGTTGGAAATGATTTTTCAAAAGGAAATTGTTTCTTTATATAAAGAAATGAATTTTCTCTATCGGCTTATTAACACAACTTCATTTGCTGATGAAAAAGATAAAAAAGAAAAAATTTTTCTCCTCCAACTATGAGAGCTTTGTGTAATTTATTCATTATTACTATTTCAAGCTTTTTTTAATTTTTTAATTTCTTATTGTTATAAATTCTTCTCAGTGATTGGTTAGAAGTGTTACAATAGTTTAGATTTAGATTCTTTTTTGCTAATAATATACAGGGTTAGTTCTCCCCAAATTTGCTCAAATTAGAGGAGAATTATAAATGGAATGAAATCGGAGACTAATTGTTTGTGAGAATTAGAAGCGAGTCGCTGTTGTTCTCAAACTTCGGGCCAATGAACTGCTTTTGTTGTCACATTTTCCTCAAATAAACAACATTGGTCAGTTAAAAGAGAAAATCTGACATAACAACTAACAGTTTCAATAAATGAAGACTGTGAAATATTTCAACCTCATTAGTGATGGTGAAAGCCTCATCCTGTATTGTTTAGTCACTGATATCAATTGTGTTTGAATTTCATATGTTTTGTATTGACCGATTTCGGAAACTGCTGCGCATTCCTGATCTAAAACTGAAGTGACAATTTTGCTCACTCACTCACTTACTCAGAATCTAGTAACATTCTGCACGACTTGAAACTATTTCTGTTCCCGTTTGTGTCAGCCATCTGTGATGATAATAAACGGGTTGCAAATTAAACAACAAAGAATGATTTTTTTAGTTTCGTTCGTTCTTCAATTTATTGCTTCCTCTTTATAGAGGGGAAGAAAAGAAAACTATACATCTTTTATATATACAAGAGAAACCTCAGGGATGACCAATAAACTACGACACACTTTTAGCTGTATGTATTGTCAGCTTATTTGTGACCCTCTTGTTGCTTTTGAGCTTCCTCTAATGCTCTTTGTTGTTGCACTTTGGCAATTTCTTCAGCATTAGGAGCACCTTCAGTAATCAATTTATTCAAAGTAACTTTACCAAATTCATCTTTCAATTTCTGTTCTTCTTCTAAGAATTTGTGGGCATTTTCTTGCAAGTATTTCTGGAAATGTTCGTATTGCAATTGACCGTGTTCCCTAATAATATCCAATGGCATTTTTGGTTCTGGAACTGGAATACCTAACAATTTAGCAATGAAATTACCGGCATTTGGTTTCCCATTATTTCCACCGTGATCTTTTCTCCATTGTTCTCTCAATTTGTTCTCACGTTCTGCGAATTCGGCGACAATATTGGATTTATCCTTGTATGAATTCAAGATTGGTCTAACATCTTTGACTGGTTGTGTAGCCAAGTATTCCAAGAATGGAATCAATGAAATTAAATATTCATCAGGTTGGCCTTCCCATTTCTTAACAATAATTGAATTTTCAGGTTGCAAAGCAGCAGAATCTTCGTCAACATCAATCATAACAGTTTTACCCAAATCACGGTTCAATAATGACAAGTCTTTGATCAATTTACCATCTTTGTAACGGCAAGCTTCTCTAAACAATGCATAGGAAATGTATGCATGGTACGGATCTAATTTATTGACAGTTTTATCGGAGTAGATTTGCAGGTTTGAAGAAAAAACGACAATTTCATAATATTGAGACAAATAACCCAAGAAATAATCCAAACCTGGTCTTTTACCAGTTCTCCATCCATGTTGGGTATCCCAGTTGGAATGAATCAAAAAGTCGTCCAAAGTAACAACTAAAGTTAATGGACGACGGTATTGCTCTGGTGGCGGTGGTGGCAATAAGTTTTCAAATGCTGGTTCTGAGAAAAATGTGAACAATGATCCCAATCTTTTACTCAATCTTTCATACATTAATTTTGGGGTATAACCATTCTCCACGTTCTTACCATCCATCTCTTCTTGTTCCTTTTCCGAATCCCAGTCTCTACTCATGTATCCAACCCCTGCTACACCAAATATTAAAGCAGATAAATAAAACATATTGGCATATCTTTCACGTTGCAAGTCTTTAGAAGTTTGAGCTCTCTTTCTTTTACGTCCTGTTTGTTTAGTAGCTTGTTCTTCACTATTGCTGGTTTCCTCTTTAGGATCAACATCTTCAAACCCTGCTCTAGCTAACATGTCGTCGTTTAAAATAGATTTAGGTTGTTCTTTTTCCTGACTCTTGTCGGTGGCATTGTCTTTGGATGAATAGAACTTGATCGATTGGTTAAGTATTGGAGAAACTGCCATACGTGTGCTTGGCAATACACAATGATTAGCCAAAATAGATCTCACCAAATATCTGGATTGAGTTCTGAACATATTGTTTGTGTACAAATGTATTGCTTTGATAAAAGTAATGGTTCCTCAATTTGGGATTTCATTGAAAATTTTTCGTTCTTTAAATTTTTTTTTTTTTTGCTGTTTTACTTAGCGTATGTGCAACTTTCAATATTCTTAGTGATGCTTTTTTTTTTCTCAACTAGTACCATAATTTTAAAGTATTTTATACGACTACTACAGAACCATATAACTCCATCAAAAATGTTTAGAGTCACATCTCGAGCAGCACTACCTTGTTTAAGGATTTTATCACAATTAAATGTTTTGTCACCAGTTAGATCATTCAAGTTACCCAGTATATTTAGTGCTGTGAAGAGAGCAAATGAAATAGATGAAAGGTTCACAAAGTTAGCTGAACGTCCTGTGGACTATAAAGTTATGGAAATTATAAAACAAATCGATACAGAACCAGAATTATTGTTTCAATTGGGATTTTTCTTTTATGAGTGTAAACGAATTGGAATCACTCAAGATCTTGTAAATAATAGGAAACGTGGGGTTTTGTATTGGCCGATATTCTTGGGTAATTTAATACCGTTGAATCGAGCATTTTGGGAAACAATGCATCTAATGAATAAGGCCCAACATTCTCATAGACTTAATCCATTTAAAATAAACGAGATTGGTTTGTTGGATCCTAAAAATTTTCCACCTGATTTTTACAAGCAATTGTTGACTGGGAAATATAATGGAATAGATTTTCGTGATACTAAGGCTTTTTCAATGTCAAGACCTCAATGGGAGGAATCAAAAGATACTGTGTAATATAATTACTAAGAATCGGTGTTTTATTGTAAATATGTAAATAAATATATAGAAATATATATATATATGTAATCGACTTCTACAGCGTCTGATAATACCAAAAAAAGAGAAAAGGATTCTATTTTAGAATCATCTCTATGGTTTAGGAATTTTTAAAGATTTTGAGATTTCAGCACACCCTTGTAAAACAAATCCTATTGTGACCAAATGGAATTCAAACAGAGTATCTTGGAAAACTATTCCAAATGGTAAGTTGTCATGAATCCAATCTTTGTACACCAATAAAGCCATGAATCCGACCCAAAACAAATTTGTTGGAATTGGCAATCCCTCAAAATATTGTGATTTACCGTGTTTATCTTTAGGAATGTTATTGACGGAGATATTAAATCTAGCCAATCTTGTTAATCCACATAAAACCCAAAAGGCCAAAAATAACACATCAACAGTTGTTCTGAATCCAATAGCAAAGGCAATTGTTGCTGGAGATACCCCAAATGATACCAAATCAGCTAATGAATCTAACTCTTGTCCCATTAATGATGATTTATTTCTTAATCTTGCAACTCTACCATCAAAAAAATCGAAAAATAACCCCAACAATATGAAAAAATGTGCTCTTTGTACGTAATGAGTTTGTCCAGTTAAAGTGTATCTTAAACATGAAATAATAGAATAAAACCCACTAAACCCATTTAATAAAGTGATAAAGTCGGCCATGTGCAAGTTTCTAATCATACTGAAATGTCTATTATCGTCAATGAATTTCAAATATTCTTTGGAATCGGGCTTTGGCAAGTCATCTTTCGAGGATAAGGAGAATAATGAAGATGATCTTCTCAATAAAGGTGGGTTGGCACTCATGTGCAATTCGGAATCAATTGCATCTCCTTCTGAATCTGATACAATTGCTGACTCTTGGTGCTTGGAGAACCCGGTAGCTGATGAGTCTGACATGAATAGGTGTGTATGTGTGGAGTAAGAAAAGTGGAAGAAGAGCTGAATGTGAGGAGGAAGTTTAAGAAAGAAAAAAAATGTGTAAATAAATAAAACGAGATGAAAAAAAGAAAACCGTTATATATAACAAAATGCTTGTTTGAACAATACTGAGAGAATGATCTTATAATAGTAACAATAATAATATAGCAATTGAGTAGTAGTACTTATTGGAAAATTGCTATAATTTTCTCCCTTAAGGCAAAATTACAATAGGTATTGAAAACCTTTAAACGAAGAATTAGTTTGATTGCTTTGAAATGAAATGACAAGGAACGAAAATGACATTTGTGAAATTTGTGCTTTAATTTTTTTTTTTGTTGGTCAAAGTTCAGTGGGGGCCCCAAATTTCTCTCTCTCTCCCCTTTAAGTTTGTTACTACAAGTAGACAAAAAAAAAGGCTAAGGCGGTGATAATATTAAGCAACAATTTGGACTTACTCAGATCTTAAATGACCTGAAAGGAGGGGATCAGAGTAGGAATTTAAAAATAACAAATAAAACAAACTGAATACGTAATAAAAAATTAGTTTGGAACATGGACATGCATAAGATGGATGACAGATATTATTTTTTGTAGGGTCTCCCCCTACAACATGATCGTTCCACGAGAATTTGAGTTGGAATTGAGGCTGCGCCCAGTGATGGACATTCGTAATGGCATGGCCGCCAAAAAAAATACAAAAAAAAAGACTGTGTACTGCACATATTAGCCTATACAACCACTATTTCTCAAGCCCCTGAAATTAAATTGAATTAGGCTGAATTGGATTAGATTACTGATGGTTGAAACGCGTATCATTTTACTTTGATACACAATTGTTGCTGTTTCTTGCAACTATTTGTGTATTCTATCTGAATAAGGCGGCCGTATATTGTAATTTGCTTCTGTTATTATTAGTTTTTAAATCGATTAGAGCTAATTACAAAGGAAGTAATCTAAATTTGATCAAATAACCAAATTTAATTCAACCAACTGCTCTACAGGAATATTCGTATTTCATTTATGTTGTCACCGGTGATAATGAAAAAGGTAGTAAAATTTAAAGTTACCTCTTTCTGTGGGAGAGGGTGTAGATGTTCGTGCAAGATTCCAATACAATGCACAATTTGTTGTCAGAAACGATTTTTTGTTATTTTTTGAGTTTGTTTAGTATTCTTGTAACTAAATTTTTTTTTTTTTTGTATTTTTGTTTTTTCGTTTTTTTACAAACAAACGATACCAACACAAACATCCCCCATCTAAGGATCACTAATTCAACCAACTTTGTTTTGAAGGAGTGATATATTCTTTGTATTCCAATATGGTAGTTGGTGAATCAAGGGCAGAATTGCTCAACTGGTTAAACAGTACTTTGGGTTTAAATTACACGAAGATTGAACAATGCGGATCTGGTGCAGCATTTTGTCAATTGATGGATACTATCGTGGGTGATGTCCCCTTGAGCAAAGTCAAATTCAATGCCAAAACTGAATATGAGTTTCGTCATAATTATAAAATTCTACAACATGTATTTGTCAAAAATAGTATCACCAAGACGATTGATGTTGAAAAATTGATACGTTGCAAGCTTCAGGATAATCTAGAGTTGTTACAATGGATCAAGCGATATGCGTCCAGTAATAATGTCCCCATGAAAACAACTGTTGCCAGACAGCCTCCCAAACAAACAACAAAACCCACCACTAGTTCTCCTGGTTCATCTCCCATCAATGCTGGTCCTAGCGCCGCTCCTCTTATTTCAAAACCTAGAGAAAGAAAATCAAACACACCTATTGGATCAAGAAAAACTTCGTCCAATGGTCCAATAAATCTAACACCAACAGCAGTGCGTTCAACCAATATTGCTGCCTCTAAAAATAATAACCGTTCCGGTAATGGTACAATCGTAAATAATGGGCATGTTGGGGCAGTCTCTGCAAGTGAACCAGAGGCAGTTGATGCTGCTGCTGTTGGTGCTGCTGCTGCTGCTGCTGCACCTATAGATAGTGGTGCCACATCCTCAATCCCAGAAGATTTTGCTATTTATTCTCAACATGTCGAGTCAGAAAGAGATTTTTATTTCAACAAATTAAGAGCAATTGAAATATTAGTCCAACATGCTAAAGAAATGGAAGGATTAAGTGGGGATGTATTGCAATTTGCTAATGAAATTGAAAAGATTATGTATGAAGAGTATGTAGAAGATGATGAATTTTAATAAATGTTGTGATCATCGTAATTGTATACAAATGTTGGCATTTTGTGTTCATATTGTGACTATTATGTTTTGGGTAAAGGTGATTCCCATCAAGGTAGACCCACGTAAATTTAACAATTTTAATAATAATAATTGTTCGTTTATTAAATTATGTATTCATATGTGTGTTATGTTGGTTTTTGAGGGAAATAAGTACATTGTATGCCTTCTAAGACATCTTATAGCTCTTTATTCTTGAACATATTCAAGTTTGGTGTCTTTGGATAATTATATTATCAGCATACAGCCAGCGTATGGATCAAATTGGGGTTTAGATATTAGCTTTGCTGTGATAGTTATAATTTGGTAGTATTACATGAAGCACACGAGCAAGAAGACCCACATTTACATGAGCTTCCACAACATTGATTTGGTTTGGTTGATGTAGAAGTTGAAGTTGAAGTTTGACTTGAAGTATTATTGGCACCACACATTTTTGCAATAAAGTGTAAATATAACTAAGGATTAATAACAATAAAAGTAGTAGTAGTAGTTTATAATGAATCAAGAGATAGACAGAAAGAAGTGGTTATTTATATATTGTCCCATTAAGTGAAAAATTATGAAGAGAATTGTATGTGGGGCAAATTATTCTGATAACGGGATGGAACTGCCTGTTTAGGAAAGTGATGCGCTTAAAAGAAATGCTTTTTTTTACTGTAGGAAACCCGCTTTCTCAATTAAAAATTGGCTGATTTTCATATTATGGACTTTCTTTATAAATTAATCATTTGCAACCTTTTCTTTGCTGTCGTGTGTAAGAAGGGGTTAATATTCTATGCGTTTGTATGAAGATCAAGAGATGTGTATTTTTAAAGACAATGAGAAAATGTTTTTAGGTGATTTTTGACAAAACTTTCCCCTGAAAAAAAAACTTGTAGTAAAATTACTATAGAAACAAAAACCTACAAGAAAAAGCTATGAAATACGAATAAATTATGAAATTGAAGCTTCTAAAGGAGGATCACCATTTTGATAATCCAACACACTACAAATAATCAGATGCATTGATTATTTACACCAAACCATCTATTCTGACTATTCAATGTTCTCTAATTGAGTTAATGACAAGACGACTCTTCTAAGTAACCAATAAAAAGACCGCAACTCATATTTGATCACGTGGAAGTTAAGAAATACAATTCAAAGTAAACAAAGAAAACAAGGCTTAAAAGTATAAGGTTTCTTTGCTGGCTGAAGCTAAAATTTTTGAGCTGTGCCTCTCTACTCAGCATTGGTGGAAAAAAAAAACAATTCGCGTGATGCTACAGATAACTACCATAGGTTCATTTATGACGATGAGAATATTCTCGAAAAAAAATAAACTTTGGTATTTCGTATTCTTCAAATAATGGAACAAAAAAAAATCATGTTGGACCGATTTTGTGCTTTCGATTGTGGACGAGGGCCACAATACAATTGTGCCACCTACGGCCACCAAGGAGTCATGACATAAACTGTGCCTTCTTTCTTGTAAGAATTTCTGTTTTAGTACCCTGAAATCTATTTTAAGGGACGTCTACAAGCAGATATAATAAAAAGAGCAACTGGCTGTGTAAATAAATTTATGAATGACACCTTTTAGTATGAAGTTGATATAGGCTCAGCTCATACGCCACCCATAAAAACAAAAAGCACCGGATATGAAAGAAAAAAAAAATCACGCTGAATGATTTCCAAAAATGACAATAAACAAAGCAAAGCAAAGCAAAGCAAAGCAAAAAAAAGAAGAATTGGGAACAAAGCCTTTTTTAAATTTACCACGGGTTTTGCGGTTTTCATTATAATTCCATGGAAGCTTTATTTCTTTATTTCTTTTGTGGAAGTATATAAATACCGCTACTTTTTCTCACTGGAAATCTTGATCACTTTGTTTATTCAGTACTTTTTCTTAACCTCAGATAATTACACATAATAACTACAATTCTTTTTACAATAATGCCAGTTCAACAAAGAGACCTTTTTTCAGATATTAACAACATCATTAGTGCCGGTGTTGGTGTCGCCAATACAGTTGCTTCAGTTGGTGAAAACGTTTTTGTCACTTTGACTTCGGATGCTGCTGGCAATTGGCATAAGGCCACCTCCGGTGTGGTCGTGGAGTTCAATACTCTTACTTCCAAAGGTGCACAGGAATTCCATGTGGTGACAAGTTTAGCTGACGGAAAATTCTCAACAGTCACCAAAGGTGTGGTGTCAAATTGGGGCGAATTTACTAGTGAGATTGAATCCAAAAAAGATTCCTTAACAGCTGCTGCTGCCGCTGCCAGTGAAAGTGCCGCTTCCACAACAGGAACAGAAACCGCCAGTACCGATTCAGCTTCTGGTTCAGCTTCTGGTTCCGGTTCAGCTTCAGCTGCATCTAATGGTTCTTCCTCAACTACTGCAGCTTCCTCCTCAACCCGTTCAGGAAGTGATTCTTCTTCTTCTACTGCTACTTCAAGTAGAAGCTCCTCATCATCTAGTTCAACCGCAAGTGGTAATGCTGCACCAGCAGTTTACCAACCAGGTAGCTGGAAGAAATCTGCAGTTGTTGGCGGTTTGATTGGTTTGTCGTTTATTTTGAGCTTAGCTTGAGCGGGCTCGAGGTGTCAAAAGCTACACATAGGACTCAATAGTAAGAGTAATAATATGCTTATAGTCTTATTGTTGCTGTATAGATTAGTAATGCAAGGAATGTGACGTATTTTTTTTTCTGTTCGTTTGACACTATAGCATCGTTCTTTTTGTGTATTATTGCTGTTTAAGAAGCATTTCATTTGGTATTCAGGTCTACTAACCTATCTCTGAGTTGCTATTGAAGAGACTCTACCTACTTTTTCAATTACATTACAAAACTGGGCGATTAGTATCTGTGTATTTTTCTTTTCCCATTTGCTTTTCCTCTTTCTTTTTCCCAAGTATTCTCTTTCCTGTCAAAGTGAGCTTTTGATGGCTTCAAAACGCCCCTCCTTTCGCTATTGACGTACAGAGTATCCTGAATGAACACGAATCCAAAGAAAAACTATTCAAACAAATCATCAAATAGAGTTAAAACCCAGTGGTGTCATTTTGCTAGTGGACCAAAAAGAAAGAAAATAGAAAGGTACAAGCCCCATCTCCAAACGTTCACCATCACCAAAAAAAAAGAGAACAACACAAAAAATCAACGATGTCTAGAAAAGTTTCAATAAGTTCACTTACCTTATCTGAACCAATGACAAAACCAGCAAGAGTACAAGTAAACCCTGAAGATATTGACGATCTTGATAAGACCCAACAAGTGAATAATCATCAATATAACATATGGTATTCCAAATCGTTGTCGGATGCAAACAATAAATCCACCACTAAACTGAAATACCGTGTTCGAATATCCACCGACCAAGGTTTTACAAAAGCAAACAAGAATACTCATATATGTTTATTTTTCAGTCGAGGATGTTGTTATTTAGGTTCAAAATGTCAATATTTCCATCGTTTACCAAAAGAATCTGACAATTTTAAACCAACACAAGATTGTTTTGGTCGAGATAAAACTGCCAACTATCGAGATGACATGGATGGTGTGGGATCATTGAATAAAGTAAATTGTACACTATACGTAGGTGGCATACATATCAAACCGAATACTGAGCAATTATTGGTTAAAAATTTTCAAGAATTTGGTACTGTTGAGAAAGTCAGAGTGTTGCAGGGTAAAGGTTGTGCATTTGTTACTATGAAAACTGAAAACCAAGCACAATTTGCTAAAGAAGCAATGCAAAGTCAATCCTTAGTGGAAGGTAGCAACGAAGTGTTGTATGTGAGATGGGCTAATGAAGATAAAAACCCTGCAGCTCAGAAGCAAGAGAAGAAAAGACAACAAGAATTGGCCTATGATACAGTTAAACAATTACTAGAACAGGAATCAAACAAAAAACCAAGATTGGAAAATGGAGCTGTGAATAGAATTGAAACCATAAACATTGATGATGAACTGGAAGATGAAGGTGCTGTTGAAGATGATGAAGCAGACGATGATATTGAGGAAACGAGGGTCAATTCTCTTTCAGCGGGGGTAAAGAAAAATGTATCAACTCATCAAGCTAATGGGACACCTGAATCAAGCTCTACTTCAGATGAAAATGATCACAATACAATACTCCGAAACTCCCTCTTGAAAGATATTTCTAGATTGAAAAAGAAAATGGTATATAAAAGAGAAGAGCCTTATTTGACCAACCTACTAGTCGACTACTCTAGTGATGAAGATGATGATTGAACAGGGCTGTTGTTGGAAAAGATTGATTCAAGTTGCTAACCAGAATCACGTGACAGAATAGCAAAACTGAGTAAGCCCCCTCCCCTCCACACTCCCAACTTCTACTTTTATAGGGAATTTAAAGTGAAATAAGAATCATTTGTAACACACATTATTTAGGTTTATTTTCAATAAAAAATAGAACTAGAAGTCTCATCAATTTGACTTGTCATCTGTAATGGAAAACAACAATACTATACCGGCATTATTTCAACCCATAAAGATCAGTGACTCGATCACATTACCTAATAGAATTGGTGTTTCACCAATGTGCATGTATTCATCGTCACCAACTGACAATCAAGCCACTCTGTTTCATTTTGTTCATTATGGATCATTTGCTGTACGTGGACCAGCATTAATCATTTTAGAGAGTATCTTTGTGTCCGAAAATTCCGGATTATCCATTCATGATTTAGGTCTTTGGAATGATGATCAAGCTCACAGTTTACGGAAAATTGTTGATTTTATTCATGATCAAGACGGAATTTGCTGTATACAATTGAATCACGCTGGGCGAAAGATTGTTGAAGGGGTACCATTCCAACAAATACAACATGGTTGGCAAGAACATTGTGTGGGGCCATCTACTGAGCCATTTAGTGATTCACACAATACACCACGAGAATTGACTGTTAATGAAATAAATTCAATTGTGGAAGACTTTGCCAATGCAGCTTGGCGGGCTGTGGAAATCTCAAAATTCGATGCCATTGAAATACATTGTGCTAATGGATGTTTAATACACCAATTTTTAAGTAAATTGACAAACAAGAGAGCTGACCAATACGGGGGCTCATTTGAAAACAGAGTTAGATTTCTTTTACAAATAATTGAGAATATAAAACGAAAGATAGAAACACCGATTTTCTTAAAGTTTCCAATGTCAGATAATTGTAGTGATCCGGAAGCGTGGTCTACGGAAGATGCATTGAAGTTGGCCGATCTTGTTATTGATTTAGGAGTAAAGGTGATCGACGTTACATCAGGTGGAAATGTTGCGCATTGCAAATCTAGATATCTATTAAATGACGACAAACAACTACCTTCTCAAGTGCCCTTGGCTCGTAAATTGAAAAGCCACATTAGAAACCGATGTTTGATCGCATGCAGTGGAGGATTAGATCGAGACATATTTAAACTCGATGAGTTTATTGCTAATGGTGACTTTGATATAGCATTGATAGGTAAAGGATTTCTCAAAAACACTGGATTGATCAGCCGTATTGCTGACCAATTGCAAGCACAATTCAGAACAGCACCTCAATATAAGTTGGCCTTATCATAATACCTCATTCTTGGACAGTTTGTGACTGATGCTTATACAACCAATCAGGCAATCTCTTGCCACCTTTTTTCAAGAACTTCTTTAGGGGTGTGAAAATTTCCGTATCTTGGTCGGAAATAAATGTAAAGCTTTCACCCAAATTCCCAGCCCTACCAGTTCTACCTATTCTGTGTATATATTCATCAAATTTCTTCACCATTTGATAATTAATCACTAATGTGACATTCGGAATATCTATTCCTCTTGCGGCAACATCAGTCGCTATTAAGACTTCGCTTTCGTGATTTCGAAAATTTGTGATTGCCTGTTCTCTCATATCTTGTGATTTAGAACCATGAATGACAACATTGTTAATGTCATTACTAGATAATTCCTGTGATAACGAGTCACATACGTGCTTGAAATTTGCAAAAATAATAATCAAGGGGTTTTCGGTGACTCTCCAGTGGCTTCGAATGATTTTTATTAGTTTATTGAATTTGGTTGCCTCGGTGGTTGCACTGGACAAGAACTCAAACAGTTGACTAATATTGTCCAAGGCTTCTCCTGCACCACCAATATAAAGATAGCCTGGGTCAATCAAATATTTTTTAGTGAGTTTTTCAACTGTTGGTGAAATAGTTGCTGTAAACATCATTGTTGATCTTTTTTCCAAATGAAATATTCTTCCATCTATTGTCAGTGATAATTGCTTTTCAGTTGGTAATTTGTCTAAAACTTTGTTCAAATCTTTTTCAAATCCCATATCAATCATTCTATCTGCTTCATCCATGACCAAGCAATAACACTTGCTAAGATCAACAATCTTCCTTTCAATAGAATCCACTAATCTACCTGGGGTAGCCACTATCAAATGGACTCCAGTTTGGTCAATTTTATTTATAGTATCTTGATAGTGATGTCCTCCAATAATCGGTAGAACTTGATATCCGAGTTTCTTACAAAATTTCTCTGCTTCCTTCGTTATCTGTAACGCCAATTCTCTTGTTGGTGCTAAAATCAACCCCACCGGTTCATTTGATATTTTTTCGTATTTGAGATAATTTTCATCAATAGATAGGATATAATTCAATACGGGAATTAAAAATGCTAAGGTTTTCCCACTCCCAGTTTCAGCCACTCCAACGACGTCTCGTTTCTTTAATGCTAAGGGGATACTTGCTCGTTGAACTGAAGTTGGTTCTTCATAACCTAATTGAGAAATAATTGAAACCAATTTGTCATTAATCGATCCTTCATTCCAATACCTCAAAGGATTAGGTATGTTTTTACCTTTGGTAGTGATATTATAATCCTCTTTAAATATTCTCCAATCTCTATCTGTCATTTCCTCTAGGTTTTTATTGGTCCAGTGGGTCAGCTCCTGACCGCTAAATAATGGGTCATCAATTTCTTCATCCATTTCTATCAAGGGAACAAACCCAGATGCAGTATCTTCCTCTTCTACATCCCAATCAAATTGAAATTTTTTCCCAGTTGGTTTCTTTGTTTGGATTGATGGCTTTGAGTTGTTGGTATTATTTGTTGTTGCTGTTGTGGTGGTGGAGGCAGTAGTACTAGTGTTGGTGGTGGTTGTGGGAGCACTTTGTTGTTTGTGGGTCGATAGTCGAGAAGCAATTTGTGATTTCTTTGCTTTCAATGCTTCCAATTTGGCACGTTTTGCCTTGGGAATATACACAGGGGTGACCGACTCATCTTCGTCTAATGATTCTTCTGCTGATTTAAAACGTTTAAATATGTTTGAGCTCATCACAATAGTATTTTGGTTTTATACAAAGAGAAAAGAACAAAAAGATTCCTCGGAAAAAAAATGTACAGCATCAAAAACAGAACAAAATGGTTCAAACAAACAAGTCAACCCCTCCAACACAACAATAATGTAGTAGATCTTCAAATACCATTAATCGCAATAATCTCGTAAATTATCATTAATATATAAAGTGTATAAAATCTCACATAAACATTCTTAACATAATAAGCTTACCATCCATTAATTATAGTATATATAAAAACTAAAACAACAATAATTTGGAGGTATTAAATTCTATCCGATTTTGGTGTTTAATTATGGTGAGAAATACATATAAACAAAGCAAACTCTATAATTATCCAAACTACTCTATAGTCCGTGAACTAAACAACAATAAAAAAAAACATATTCTATAAGTAAGTTGCCACAAGGTTCCAGTTTTCAATCCTCGACTTTTATATTTTCTATAACACTTCTTTTCTCTTTTTTATATTTTTTTATTTTTAACTATCTGATGTTTATTGAAAATCTCCAAATGGGTTAAAGTTTGGTAAAATTCTGCTACGATCTGATAAATCAACTGTTTTCACGGGTTGATAATTACCTTCAATTTTCCCTGTATTGAAACCGTAGAAATGACCCTTAATTTCATTAGTCATATGCTTTATCAAATTTTGAACATTTTTCAGATGGAAATAGCTTGGGGTGGCTAAATTGTCAAATTCGTTGATAGAAAAATTCAAAATTTGATCATTCGTCAACTCATACTCTCTAGGAACTAAATTATTATTCACTTGTACAACCTTCGGTTCAGAATCCTCCTTATCCATTGTGATGTACAATTCTGGTTTGTTATAGGGCAAGACAGCACATAACCAAATTCTTGTTTTATAAATTTTAAACAATTCTTTGATCAAACCTCGGAAGTCAATACGTTTGAATCCGGCAAAATAGTAAAATATCAACTTTTTAAAATCACATTGGTACTCGACATTTATAAGTGATAAATCAGAATCAAGATTAAGCTCTTTGATTTTGTTGTAGCAAGTGATAAATGCCTTCTTTTCCTCAAGAAACTTCCCGCTAATTTTATGAACTTCTTTAGGTGTCGCAAAACGAAGTACTTGTTTTGTAGGTAAAGTTATAATGAATTCATTGTCCTCGTTCAGGTGTGAGTTAATTATTGTTGATGCATCCATAGTGGTTGGATGAGTTCCACCGTTAGTTTTGGTAACGTGTCCCTCAATAATTGTCAAACTCTTCAAATGCTCCAATTTCTTTAAAAAGTTGAATAAGATTGCAAAATTCAAATTCACTAACGGTTCAACAATCATAACCAAATCCTTTCCACGATCACCATCGACAATAACCAAATCATTCTTTTGTAAAAATATATTAGAATTATGAGGGTAAGACAATAAATCAAACTTTCCGTTTTTGTTGATAACAAGACAAAGGATTTTATGGTTAAATGTGAGGTTATTCAAATTCTTAATAAATGTAATCAACTTTATTATAACTGGATTAGTTAACAAGTTATTCAATTTAGATAAAATGTCAGCAGTGATGCTCTGATCTTGGAAATACTTGATGGTTTTCATATACAAACTTTTCAATTCAGGAGAAGCCACAATGTATTGATCTCGTAACATTAATCCGTTTTCCAATTTGATAGGATTTCCCTGACCCATGGATTGATTTTGCGCACTATTCATACTTTGTTTGTTCTGATAGGCAATAAAAGGTGCACTATTGCCCGCATTTGTCAAATGTGGTTGCAGTTGTTGTAGGTTTTGATTTGGTACGTGTGATTGCGATTGCGATTGCGATTGCGATTGTGATTGCTGTTGCTGTTGTTGTTGTTGTTGTCTAGTATCACCAAAGGGGCTGAATGAAAAATCCACTAACTGACTGGGCCTCCTGGATTGGAAATCGTTAAATTTAGCATTTAAATTCAAGTTGGAAAACGAGTCATTTATATCAAAGTTCCCGTCCCCATTGTGTTGGTAGTGATTATTAGCATAATTATTGAACATAGCTATCGAAGACAAGTCTTTTCTATTGTTGAAAAAGTTCGATGATTGAGCTCCTAGTTGAGGAGATTGTGGATTCAAGCTTGGTTGATGATAAAAATTATTTCTAGTAAAGGATTCAGCGGCGTAACTTGGTCTACGAGACGAGATATTCGACACACCGCCTTGTAACTCAGCTGGCAAATTGAACGAGTCTTTGTTTAGGGAGGCGTTAGTATAAAAACTGGACACATCCAACGGCAGAGCATCATCTAATGCTGATAATTTTTTTAATAAAAGGTTGTTGAATTGTTGTTGTTGTTGTTGTTGTTGCTGAGGTGGATAGTCCTTGTTGGTTGCAACATTCAGGATATAATTATTGCCTGACGGGTACAAATCTTGCTGTTTGCTCTCGCGCGTATCTTGTGATCGAGGGTCATTACCCTTCGACATTGCTGGCGAGCCTCCGTTCTGATTGCTGGAATTCAAGAAATCTGGATAATTCATTGCAGACATAATGCCAGTAATTTGTTCTGTATTGGGTGATAAATTTTCCTCTTTCTTTTTTTTTTCCTTTCTCCTCTCTTTAATTCTTTATTCGGGGATTCAAGAAATCTTAATATTAGGAATAATTGTCAAAAAGTTCCAGTAACTCAAATTAAATTCAATATAGGTATTATGCAATCAGTAAATTCAATGTATTCTCTGTCTAAGATCTATAAGCAATAGTCGTAAATTATAGTTTTAGCAGGGGAAAGAGAAAAGAAAAAAAAAAAGGAAAAGAAAGAAAGAAAGAAAGAAAGGAAAGGTTTATGTAATTGCCTGCGAGAGAGGCGAGTGAGTTAATGTTTTCAATTCTCCATTTTATTTTTCTTAGTCTTAATTATTATTTTTGCTTGTCTAACATTAAAGAATGTCGCCAATTCCTTTACAAAATGTCGTGTATTCAACTATACAGTTATTATTATTATCCCTTTTTCTTGTTCTTTTGGGCGAATCACATTCTAACTTGCAATTACAACACCCTTTAATATGTTAATCTTGGGTGTTTCATAAACACTCATTAATGCAGAATAATACAAGAATATGTAACCCAATGCAAAAAATGAAAAAAATAAAAAAACAGATCAGTTATAATTTGGGATTGAGTTTTCCCAAGATCGTCACTAGTATTTTTTTTTTTTCGTTCCTCGCAAATGACGCCTGATGTCTATTTTAATACTAAACCCACCCACCAACAGAAACAATATAGAGGGGTACAAGTATTTTCTTTCTTGTAAAACTCAATAATTCAAAGAATAAAGTAATTATATTTTGTTTTGCTTATGTTGGTACTAAACAAGTATTAGCATTCTACAATAATTGCTCAGGGGATTGCTATCACGTGAATGACGTTTCCCTTTGGAATGGAAAAGAATATTTACGTGTCCAGAACAAACACCAAGATTAGTATGTATGTATGTATGTATGTATGTAGCCGCACACGCAATAGAATCATTTTAGAAGCAAGATTTGTATTATTGAACAAAATGAACGTTCATTTTCACGAGTTATGATCAAACAATATAGATAAATATCAGCTGAATGTTGCTACAAAGATGATAAATCTTGCAGAGCAAGTTGTCTAACAGTCACACCTTTTTTTTAAGGGGCGTGTACGGTGGGGTAAAAACTTTTGCATAAAGCCGTGACACTCGCAAATTCGCAACAATATACGGCCATGTGAGTAGGATAGAACATCTGTTGAGCTCACAATCAAAATTTAACTAATTGTCAGGCATTCTAAATAGAAGACTAGCTCAACGTTTAAGACAACACGTTATTGGGCTTAACACCTTGAGTTTGTAGGCTTGTATTTGCGGCACAAGGGCAATAGCAAATTTCAACAGCTACCAAAAAGCTTTTGCTCAACTCCAAGAATTCGTCTTTAAATTATTATCTTCCACTTGTAGATTGGAAAAGGGTCATAAACTAACCTAGCATTAACAGGTCAACTGTAGGTAAGAGTATCAACTGGCAAGGGTCCTATAACAACAGTTACGTCTTGCAATTCCAGTGCTCTTGTGAATACAACCCCAATATCAACAAAGCTCTTACATGTAGTGTCCACAAATCAACACCTCCCAAAAAACCTGAATATGTTTAAATATATTTTCTATGTAAAACAATACTAACTATTTGGAATACCAGCACCAAACCAATAACTTAACTTTTTAATTTTGCAATAAAAAAAACAACAACAACCTAACGTCACGATTCATCGCAGACGTTCTTATTTATCTTGGGGAAGAACTCTGGTAACCGCAACCACTGCCTCTTCTCAAACCTTGACCTGCTTTTGGTGGATAAACCCCATGACCTTCAATGAAAACTTCTTCATCTTTATCCAATGGCTCACAGGTACACCAATTATCTTTAGAACTGATATCCATTATTTCGTGGACATGTTTACCACAACCGGTCCAAGATTTATGTTCTAAATTAAAAATTCTTGATGTTAGTATCATTGAACAGTTAAAAGTGAATCAATTCAATAAATGTTAGGAGCAATCACATACGACAAATTCCGCAAATTTCAGTTTTACACATTGTTTTGAATAGTAGTAGAAAGTGATATTAAAATTGTTATAATAGCTGGAGGAAAAAGTAAAAACAAAAAGCAAAAACAAAAATCAATTCACAAAACATTTGGAGCAAAAACCTTCCCCATTTATATCAGTTTTTTTGAACTCTCCTCAGTTTGTAAAGTTTCATATTGTTTAATTCCTGATAAGCATTTTTTGACAAAGATAACCAACAAAAGAAACTAAACACAAAGACCAAAAATCAAAAAAAAAAAAATGTAACCAACACTCAATTGTTTGTTAGTTTGTTAAAGTGAGTGTAAATCTAGTATGAGATCCTTTTTTCCATTGCTGCACAATTTCCCGCAATTTGAGTGCACACGATTTTATCCGTTGACTAATGATTCTTCTGCTTCTTACACCAATGATGAGTTATTTTTTCTTCCTTTCCTTTCCCTTCCCCACGCGTCAACACTGACCCGGCCGAGAATGATTGATGGAATTTGTTTTTCGGGTCATTCATGGAACAAATTTCTATTATACTTCGCGCTAAAACTTACCTGTATGGTATGAACTGATCAAACGAGTTTTTTTTCTTTCATTAACTTGCTAATTCCACTTATTTTTTGTTAGTTTTATCACATTCATTTGTTACAAGCAATAATGACCTGATAATTGTCACTTAGAAATTCGGAATTGTATGTCCGAGCTAAACAACCTTCACTATATACTGCAAATCGAACGATATTTTTTTCAACCGATTTGCCCTCTCTTTTTCTTAGCAACTTCTCAAACACCGTTTCTTGTTCTTTGTATTCTGTATGTTCGTTACGGGAATATGAAGGATTCTGGACCCCATACTTTACAACAGATGCCTTATAGTTAATTAAGGTGCTGATTCCTCGGGTGAAACCAGTTTAAGCAAATGACTGACCTGTATCTATTGGAACCAGCAGTGGGGCAAAACAACACCCAAGAGTTATTTCTCAAGATGTTCCGTTGAAAGGAAAACAACTGACGGGTTTAGTACTTTGGTAGGATGTAGTTTCTTATCACCGAAAGCATTTGTGTAGATTATTTGAATTTAGTTATTCTTATTACAATTCTGCTCAAGTTATACTCACAATGGATTCATGTAGCTCATATGATAGAGCTAAAACTTAACATGGTCCTATATAGACAACCTTTTTGGAGAGTATAGCATAATAGCATCGGTTTAGTGATTAATTTTGTAACCATTTGAATATTCTATCTAAATAATGTTACCAAATCTCATTTGCGGCCAAACACAAGATATTGTTAGATACATTATTATTTTGTAGTCCCGTTAAATACGAAAATACAACAGATGTATAGTATCAATGTTTTTGTAATACTATATGTTTGTGAATCAATCAAATAACACGACTTTCGTGCTCAAGAGTAATCAGTTTATTCATGGTGTAAGATACCGTTCAACATTAAACAAAGACTACTATTCAACATAAACCAACAATACCTTGCGTCTACAATCTTGAATTAAGAATACAATTACCTCCATTAAGTACTCAGACTATGGATTTATTTGATGACATACACACAACTATTATAAACAACCACCAATTTGTGCACGGTGAGCTTCAATAGTATCACCATCATCCATATCTAAATCTTCTGGTGTTTGATCAGCATGAACTCTTCCACCATCAACTAAGAAACGCATAGTATCGGGAGATGTACCTTGTCTTTTGGCAAAGGCTTCCATTAATCTTCTAAATTTGGTATTACGTTTAACTTTAAAAAACACTTCTTGTGTACCATCGGAAACCTTCACATTTATATGTGTTCCTTTTTCTTCTTTTGGACCTGCTTCAGCAGCTGGTGGTGAGCCTCCTGTGTTTTCAGTGTCGGACATTTTTATGTTTATAATTGATGAATACTTGAAAGTTATTCAAGAAACTATCGATGTTGTGATATTCCGTTTTTTTTTTTCTGGTAATGAAGAACAACAGGAAAAAATAATAGAATTGTTGTTGTTGTCTGGTGGCGTATTTCTTGTTTCTTCAGTCGCGTTGGTTCAGACCACCACCACAATTGTGTATGCTGCACGACCTTGTTTTCATGTCTTTCTGATACAACAGGAACCTCAGTTGATTAGAATCGAGTATATAGTTGTAACTGTGGTTATTATTGTTTAAGATGGTTCTAAAAGCTACTCAACAGTACAAATAACTTTGTTGTGGTCATGTAAATTCGTAGTAGAATGTGTTTAAGTGGCTGAAAAGTAATGATTGTTTCATTGATGTTTCAACAGTGTTTCAAGTGATTCTTTGCTAGAAATATAAAATGACCTTATGATAACCTGGTGTAACTCAGAATATTTATTAAAAGACGCAATGGTGTTTGGTTTTATTGTTCATCAGCTACTCATATGTTTAGAAATTATTTGAATCTTCCTGAAATCTTAACTCAAGTGTACTTGAACAAATATGCTATCTTGCTAATACTAATCCTTATCAAATTGATACTATTGGAAACTTCCATCTTAGATAATCTTAACCTGGTATTATTGGACAATTCAATTTGTGACAATGGCGAAATTCAGCCTGTGTTGAACACTGTTCATTATATGATTGTCGATAGTTTGCAAACATTAGAGGCCGCGGGTATAGTATCAATAATTTTAACACTCAAAGTTATTAAACAATTAGCGTTGTTTTTCATCGAATTGTTTTTTGGGACGTATATTTGTTTACTAAATGCAGCTTTAAAGGGGTCAACAGAGGTAGCTCTTGATGCAAGCGAAGGTGTTATTCGAGCTGTTAATGCTACTGTGGTATCGGCAACAAATGACATTGAGAGCGCTCTAAAGGGTCTTTCCCTGATTATTAATGATTTGGTGACTGGATTTAATGCCATAAAGAATATGTTCACTGGATCCAAGTCAGACCCAACTCAGTATCAAAATAAAATCAATATTACTTTAGGAGATTTAAAGAGTAAAATCATGATCCCTAGTGAAGTTTTAACCAAACTTGATAATTTCAAAAATTCTAGTTTGTATGGGTTATCACAATTAGGTAATGGTACTCAAACCATAGTGTCTACCCCTTTTGAATTGGCCATTAAGAAATTAAACACCATGAAACTGAGTTATAACTTTACCACAGGTGCACCAAGTCCCATCAATTTCCGTGAAGAGTGTTTGAAAGATATGAGTAAATTAAAGGATGTACAAACCGACTTAGCAAAGTTAGTTGAAAAAATTAGCAAATGGCTTTTTATTGGTTTAGTGCTTGCTATGGTGGGCTCCATCTTGTATGTGAGTTATATCCAATGGAGACATTGGAGACGAATGGACAAATTTATCAGTGAAACGGGTATAGACAAAGAAGTACAATTTCGCAACCAATATAATATTTACAACAACTTTTTGATATATACAATAGTGAAACGCATGGGAATAGAACTTAATGAAAGAACAATTTGGATGTTGAGCTTCATGTTTAGTAAGATTTCCAGGAATGTGTTCTTTTTTGGAATAATGGGAGTTGTTTCAGTAGTGGCACAATATATTCTACTAAATTCAGTTCAATCATCTATGAATAATCATATCAAGTCGTTTGATATTACAAGCAACAGTACCTCCATGTCAGCATCTACAATTTATCTTCGTGATATGAACACTTACATTGATGATACACAAGACAAGCTAAATCAAGAGTTATTCAGTGGTATAAAAGAAATATCGGTGTCGTTAAACTCGACAATTGTAGAGTTCTTGGATAAGCTTAATGAAACACTATCTGATATATTTGGGAGTACACCACTAGCAGGACCAATAAACACGGTTGTCTACTGTACAATTGGAAGAAAACTAGAAAAGGTTGAAAAGGGTTTAACCTGGATGAATGATAACTTAAATATCAACATACCTTCTATTAGCAGAGATATTGAAGATGGTTTATCTCACATGACATTTTTACAACCGCAATCAGTTTTAGCAAGAGCAAATAAAATTATAGATTTATACCGAAAATCTATATTGTTAGAGTTATACATAAGTCTAGGACTTCTTGGTGTTTGGTTATTTCAAATTTTTGTTGGGAGTGCTACACTTACTATTCGGTATTGGAATAGTACCAGACAGGGAAACAATTCTTACGCCATTAGTAGCCCACATGAATTGTCAGAACAGGAGAAACAAGTATATGGCTATCCTTTGTCACATCCTTTGATTGACGGCAAAGACTTAACTACATCGTCAAGCTTCTATCCGACTACAGAGGAGAAACTGAAATAAATATAATAGTTTGATCATTATCTAGTATACAAATCATATATATTTATAAGAAGGTTTTTATTTACTTCTTGATTGGTGCTGGTTTTTTCCAATAGTATTGCTTATGAGTTTTTCTACAGGATCTTAATCCACCATGACCTTTGATATTAGAAACCAAAGTAGTTCTTTCTCTGTCTTCATCATTTTCAGGCATGTAGTAATATTCTTCCTGTAATGGTTGACCAGCGGCATCTTTCCCTTGACGATGAATCACTCCAATACATTTCAAATCATGTAAAATGGCTCTGATTTGAGCTAAAGATAATTTAGATGTCGACACACTAATAGTATTCAAGAATGATGCCGGCGTAGAACTCAATCTTGAGAATGCCAAATGATTAATCAATATATTTTGAATTTCTGCCAAATTTGGTAATGCCAATACTGAGTTGTCAAGTTCAGGAGTTTGTTGTCTCTTGATTTGTTTTTTCTTCTTTTTGACTTGTGGTTCTTCAGAAGTTGCCTTTCTTTTAATATTTGTTTTGTCAGCTAGTACTGCTGGTGGCTTGGGTGAAGTAGACGTGGAACGCAGTGGAATATTCTTATCTTCAAACAAGACAAAAGTTCTATTTTCAACAGAGCGTTGCTCCTTGCTTGGTGTTTCGTCTGGTTCTTCATTATTGTTTTCAGCAACTTTGATAATTGATTTTGGTTTTGGCTTTAATGGGGTTTTTGGAAGCGTCAAACTAACAGTTTTGTTCATTGGAGTAGTGTTATTAGTGTTAGTGTTATCATTCTCAATAAGCAAAGTTGGAGTCTCTTCGTCAGTCAAATCTTCATCAATATCATTTGGATTCAACAAGATTATATCTTTTGAGATTTGCAACAAGATATTTTCAAATTTAGGCATAGTAATAGTTTCACCTTTACGAACAAAAAATTCAGTATGATTACCATCTAACTTGATTGTTTTGTTCAATTTATAGTTATGCAAATGTGCATCCAAAGGTTTGCCAGTAGTATTTTCCATTATTATGAAATTATCTGGGGAATTGGTTTCATAAACAAAGCAAGGTTTAGGAATAATGACACCTACACCATTTGACCCAAGACACGTTAAAATAATTTGCTGAGAACTGGAACTTAACTTCAAATGAACTCTGGAAATACGAGGGTCTGAAGCAGTAAGAGCAAATTCACAACTGCGTGACGATCTGCCAATGGAGAAATGTGTGTGTGTGTTGACCAATGGGATACGCATAACCGATTTATCTGGATTCAAAACATTGAAATCTTTGTTGATATTTGCTGTTTGTTTAGGTTCTGGTCTGAAAACATCATTATCACCGTAAGCTTCTCTTGCTGGAGAAGATGAACGGAATAACGAGGAAGATGGATTTGGAGTTGGATAGTTATCACGAGATACTCGAGCTTCTGCCGCTTCTTCAGCAACCTTGGATTTAGCTGACGCAACTGACGTGAAAGGGTCTTTTGAAGAATTATAAGAATAATCTTCGAGCAAAGGCGACGAAGGTGGGAATTGATAATTCATATTAGACATGATATCTTTTAAAGTGTTAAAGAAAACAAAGAAAGAATCAAAGATAATTAAAATAGTATGTATATATTTTTTGATGAAAGGATTGTTTACAGTTTAGAAAACGGTCTGGACAATACTGGTAGTGCAACTCGGCCTGCGTCCTGAAATAAAATTTCGTGTTGTTTATATTTTACATTTTGCAGTCGCGTCTGAAGTTTTTAGTGCGTCCCATTTCACATCACAATAAGCAACGTATAGGATATGATTAATTGACTCTATTGAACAACCTAAGTGATTGGTAATAGAAATGTTAGAAATAACAAATCATTAATAGCAACAACAGTCTATATTCATAGATATATCGAATTCTTTGTCAATCAAGAAATATGAATATCCTGGTGGCGTGCTTAACTTAATCTGTGGGTCACGTTTATGTTTTACGATTTCTTTTTTTTTCAGGTTGTACAAAAACAATATTCTCAAAATAGGGCTTCAGCCCTAGTAGCCTTTATTTTGCACGTGCGTACTTTTTTTGCTTTTAAAACACTACCAATTTTCTTCACCATTTTACACTACTAACATTTTTTTTTTCCTTCTTTCGCTACCACTAACAAACTTCTGTTCGCTGTATTGGTATGTGTGAACAGTGAGAGGTTTTCCCCTTCTCTGTGCACAACACACCGCAAATTTTTGTTAGAGGTAAAGAAAAAAAAAATTTTGAAAATTCATAGACTTTCTTTCTTAAACCATCAAAAGTATAGATAATCAACAATGGGTAGTATGTGAAGATACAATATTGAAAGTGTTTACTAGAATATCTAAGATGTTTGAGCCCATGGACATTTTTGGATTTGATAATTAAAAAAAGTAGCAATAGATTATTGCGTTGGGGAAAGAATCACCATAGTTGCAAGATTTGATAGATGTTAAAATGTTCACGCAGGCGAAAGATGTAACATCTCTTAGAGTAAGAAGAATATGGTCATGAATTAAAATAGATAGCACTATTTTGGAACTTGTTGAAGATATTAAAATAGAATGGGATTTCAACATAGATATTCAAAGTAACGAAACCTCAGAATCGAATAAAAACAACAGTAATACTAACAATTCAAATTTTTATTTTTATAGAGGGTACTCCATCTTTAGGTAAACGTCACAACAAATCTCACACCTTATGTAACAGATGTGGCCGTCGTTCATTCCACGTTCAAAAGAAGACCTGTTCTTCTTGTGGTTACCCAGCTGCTAAAATGAGATCTCACAACTGGGCCTTAAAAGCCAAGAGAAGAAGAACTACTGGTACCGGTAGAATGGCTTACTTGAAACACGTTACCAGAAGATTCAAGAACGGTTTCCAAACTGGTGTTGCTAAAGCTCAAACCCCTTCCGCTTAAACTAATTACTGAAGTTATTGGTCATGCATTAGTCATTATTCATTAAAGTCATGTTAATCATAGCAAAGGAAGAATTGGTTAGATTCTTGTTTAAAATGTAATAACTATTTAATATCTGTTTAAATAAGAGGTTTAGTCTTTATTTTTTTACGTATACACCAAAAAAAAAAAAACAAATAAAATCTGTATATTAATGTTGGAAATTAGTCTTATCCATTTATTTATTACTTGTAGCTCATTCTCTTACTGTTTCCTGACTAGGGGATGTCCATTTCATCGTCATTTTCAAAATCATGTGGGTCTTCTGCATTCATATTGACATACAAATTCTCGGCTTCATCATGATCCACAAATCGATTTAATATATTTCTTGCTAGTTCAACTGTTTCTGATTCATATGGAAACTCTAAACCATTGGCAAAATCACTTTCTACATTAGCAACAGTTTCAACATTGAAATTCAGTAGTGACACATGATTCAACTGTCTTGCTCTTGTCTCACACCACTTGTTGAATACAGTCAAACTTTTACCGCCTGGCCGGTTCCTGATTTTAACCAATAATTTATGGGCATCTATTGACAACGAATCAGCACCAAATGCAATTCTCAGGAATACGACAAAAATCTCATACATCAACTCACTATAAATGAGTTCACTGGCATCACGTAAATCTTGTGTAAGATAATCTATGATTTTCACTAACATGCTAATCAATTGTAATCTTAAATACACATGCTTGGATCGAGGTGATTGTGCAATATGGTTCTGTTCAAATCCAATGACTCGTATCAATGACTTGAAATGCTCTTTATTATATAGGAAATCAAAAGTTTGTTTAGTGATAATTAACGACAAAAAAAGCTCAGCAATTTTAATTCGAAGAATCAATAAATGATATTCATGATTCATATCTATTCGAAATTGGTGTGGTGTTTCAATATCAAATGGAATTGGTTGTGGGATTACAATCAAATAATTGTTCAAATGGTCGTGATCTTTAGGGATAACACTATCGATTTTAAGAAAATCACAATTATTGCCCAAGATTCTATTCAACCCATAAAACATAAAGTCTTCTCGAATTGGAATATCTATTAGGAAAACTTTTAGTAGTGATAAAATTAATTTTTCATCCAAATTTGTATCATTGTATGCAAACGTCTCTTCAGTGACTGAGGCAACAAGCAACTCTACGATATTAAATACCACATTTATTTGCGCAGTATTCTTAAATCTTTCAGAATTATCAGGTAGGCATGAAGTTATTATATTTTGGGGTAAAATGCGGTTTTGCCATACTGTCTTGATAAACTCAATATCGAATGTTGTAGTCAAAGTCACTAACCTTTCCATCAAATCCAAACATTCCACAAAGATAAACTTCTCTAATACCATCACTTGGTACGGAACATCATGATAATTGGCTAAATCATCTTCATCAAGATTGGAATTCAACAAAAACAATAGACTCTCAGTTATTTTCGATACTCGCTTTAGTATTTGTACAATCAACGATTTTGTAAGTGCTGCTGGTCGGAAAGACAATGAACAATCAACCAAAGACAAAATAAATGGTATTGCAAGAATGTATTTCTCTTGTAATAGTTTCTCAACTAGTTGAATTGTCGATATGGTGAAAATTTCAATGAGTTTATCTAATCGGTTATTTTTATTCATCATTAAAAATTCAACAATACTTGATGAAATTGAGGTACGTTTCACAATTTTCAACCCTGAATTCAATTTTAAATCAAAATCAATGCATATTTTATTTAAATATTCAAATGATGTTCTTTTGCTTCCCACTATAGAATGATTCCAAAGTTGATCTATAAGTAATGATGAGTCACTCAGTAGTTTGATAACTTTTTGAATCGGTTTACCTTGGGTCTCATTTTGGGTTGCAACAACTGAATCATTTGTACCAGTTTTTACTTCTTTCAACGGCCGTAGTGGCAAATACTTTTCTTCATTTGCTAAAGTGGATGTTGCTATTTTGTTCAGTGGCTCTGTTTTTCGCTTCTTACTAGCAGTTTTAGATATCAACTCATTGTTTAAGAATTTCTTCTCATCTTCAAGGGTCTGTACCGCATTTTTTAATATTGATAACTGGTTTTCACTAGATTCCTTAAATGTATTCAAGGACTCCTTTAGGGCTGAAACTTCTTCCTGTTTCTGTCTTTGCAACTGTTGCAATTGAGCACGTAAAGTTGCTATCTCTCCGTCCGCTTGAAATAATTTGGCTTGTACTTCATCATCTAGAATGGTTTTCTTCACTTGAGTATTTGGTTGTTGAGTTTGAGGAATTTTAGCTGGAAGTGGATTGCGGGTTTGCAGAATGATGGAGACTTCTGGTATCTGTGTTTTTCCAAGTAAAAAATCTTGTAGTAAAACATCATCTTCATCATCATCAAAATCGTCGTCTGAGCTGGACATGGTAATAGATGTGTTTGCTTATATCATAACTCTAGAGAATCAGTGAAATCACGTCTGTTGTGTCAATCTGTTCAACTCTTGTGAGGATTTAATAAAGGTTTGTCAATATTTTTTTCTGTTCTTGTTCTATTAAATAAATCTGTTATCTAAAATCTGTGTTGCAAACAAAAATACTACACCTCAATAGGTTCTAGAAAAGAAGTAAAACACATTGTTTACTTGCTTAATGCAATAACTACAATTGAGATTTGTTTGAAATATCATATCCTCTCCTAAATATCTTCAAATACTACCTGTGCTCAATTGAAACTGTTATGATTCATCTAACTTCTTGGTGTATCGCACAGTACTGAAGAAGTTATTTTTGAAATAATACTCATTGAAAAATTTAGCTGCCAGGGCACGCAATAAAAAAAAAATCTGAAAATCAAAAATTTTATAAAAATTTTTTAGCAAATACCGACTTGCAGTCATCCCTTCGAAACTGATTGTTTTTAATTGACTATTCCCTTACCTCCCTTTTTTATATAGAAAACCCTTTATTAATAACAATGTCTGAATTAAAAAACGGTACAAGTGAACCTAAAAAAAATGAAACCACTCAGCTGGATTCTAAAAGTAAATCCACCTCAGCCAACAAATCATCAGTCCCACCAGCATCATTAGTTCCAGTTCAACCTACAGCACTCACATCTCGTGACAAGACTACTCAAAGATTAATTGTCGTTTTATCTCAAGCATGCTTAGAAACATATAAGATGAATTCTGGGGGACCAGGTGGGGATAGATTTGCCTTGTTAAACTGTGATGATCATCAAGGATTATTAAGAAAAATGGGGAGAGATATAGCTGAGGCAAGACCAGATATCACACATCAATGCTTATTGACATTATTAGATTCACCAATCAATAAAGCTGGTAGACTACAAGTTTATATTCAAACTGCCAGAGGTGTTTTAATAGAGGTTAATCCAAGTGTTAGAATTCCAAGAACTTTTAAAAGATTTTCTGGATTAATGGTACAATTATTACATAAATTAAGTATTCGTTCAGAAAATTCCAAGGAAGTATTGTTGAAAGTTATTAAAAACCCCATCACAGATCATTTACCAACTAAATGTCGTAAAGTTACCTTATCATTTGATGCTGAACTTAAACGTGTTCAAGATTATGTGACTACTTTAGATGAAAATGAAAGTATATGTGTTTTTGTTGGGGCAATGGCTAGAGGTAAAGATAATTTTGCTGATGAATTTGTTGATGAAAAAATTGGTCTTTCTGATTATCCATTATCCGCTTCAGTAGCATGTTCTAAATTTTGCCATGGTTGTGAAGACGTTTGGGGTATCTATTAAAGAGGAGTGTCACTGTTTTTTAAAAAAATTTTCGAAGATGCAAAGCTAGAGGTTTTACGTCGTATATATTCAATCGAAAGTATTGTGTTTTGTACAAACTAAATATCATTGTAAATTATTATTAAAGTTTTCAAACCTCAGGTTTTGTTTGTAGTTGTTTGTATAATGATGATGATGAGTAAGACTTCTTCTCACAGCATACTAAAATACTCGGTGCAGTTTATTCTTTTTTCGCAATCAAATGATTATTCAAATTATTTCCTCTATATTTTTCACACCCATACAAATTCAATAAAATATTGTAAACAATGATATTCTACTACCACTTCTTTTTTTTGGGGGGGTTTCTTTCCTATTCAAACTCTTTGTTTTACTACTATTATATTGGCTTGTTTGGCCTAAATTGTTCTTTGCTTTACATCAATCTTTAGCTAATTTTTTAAAAAAAAATTAACATACTTCAGGACTACAAACTACCAGATATATCTCAATTCCTACAGTTCTCCTGTTTTTGAATCGCTTGCAATTTCAATGAATAATATATTACAAACTACTACGGTTCGAGGATTAACTACATCATTAACATTGGGATCAGTAGTTTTAGAACTGTTTAATCTTGCTGAAGTTTTAGACTTGAATTTCTCAAATGCTTCAATAACACCATTAAATCCTTCTTCATCAATAGTATTTTTCGTTCGTCAAGATCGCAAAGATAAAAATCGTACTGTTAAAGTTTTCAATGGTAATGGTGATCAAGTTTATTCATTTGAAAGATTAAGTACATTTAATCCCATTTGGAGAATGTTAAATTACCCTCAACGTCAAGAGTTGGCAACTTTAAAAATTGGATTAATTGATCGATCAATAAATTTCCATAATAAGTCTGATTTTAACCATCGACTGATTTTTGCTGATTGGGGGATAAATGGAAGGTATAGATCATTTTATCTTAATGATGGTTGTAAATATTCATGGACATCATCATCAACTAAATGTTTGGAAAAAGTAATTAATCCTAATGGTGGATTGGAAGAGAAAAGATTTCGAGTCGCTAAAGTTAAATTAATGAGACAATTCAAATTGGATTTTGAAGTTTTAGTTGATAATAAAAATATTGATCCGGAGATTGCGTTGGCAACTGCTTTTATTAGCATGTTTACTCAATGGGGGGTTGGAAGCTTTACTGATACTGTTGGACCTACTTATATACCTGACAAAACTACAAAGAGATTGGAAACTATTAATGAAGAAGATTTGCAAAAATGAATTGTAGTTTAAAATTATCATAGTTATATAATATACATAAGAAATAAAACAAGCCAAATTAGTATACTGAAAAAAAAAATTCATAAATAATGCATCATTGTTCTCAAATTTGATTATCCTCTTTATTTATCTAAAACACCTTCTTTGAGTAAGACCTTTTCAATTTCAGAAAATAAAGTATCAGTTGTAACTTTAGATCCTTTCACTCTAACACAAACAATTTCTGATTTTTGATTAAAATCTCTTTGATTAATCTTAATTCTAAATTTACAACTCTTTAAATTAAAAGAATTATGTTTAGAAATAGCACCAGTAATATAATATCCAACTTGATCATTCCGTAAATCTTTCAAACCAAAATTAGACCAAGAATTCAATAAAGCAAATAAAGCAGTAGACATTTCATGTTTGGGTAAAATAGTGTTGAATTTTCTAATTTCAGCAGCAGATGGAGTATTAGATGACGAAAACCATCTGAAAAATGAACTTTTTGGTTTCTCCTCTTTTGATTCAGCAGGACTTGGTAATTGTTGTTGAGTCGTGGTATTAGTGGCGGCGTTTGTATTATTTTCAATGGTTTTTTTGGATCCCCAAGAAAGTTTTCTAAAAAATGAACCTTTTCTTTTTGGATCCACTTCTGGTGGAGGGAAATTCGTCTTATCATCCAATGGTTTTTTATTCACCTTGTGAGCTGGCGGTGGTGGTGGAACACTATCATCATGACCACTTGAATTGTTACCACGAACTTTAGACATTGGTTGAGACGACTCAATACCTCCATTCAAATGAGGAATCAACATTTCTGGGCCCGGTTGAGAATGTCTTATCTTTGGTTTTCTATGACCACTTGTAGACGTGCCGTTAGCCAATTCATCAATGGAAGATTTAGTTGATTTACCATCTGGTAATTTAATCTTATCAAATACATCATCAGATGCACTAGACTCATCAGAAACCATCGATTTATACTGACGCTTATGAACTTCATCACTATTACTGACAAATGTGTCATCATAATCATTCTTTGGCAAATCAGGAACTTTGGATTTTGGTCTTTGCCCTGAACTGGAATGAACATTGTAACGTTTAGTTGTTGAAGCTCTAGATGCTCTCTTTCCAGATCCATCATAATAGGAAGTCCTTCTATCAGCTAAATGATCATCCAAATCAATAACAGACACTTTATCTTCACCATCAGTCTCAGTTTCATATTCTGGTTCAGCCAATCCAGCTTTATCCAAACGATCAGCAATACTGGTTCGTAACGCTGGCTTGTTCATGTTTTGATGCTGTTCGGGGTTTTCATCTGGTGAGTTAATTATAGAATTCAAATCACGGTATGATTCCTTTGTTGAATACATAGACAATACCGACAACCTTTTGTTGGAAGTAGTGAAATTTCTTGATTTTCTAGTAACACTCGGTATTTGAACATTGCTAATAAGAGTCTTGGGTTCAGATTTTCTTTTTTCATTAAGTGGATCCCTAACATTTAACTGACTGTTCAAAAGTCTTGATTTTCTGATTTCTGTCATGTAGTCATCAGTCAAGTTGGAATCTTCCACAGTTGGTTCTGGTAATTCGTAGTCTCTTTCCCTTTCATAGTAAGTGTTTCGTGTTGATCTCCTGTTGACACGGCCTTGGTCCTCTTCAACAATATCATCCATAACTGATATCATCGACTCTCTGTTGACTTTTTTACGACTAACAGTAGAACTTCTCTTTTGTGAATCCCTCCATTCTTGTTCCAAGGCATCTTTTGCTCTATCTAACTGTTCATTCTCGTGTGCTTGCCATAATGGATCTAATCTTGATACAGGTCTTCTTGTCAAAACCGGAGTTTGTCTTCTTTTTGGAACCGGCTGTGATGCTGATCGTCTCTTCAAATTCTCAACGTCTTCCAATGTCAATTCTTCAGATGCATGATTTCCTTCAGATAATGCTCTTAAAGCGGTCAAGTTTTTGGATTGACGTTTTGGTTGTTTTATACCTTCATCGACCAACTCTTGTTCACTATTATTTGGATCAGCATCATTCTTGACAATAATACTTAATTTCTTAGAACTCAAAATGGAACGTCTCTTTTGTCTTCTTTTCTTCTTTTCTAATTCTCTTCTAGCTTTCAACTCAGCTTCATGTTTCTTTCTTTCCAATTCCATTAACCTTTCATATTCCTTGGCTTCCTTTTCTTCAGGATCAACTAATTGTTCGTCTTCTTCGTCATAGTCTTCTTGATTAAATATTTTGTCACACAATGCTGCAAAAGTAGCCGATGTTCTTTTTGTTTGTTTATCCATGTATTCCCAGTCGTCATCACCTGATAATTTAGCATAAGTAGATAACAATTTCATGGTTATGGAATTTCTTTTCAATCCCGTGGTCATAGATGCACGAATTGATTTTCTCTTAGACATTCTCTTGTTGCTGTTGCTGTTGTTGTTGTTCTTTCCTATTATTGAATTTCTCTTTCCACTAGAAATTTTTGCTGACTGCATTAAATCAGGGGATTCATCAACAATAGGATTTTCAGGGACTTGACTTAAAGCAGGTTGTTGCAACTGGGGTTGATTGGGTTCATCGATCATATAACGAGAATCTTTTGAAGGTAAGGAAGGTGGAAGCGATGGAGGTAGAGAAAAGTTGCTTTGTGCATCAACAATCTCATTGTAAATATTTCTTGGCTTTGCCTTTAATGGTTCATTTTCAAATTGTCTTTGTGAATTTGATCTTCTTCCGTAAGGAGATTTAGTTGGGGATTGATTATATGAATATCTCTTAGAAGGCGATTTATATGGTGATCTATAAGGTGATCTGTATGGTGACTTGTATGGTGATTTACGAGGAGAATTGTTGGCCGAGGAAGCCACAGAATGTCTGGCAACGGAGTTTCTATTTGCTGTTGCACCAGCGCCAGGATTAGACTTGTATTGGAAAGATGTTGGTCTTGACACACTTATGTGACTGGCTCTTTTTCTTCTAGGGGTTCCATTAAGACTGTATTTGGACCCACTGCGTACCACTTTATTATTGAAACTCGTTGATTTCTTTGGTGAATTGTTATTAGTGTTATCTTCTTGATTATGCTTGTATCTCATCAATAATGCATAGAATGTTTTTTCTGGATTGGATCCATCTTTCAAAAGACAATCAACAATTTCCTCTTCGGGTCTATCATTCCATAAAATTGTCAAGTTTGATAAAATCTGTTTATCAATGTTTCTAACTGACCCTAAAGATTTGTAACCAGTTTGTGGATGTGGTAATGATTTTTCACTGATTAAATCTTCGTTTGACATTGGGTATTTGGTTAACAATGGGTGTCTTAAGATTTTTTCAGTAGATATTCTTCTCATAGGATCAACCTCTAACATTCTAGCAATTAAATCTCTAGCTTCTCTGCTAACTTCATCAACGGGCATTTCAAAGTTACCAGCCTGGACTTTAAGAAGTAAATTTCTAATATTTTCATCATCAAAGGGTAATCTACCTGTCAACAAGGCAAATAATATAACCCCACAAGACCAAACATCAGAAGCAGCTCCATGATATTTCAATCCACTAACGATTTCTGGAGCAGCATAATGAGGTGAACCACAAGAAGTCTCTAATAATTTGCCGTTACTTTCTAAAGCTGCCATTCCAAAATCGGCTAATTTTACATTCAATTGAGAATCTAGTAACAAATTCTCTGGTTTTAAATCTCTGTGACATATACCAAGAGCATGACAATAAGCCGTACCCAATATGATTTGACGGAAATACTTGATAGCCTCGACTTCAGGTAATGGACCACGTTCCACCAATAAATCAAATAATTCTCCACCTTCAACGTATTCTAGAACAAGATAAAGAGCCTTAGATGTTTCCCATACATCATATAATCTCAAAACATTAGGATGAGTTAATAATTTCATTATAATAATTTCTCTTTCTATACCATATGGTAATCCATCTCCATTTTTCTCGGTTTCTTCGTCTTGTAATTCGGATTTGGAAACTACTTTAACGGCAGCTTTTTGACCAGTAGTTTGATGAGTAGCTAATAAGACTCTACCGGTGGCACCTCTTCCTAAAGTTTTACCTAATTTCCAAGGTCCGATCTTCTGTGGATGATTATGATTTGATTGGGACATAATCGATGACGATATCGAAGGTTGTCTTGAATGTGGCATTATTGATATAAGTTTTGTTTATGATAAATGTATTAAAAATAAAGACGTGTAGTACTTGGAAAAAAATAACGAATGAATGAAGGTGTATATAAATTATCTGTTTTTTGTTTCTGTTTGATGTAAACAAAGTTGGAATTGATGTTGTTTATTAGTTTTCTTCTTGATTGGACAGATACTGAACACTATTTTAACTTGAAGAATATGGATGAATAAAACTTTCAAAAGTCAACAAATAAAGAAGAAGGAAAAAATTTCAAAAAAAATTTGGATAGGTTTGCAAAATTCAAAGAAGCCAAAGAAAAAAAAAACCAAAAATATAAAATTTATTTCAATAAATATTTGCTTTCTTTTAATAATTTATGAAACCATAAACTAAAATAAAAAAAAAACAGAAGAAGTAAAGTGTTTTGTGTATACTGTAAATTTTTTCTTTAATGTTCGTCAACAACAAAACAAATAACTAGTAGTAGTGCACCCTTAGTAAAAAAAAAAATCTCATTCATTATGTGAAGGGAGAATACGCGTGTGTTCAAAAATTCATAATATGACAAATACCATAAAAAACAAAATGTGACAAAAACACGAACAATCAAAATTTTTAAAAAAAAAAACATTTGTAAACAAAAAAGGAAAAATTATTGAAAGGGGGGCGACGAGAAGACAACTTCAATAATTATTCCCATTTAGGAATGAAAATGACCTAAAAAAACTAAACGTAAATTTAATAATGGTAACAGTTGATTTGATCTAATTAGTTAGGTTTTCTTTCATTTCAGGATTGGGATTCAATTCACTAGTGGTTTTTAGAAAACATAGACAGTCCTACTGGTTTGTGACAGTACTATTTCATATGTATAACTTACTCTTATTATTTTTAATCTGCTTGTAGTAAGTTATAGATCACAATACAAATATTAAGATTTGAGTTATATCAATCGATTGAAAAAGTTTGTTCACATAATACCTTTCTTGTATTTCAACATTAATCACAATGCAAAAATAACATTGGCCGATCTCGTCATAATGTTATTACGTCTTTAACTTTATTGTGAAGATTTCCAAATGTTTGGACATTACTAC
The DNA here is from genome assembly GCF_000182965.3 of Candida albicans SC5314. Lineage (NCBI taxonomy): Eukaryota > Fungi > Ascomycota > Pichiomycetes > Serinales > Debaryomycetaceae > Candida > Candida albicans. Next base: position 2,502,913 of record NC_032089.1, read on the forward strand.
TCTTCCACGTCTCTTATGAGTAGTTAAATTTCGTTCTGTTACAACCGCGTCAATTTACCATCCATCTATCGTGTAATAAAAGTGGAGGTTGTCGATAATGATTTTAATCCGTTAATCGAAGATCTTCAAACACTTGTAGTGTTGCTTCAGGTAAGTTTGAATAGTGAATGGAACGCGTTTCCTTCTTTTAAGAGCCTGCTATTGGTTGTAGAATATTGACAACATACTAAAGAAAAATGTGTGGTGCCATACTTTTTTTGCAACAAATTATCGTTGAAATTGAGAGAAAAATAAATCACACAAGGAACCTGACATTGGTGCAACAGATCCAACATCATCAACAAAAGGAAGAAGCTACAGATAAGTATTATGACAATTTTCCTAGAAGTATGAAATTACCGGTTGACAAATATGGTAGTTTAATCCCAGGATAGCTATCTCTATTATACAATATTTCTATATTAAAGCTATACCAAATATCACTATCACTATAAATAACCACTCACCACCACCACCACCAAAAAGACCAGCTTTATTAACAACAATTAAATTATAGCCCCATCTCCGTTAATAATTCCAATTGTTTATTGAGATCGTTTTCAACTAGTTTATTTTTCTTTTTCAATTCTTCATCCTTTTGTAAATCCTCTTTTATTGAATCTAAAGCTCTTGTTTTCTTTGGTGCTTGTTTATTATCATTAGTAGCTAACAAATTCTGTACTTCTGTGAATTGTGAAATATCATTATTCAACTTATCTATTTTTATTTTCGTTGACTTTGATTTTGATTTCAATTTTGATGATGTAGTGTTGGCTGCTTTCTTTTTTATCTTTGATGTTGATGAAGATGATTTATTAGTTGATTTAGTATTTATATTCTTCTTTAGAGCCATGGTAGTAGGTATTATCTGTGTAATTTGAATGTAGGCGTTGAACTGCAAATGACTATGATTACGTTGGAGATGACTTTTGATTGTAGCAAAAAAAAAATTGTTCTCCTCCTCATCCCTCTCAAAAGCAAAAAATTTTTTTTTCCACAAAATTCTATTCAATCTCTCACACTACAACTCATCTCATTTTATTAAAACACCCCCCCCCCTTTAGAAGAACACATTCAATAACAATGCCATCTACTCATAATCGTGATAAACCATGGGATACCCCAGATATAGATAAATGGGCTCTTGAAGAGTTCAAACCCGAACATAATGCTTCAGGTCTACATTTTGCTGAAGAATCATCATTTATGACTTTATTCCCTAAATATCGTGAACAATATTTAAGAAGTATATGGAGTGATGTGACTAAGGCATTAGATAAACATTTTATTAAATGTGAATTAGATTTAGTTGAAGGATCAATGACTGTTAAAACCACTACGAAAACGTTTGATCCAGCTATGATTATTAAAGCTAGAGATTTAATTAAATTATTAGCTAGATCAGTTCCATTCCCTCAAGCGGTGAAGATATTACAAGATGATATTGCTTGTGATGTTATTAAAATTGGTAATTTCGTTGCTAATAAAGATAGATTTATCAAGAGAAGACAAAGATTAGTTGGTCCTAATGGTAACACTTTAAAGGCATTAGAATTGTTAACTAAATGTTATATATTGGTTCAAGGTAATACTGTTAGTGCCATGGGTCCATTTAAAGGATTAAAAGAGGTAAGAAGAGTTGTTGAAGATTGTATGAAAAATATTCATCCGATTTATTATATTAAAGAATTAATGATTAAACAAGAATTGAGTAAAAATCCAGCATTAGCTAATGAAGATTGGTCAAGATTTTTACCAAGTTTCAAAAAGAGAAATGTTGCTAGAAAGAAAAAGACTAGTAAAAAACTGGTTGAAAAGAAAGTATACACACCATTCCCACCTGCTCAACAACCTAGAAAGATTGATTTACAAATTGAAAGTGGTGAATATTTCTTAGGTAAAAAGGAAAAAGAATTGAAAAAATTACAAGAAAAACGTTCGAAACAAGAAGAAGTGAGTGAAACTAAACGACAAGAAAGAGCTAAAGATTTTGAAGCTCCAGAAGAAGAAGTTTATGAAAATAAACTCTTGAAAAAGGAAAAGAAAGAGAAGAAGGAAAAGAAGGACAAGAAAGAGAAGAAAGACAAAAAGGATAAGAAGAAGAAGAGATCACACGATGATGAAGACCATTCACCTGAGCCTAAGAAATCTAAGCATTAATGAAATGATAAGATTTGTGGTTTTTGTATGTATGGAAGACAATAAGTGGACCTAATAGTATTAGTTTTAGTAGTTTACAATCAATGAATATCAACCATTATTCGATTTATCTTTTTACTCTAATCACGTGCCAAGTCAAAAGGAGGTACATCGAGAGAGAGACATTTTTCTTTCTCCTGTTGTAATGTAACACTCTGATTCTCACCAATGTTTACCAAATTTCAGTGCACTAAAAAAGAAGTCTAATTTGTTCTTTATTGGGACACACAATGTCGTAATGTCGTTTACTAGATGAATTGGGATATCGTCTTTCCTAATTAGGGCGGGACAATGCATCCCATGTTTTTTCAATAAATTGATGCCAAGGGTAGAGGTGAGGGAAAGGCAGAAGATTATGACCTTTGTGGTAATAATGGGGACTCCTCCTATTATTATTATTATTAGTTATCTTTTTTAGACGTTTCAATCAATCAAATTATTATTATTAGTAAAGATGCTGTACTTACTGTTCAATTCAACTATTTGATCTCTTCAAAAAAAATTTTCTTCTTCTCCTTTGTGTATTGAATCTGAAAATTTAGTGGTGTACTTTTTGTTTACATTTCACGAGTTTATATATTTATTTACTTGGTATTCTTCGACTCTTGAGATCATAACCATCTGGACCAGTAAGGTTACATTATAACCATATTTATGCTTATAATTCTCGAGTGATCTATTACAAAATATATTCAACAGTTGAAATTATAAGTTTGCATCTCTCTTTTTTCTTTCTTCCTGAAGTTCTCCATCTTGAATTTTGTTTTGGTTTTTTTTTTTTCCGTTGGTTGTAAAGAATTCAGTTTTTCTTTTTACAACTACTATCCCCATTTCAACGTACAATCATAACAACTCAAACACATATCCCATCACATTTGCATGCTTTATTGATAAAAGAAAGCTAGAACAATGACATCCCGTCTAGATCAAATATTCTCGTTTGTCAATGAGATAGAACTACGAACAAACAGATTGACTTCTGTTGTCAATGATTCAAATGATTTGATCAACTCCATAACAACATTAAATGCAAGCACTATCGAATTTGACGACACCATAGATGATATTCGATTATTAATGAATAAAAATAATGAAAGTATTACTGAGTTCAAAAATTTACATGAAAAGGCTTTTTATTTGGAATCGAATTTATTGCATAATGACGAAGTTACTAATCAACAATCATTTGAGCATATTACTCAAGAATATATGCATATATTGGGTAAACTTCAGGAAAATGACAAATACAACACTGAAGATCAAGCATCAAGTAATACACCACTAAAGGAGGAAACACAGGAAGAAGAGATCATACCACAACAACATTCCTGTTATATCTCAGAAGAGCCACAGCCTGAGGAGCAGCCACAGGTGCAAGAACCTTTTTTCAATCATTCAAACCCTCCTGACCTCAAAAAGATGATTTCTATATCTAATTTGAAATTAAAGCCAATGAGGTGTACATCAGCCACCAGTCCCACTATCTCCAAGAAAAAGTCACGATATCGATTATCGAGCATATATAATATTAACCCTATTGCATACGAAGAATCAACAATGGAAACATCGGTAGCCACTTCATCCACATCTTCTGGTGAACACACTATCACATCAGATTCCCATGAAGTGGATCACTCAAGAATGCAAAATAGTGTAACGTATTCATATGAAACTTTGGATTCCCATATTATGAATGGAACAACTGAATTACATGGAAACATGACTCCTGTTAAAATTTCTCCAGAAGATACGGAAACACCACTAAATGAAGTCAAAGCGACAACGAGAGGAAGATCAAACTCGTTGCCCACAACTTCTACTAAAGATAATTCAGTCCCTGATAACGATTTCCTCAAAGAATTTGATTGTGAAGATGATATTCTACGGTTGAACAGACTAAAGCACTTTATAAGTGTTAGCAACCTACCTGGGAAACACTATTATGACCATGATTATCAAGATGACACAGGAAGTGATTACAATCATAAAGATGATGTTTTCTTTGATGAAATATATACACAATCACCAACGCCACAAGCACGACGAAATAATATTAATGATGGAAATTATGATGTGGTATCGATTGTATCTGACTTTTCATATTATTCTCCTGAAAAGCAAGAGCATCAACTGCTGGGAACCGATAATGATGATATATTTGATTATAATGATTTTAGTGATTTTTTGAGAAAATCACGACTAGATTTGAATAAAGATTTACAACAAGCGTTTCCTCATTTAATGCCTGCACCTCAAGTCAAAGAGACACAACGATATAAGTTTCATAATCCAATTGAAAAACAATTGACATCATCTATGATATCAACGGCAACTCTTGATGTACAAGCATCAGCAATATTGAACAATAAAATTGATCCCAATAACAACAAACTTTCCTATAGACCTGGCGCCACCTCAACATCAATAACAAATAGTGCATTTGCATCATCTTCACCATCTGCCTCATCAATATTACATTCGTATATGCAAAACCCCAAAACAACCACGCAACAATCTAATGAATCAACCCATTCATTTTCATTTAATGATGGATTTTTCAAACTATATCATTCGATATCAGATACTCCCAAGAAGACTAGCATAACACCCCCCAAAATCAAAGAATTGAAAAAATCTAAAATGATTAAAAGTAATCCTATACTGATACCTAATGAAGCTCAATTGAAACGAATACCACCGTCAAGGACTGATGGATCTGTTTCGAAATTAATAATTGGCTCAAATCAAACAAAAACGATAAGACATGGTGATGGTTCGATTTTTAAGAATCCAGTAGCCAAATCTTATGATTATTCTGCATTAAGAGATGCATTAGCGTCTAGTATATTAGATTAAGTAAAGTCTCGGTTAAGCACCTTCTTCAAACTCGAGAGTAAATAAAAATAAAGTAAATCTATATTTATGACATAGTTATTTATAAATGCATAAAAATGTGAATCTATTCAAAGCCTGAATCATCGAAAAATGAACTATTTTCACGTCTTGACAGATGCAAACTTTTTTGAATTTTCTCTTCTTTGATATTTTTGATTTGATTTTTATTATGATTATTATTTTTCGACATATAAGTAATTGAAGCTTTAGATCCAGCAACAACTTTATATTGTTTACTAATTGTGACACCAGAGAAATGATGTTTACCATCTTTAATACTAATACCTTGTTGTTCTTGAAATGATTTAAATGATTTCACAATTGATGGTTTTTTGAAAACTGGCATAAATTCTTCATCTACTTCTTCATCAACATCAGTGTCATTTTCATGGCCCCTCTTTTTGGATGGTTGTGATGATGATTCTAAAACTGGAGGAGTCAATCTATTATTAGTTAAATTATTGAAAGATTTTGTTTTTAAAACATTTATATCATCAATATCTTCTTCACCATCAGAAATACCATGTTGAATACGAGAAATTCTTTGTAATCGTTCATATTTATCTTCATCAGTAGTTGAATATAAAAATGATAATTTCTTTCTAATAAATGCTTCATCAACTTTGATGGTTTTCTTAATTGGTGCTTCTTTATCTAGTGAGTCTTCTTCTTCTTCGTCTTCTTCACCTTGGTTATCCTTATCAGTTTCTGACCCAGAATTTTTCTTTTCTCCCTTATTGAATGGATTAGTCTGGACTTCAATATCACTATCATCACTGTCGTCAATTTTTATCACTTCAACGGTATCTTGAATTGAATTGAAAAAAGCTTTTGATTTTTCATTTTTATATAATTCAAATAATTTTTTATTTTGTAATAATCGTTGTTGTTGTTCCATAAATTTTTGTTTTCTATAAGCTTCTAATAATTGATCTTCTTCATCACTAATTTCAATATCTAATCCATTTGAATTTATACCAGTTCGTTTAATTAATCGATGATTCTTTATATCATCTAATAATTTTTCTAATTCTTTTTGATCTTTAATTTGATATTCTTCCATGAATTTTGAACGTATTTCATCATTTTTTAAATCAATATTAAAATTATTATCAATCATTTTTTCATCATCAGAATTAACAACGTCGGAAAATTCTTCATCAATACCACCTAATCCTTTCCATTCATCTTCAGATTCTTCTGCTTCTCCTTCAACAATATTTTTCATTCCTTTACGTTCCATTTCTTTTCTACGTTTCCGTAATTTTAATTCTCGTTTACGAATTTTCAATTCATATTCTTTAATACGACGTTGTATTTCTTCTGGATCATCAGAATCATTTTCTTCTTCTTCTTCTTCTTTTGGGTTATGATCATTGTTATTCTTTGATGGAGTTTCTTCATCGTCTTCTTCGATTTTAATCATATTATTATTCCGGATCATTTTACGACCACGACGAACATTTGCAGGTGTAATTATATCATCATCATCGTCATCATCAACGTCATCATCATCTCTCTTCGTGCTACTATTGGCTGGACGTTGCAGCATTGGTTTGTTAATAATCTGAGTATCATTTTTGATTTTTTGAGTAGGAACCATTATTTTTTGGGTAGCAGCTAGAATCTTTTGAGTTGCCACATCATCGGCTTGAGTGGCTTGTTCGTCAACTTGAGTGAATTGATCAACTTGAGTTTGTGTTGGCACTTGTGTAAGGTCACGGAACAGTGGAAGTCTAATTTGCAATTGACTTTCTTCACCTTGTGTGGATATAAATGAATCTTCTTTTGATGTTCTTGGTTGTAAATTTTGGAAAAGTCCTTCGGTTTTATCAACAAAAGATGTATTATCGAAAACTGGTTGAGGTTGTGTGGATAAAGTAGTAGTTACTCCTTCATCTTCACCATTGCCATCGGCGTTGTCGCCACCACCAAACATGTAACTATCATCACTCCTAGGATTAATTTCAGCCCTTTTCGGTGATTCATTCTCCAGGTCATCTTCGTCATCATCATCATCATCATCATTATCCATATTATAATCACTATCAGGGACTTCAGAATCAGCTACATCACTTTCAGGAATTTCATCACCATATTTCTCGGAATCATTGTTTGATTTAATCCCTAATTTCCCTTCTAATAATGCTAATTTGGCTCGTTCTTGTAGTTTTTCTCGTTTACGAATATTTCTAACCCTTTCCATTTCTCTTTCCAATAATGAAGTCATTGTTTCTTCATCTTTTTCCAATTCTTCCATAATTAAATGATCAGGATTGTTTAATTTATTCAATTTCAATTGATTAATATGTTTTTCACGCAATTTTTGCATAAACCCATTATCTTGTTTATGACTAACATTATGATTTTTCAGTTGATTAGTCTTGATTTTGGAATTCTGGAATTTCCGTTTCGAAAATTTTTGTTTTATTAATAATCGTTGTTCTTTACTGAGTTCAGGAATATTATCCAATTCTTTAGCACGATTGGAAAATTTTAATCCAGAACCAATAATACTAGTACTCGTGGCAATTGGAGGTTTCTTTGTTGGAGATGAAGATGCAAGATCAATATCAGAATCAGAATCTAAATTGATTAATTTCTTAGAATGTTTAGTATTGTTTTTTGCAGTATCAGTTTGACCTTGTGGTGAACTGAAAAGTTGTTTTTTCAATCTTTGTGCATATAATTCCAATGGATTCTTAGTATTTTCACTTGGTTTTTTAAATAAATCTAAAACATTGTCGTCATTATGGTCATCTTTCACTGGAGATGTAAATGGACTCGATTTCAAGATTTCCTCAACTGTTGGCGATGAAGGTGGTTTATCTTTGGTGGTTTTTCTCTCGTTGGTACCGCAATCCTCTTCTTCTGAAAACTCTGATAACAATTTATCTTTTGTAAAGACAACTTTTTTTTGAAATTCAGGTCGAATATCTACATGTCTTTTTTGAATATTCAAAAACTCTTGAGCCTTTTCCAACTCCTTGGTAGATAAGCCATCACTTTTATTATGTGACGAAACAACTGTATCATTAGCTTCTTGATTCAATTCTTCTTCTTCATCAGTTATGGTACCTTTAGTTAAATCTTGTTCCAATTCTTGTCTTTCCTTTTCAAGTCTTTCACGACGTTTTTGTTCGGCCAATTTAGCAATTTTAGCTTCTCGTTCTTCTTTGGATAAAGGTTTTGACGATATCACATTATCTGCATCCTCTTGAGTTTGATCTTTTGAGGTGAACCAACTTTCCACATCATTGAGTTTAGGAATGACTTGGGTTTTATCTGTATCATAAAACGTCTCAATCTTTTGGGTTGGTTTCATCTTTGGTATGACCTGTGTTGACAGATTATTGGAAAATTCAGTTTCATCTACTTCTAGTTGTGGTAGTAATTGAAATGCAGAGCCAGTAGATGGATGAACTATCTTCTGGGTCTTATCCAGAACTTCATCATCTGGATTGGTGTTCTCATCTTCATCCGACGCGTCACCGCCTCCTAACAATCTATTCTTAACTTTATCTAAAATACTTAGATTTGGCATACCATCATCATCACCCTTGTCTTGGTTATCATTAGTCGAATTGAGTGCTTTAGATATTGTTGTGATATTAAAATCAAATCCTAATATTGATTGGTTTGGTTGAGTTTGAGAAGTATTATCAGAATCTGAGTTTTCATTGTCTTGTTGGGTAGTAGCCATAGCATTAACTTGAGTTGGCTTGAATTGACTAGCTGAATAGTCTTCTATCCCATCTAACAAATCCATAGCGTACGGTTTAGCTTAGAAAGAAAATGGTTGTAAATGGTGGTAAGTTTTCAACAAAAAAAAAAAATATTAATAGGTCTGAAAACATTTGGATGTTTTTTTTTTTTTTCGCGTTTTGCGTGGGTGTTGTCCAACGCGTGAAACTCTGCCAGGTGCCATGCGAGCATCCCAATTCTAGAAAAGGTAGTTACTTATTGTGTACAGCTTACTAAAAATTAAAAGTACCTATAGTGTTACAAATTGGGATCTGCAATATTTTATAGTGTGTAAAGTTAACTTAAATGTATTTGGTTAGTTGCTAAAGAAAACAACATAAAAATTACTCTTGAATAAACGACAATCACTGTAAATAAAAGAAATTTCAGATTTGATGAGTTTTTTTTTTCTCTCCTCTTGATGAAATAGTCTTTTAGTTAAATGAGATTGCCAAAAAACAAAGAAATAATTTTGCAATTTATTCTTATTATCTAAAACACACTGTATGGTGATTAAATTTGGATATAAAACTTACATAACCATTGACTATATTTCATTTTATATAAAAAGCATATTGGAACCAATTTTTCAAAAAATCTTTGGAGTCTGTTCTGTACACCAAACAATGTTTCACGTCAACTTTCCTGATGGCCATGCCGAACTACTTTGTCTACACACCGGTTCCAAGATCACGAAACTCTGCCACGTTTTAGACTGAATTATCAAATCCACTTTTTAGCGTATTGTTCTTCCCCCCAAAATATTTTTTTTATATTTTTCAGGTCCCCAGATTATATAAATCACTGGATATCACCTTTCTTTTATTATTTTTTTGTCCCCCATCAATGAGAGTTGAGGATTTACTTGAGATCGGGTCTTGACAGTGCGACCAATCAACTGTGGCAAGTTGCACGTCTAGATCAATGACGGTTTTTTTTTTACGATTACTCCAGGGCTTGATCAAAGTTAATTTTTACAAGTTCTCCAGAGGAATTTAGAGGTATTGTGGGTATCTACAAAAATTATCGATGGCGTAGCTGAATTGAACCAACGCTCTTCTACATAAGTAAGCAGTCACCAATTATTTGGCAACCATCGTATCTACAATTATTTTTCGTGTTCAATTTACACTTTATTACGACTAACAAAATTTATCTTAGCAATGGAATACTTTAGATATTCCTCTTGTATAGGTTATATTATTATATTGTTTATTATTGTTTTGTTGAATATTCATTTTTGTAAGTTCTATTTTATCGCTATCTTATTTTGTCTAGCCAGAATTTTTTGGGCATTCTTAGAATTAACTATGTTAACCCTGCATTTTTTTTAGGGCCAAAATAGAAATATCATTTTTGTCTATATAAATTTTTATCCTTATCAATTTTTTTTTATTATGTTACTGCTCAAAGTGATGCGAACATAAGACATAAGACCGTGTCGACCTGAAAGAAAATAATTTTCGTACCACTAAATAGGTTGTTAAGCTTTTAGGTTAGGCTTTACATATATGTTCAAAAAAAAAAAAAATTTATTTAAAAAATAAAATATTTATTAAAAAACCTATCCGTTGAGGATCCCATTAAAAAAAAAAGAGAGAGAAAAAAGAAAATGTTGAAATAATAATAAAAAAAAAGAATAAGAGAAAAAAAAAAAACTATAAAAAATCTAAAATTTTAATTTTTTTGGTTGTTCCCAAGAATTTTCTTGGTTAGTAAAATGTCCGTAAGAAGCAGTTTTAAAATAAATAGGGCGAGCCAAATCTAATTCTTTTACAATTACGCCAGGGCGTAAGTCAAAATTATTCTTGATAATTTCTACAAGGGCTTCGGTGCTCAATTTAGATGTCCCATAGGTGTCTATATAAATGCTGGTGGGTTCAGCAACCCCAATAGCATAGGAGAACTGCACCAAGGCCCTTTTGGCCAATCCGGCGGTCACCAACGACTTGGCAACCCACCGAGCGGCATAAGCAGCAGACCTATCAACTTTGGAGAAATCCTTGCCTGAGAAGGCACCACCACCATGTGCGCCCCAACCACCATAGGTGTCAACAATGATCTTTCTACCAGTCAAACCAGCATCACCTTGGGGACCACCAATGACGAATCTGCCTGATGGCTGAATGTGGTAGATAGTTTTGTCGTCTAATAAATGTTCTGGGATGACTTTTTTGATGACATGTTCAATAATTTCTTTTCTCAAATTTTCGGTGGTGATTTCTTCAGCATGTTGAGTGGAAATAACAATTGTGTCGACTCTTTTTGGGATAACTGCACCGCCGTCTTTTTCATACTCGATGGTGACTTGGGTTTTGGTATCTGGTCTCAACCATGGCAAGGAACCTGATCTTCTGGCAGAAGCCAAGGCAGCATTCAATTTGTGGGCCAATAAAATGGTCAATGGCAATTTTTCATCGGTTTCATCGGTGGCATAACCAAACATAATACCTTGATCACCAGCACCCAACTCTTCCAAAGCTTTTTCGTAATGTAAACCTTGAGCAATATCTGGAGATTGTTGTTCAATTGCAACCAAGACGTTACAAGTCTTGTAATCAAAACCTTTTTCAGAATCGTCGTAACCAATGTGTTTAATGGTGTCTCTAATGATTTTTTGATAATCCAATTGAGCTTTAGTGGTAATTTCACCAAAAACCATAATCATACCGGTTTTGGCAGCAGTTTCACAAGCAACTTTTGACAATGGATCAACAGCTAAACAAGCATCTAAAATGGCATCGGAGACTTGGTCACAAATCTTATCTGGGTGACCTTCACCAACGGATTCTGAAGTGAAAAGGAAAGTTTCCTTGGAAGTAGTCATGATTGAATGGAAATTTTAATTGATTATAAATTCGAAATGAATGAATGAAAAATTGAAGAAGAAGAAATCTTTATATAAAAAATAAATTCTAAAAAACCGATTTTGGGAAAGAGTTTTCTTTTTATAAATGAAAAAAAAAAAATCTGTATAACAATTACCACTACTACTTGTGTTTACCAAGTCAAAATACAGTACTGGTCAAAAAATTTTTCAAAAAAATTTGACTCGATGCGGGCCACAGTTAATGATAGGTTTTGTTATTGTTTTTGTTTTTTTATTTTTTTTTTGGGTAACTCAATATTGCATAACCGCTGTTAACTAACAATGATGGATATCTGAACTTCACCTATGGTACTGTTTTTAGGACTCGTGGGACTCGTTTTAACTATTGGTGTATTGATGCCTTCTCAGATGATCTAAGATCACGTGGAGATATTACACAAACAATATATTTTTCACATGAAATCTCGTTATTTTTTGGGTCAGCTCTGGCCTAAACGAGTAACAGAGGAATTATACGACACCAAGGGTTATTAGTTAGTTCTTCTTTCGCCGATTGTTTGTATCAGGTACTGCAAATCTCTGACTTATTTCGTCGTCGACATTCCTACCATGTGGGGATCTTGACAGAAAGACAAAACCCATCAAAATAATTTGGTGTAGATCTGAATCACAATTTATTTTACTTCTGTTAATTCAACGCCATAATACTACTTTGCCCGAGAGAGTTGACACCGGGCCAAATTTTGGCATTTTAATCTGTTTCTTTTATAACCAACGTATTACAGCCTTTTTTTTGCGTGGTGTTAAAGATTATTAAATATTTTTCCACATTTTTGGAAGAAATTTCACCATAAAAAAGTACTAAATATAAAGTGGTAACAAATCTGTCAATAAATTATATAGTAAACTCTTCGGCATAAAGACAAATTTGAACACTTATCACTTTGAAGAAGAAGCTATTTAAAGTATATTTGGTTTCTAGATCCTACGAGATGAATAAATAATTAATAAACGATAACTAAATTGTATATATATATTATAAATGTAGATGCTATATGCTGATGTTGTTAGTAAAAAAGACTGAAACACAGTCTCCTTGTGTGTAAGACATTCGTATAGAACATCAAAGTTCACCTTGGATGATTTAGAAATCAAATTCTCATCTTTGAATTCAATTTATAACGATGGTGAAATAAATCCGACTCTCTTCTAAATAATATTAGTTTATGGAGATTAACTAACTTAAATATAATTATTATGACTACTACTATCACTTCTATGCTCGGTAGATTGAATCATATCTAAGATGGCTATGAAAAAGATTTGTGTAGTAGTCATTTATTTTAGTGACGGTGTTCAAAAGTAGGGCGTGTAGCATGGTAAAAAAAAAAAGTATGGCTCTTTCAATGTTACACGTTGCTAAAGAGAATAAACTAATTTGTTACTCTCTATACGGAGAATACTTTGCTCTGAGTAATTTTTTCTACCATATATAGTCTAAAATCCTCAGTAATTAATCTTGTATATTTTCTTTTCTAAGCTAACCTATAAGACACCTTTTACCTAAGCAAAATCGCTCTCAAACTCTCAATATATGGGCGATTTTAATTCGATGGTCGATTACAAAAAAGATACTGTTGTAAAACAGGATCTGCAATATTTTATGTGCAGTCCTTTCGAATTCAACTCAGAGAGTTCGACGAATCCTTTATCATTACTATTTTATTATTCTCTATTATATACTACTTCTCTTAGGATAACTATTCATACTTTTATTACTTACAATTATTATATACTGATAATTAGCTTCGAATCTATAGAAAGTTAGAGCAACACATATTATCCGTCGTAATATCTAATTAATAAAACCTAGGAATACTTCAATACCCTTGTCAAGGTAAAAAGTGAAAAGGGGCACCAATTTAAAACTGGTGAAAGGGAATTGGTGGATTTTTTAAGTACTGTTTTCAAACTGCTTGGCCTTTTTGACATGTACAGACAACAAAATCCAAGATTCATTGGTGCTACCAACCACCCTCACAATGAAGCCAACAGTGAGAGGCGTCTTGATAGAATCTATCACAATAGATTCTTAATCGATGAGTATTTGTATGGTATTTTGAGGGAGAATTTCAACACATGATAATTAAAATATGAAATTATTGTCCTAATTTGTGAAGCAAGACCTGTGCCACTTGCTCAAAGGAATGTTCAATTGGTTTGGCTCGTGGCACAGGGAAACAGATATATAAATTAAATAAAATAAATAAAAAAAAAAGATATTTGAATTATGTAATTAATGTTGTAAATATTTTCACCTCTTTTATTTTTTTTTTTTTGAGTAGGGCGGGGGGAAAGTCAAATACCCCAAAATCTTGTTCCATACAAAACGTGGCGCTTAGCAAATTTCAGCACGCACCTTAATCTGCGTTGGAGACAGTATACAAAATCTATAGACCTTTTTTTAAAGAAACTCTCTTTTGATTCAAAACTACTATTAATACTAATTAACAAGAAGTAAACTTTGATGTCTCATACATATCTACATTGATTGGCTGCAATACCACAAACAGTTTATAGGATGGCAAACATTTGTCATGACCCAATATCTATGGCTCATCCTGTTTTCTTATTGATTTCATTAGCGATAGATTTGTTTACTTTTCCTCAATTCTATTATCTTGCTTACTACCATCTTGCTTACTATTTCGATATACAATCTTATCCATAACTATCTAACGAAACCTCTTAAATGTTAACTACCAAAAACAAATAATCTCTAAATAACATATAAACCAAACCAAATTTAATCTTTATAATCTATCGGTACATTACAACTTTCATCACTTAACGAATTGAAATACTTGTAATAAAATATCACAGCAAACACAATACCAATTGCACTGCCAAAACCAATATCGAAAAAATGATGACGATAATCTTGAGTTCTACTCAAGGCAATATAAGCTGCTACCAAAATAGGTAATCCTGCAATCAAAACATAACCTATCAGTTTACGTTTTTGAATCAATTTAAATTGTCCAACCAACCATAATGACAAGTATAATAATCCTGAAAATGCCATTGAAGAATGTCCTGAAGGAGTTGATTTTAATCCATCAGATAAGTACATTGGACCCAATGGTGAAGTACAAACTTCAATTCCCACCAATTTATTCTCAGGAGTTCCCTTTTGTGGTCCACATCTTTCTAAAAAATCAGGTCGAGGATTACTTATCCAACATTTTAACACATCTGTCAACACGGAAGTGACACAGACACTTAACCAAAGTCCTAAACAAGATACTTGTAAATTATGCAATTTTTCAAAATTGGATTCTCCAAGATACAATGAAATCAAACTTATTATAAGACTAGGGATTAACACTGAATATAGGTATAATTGGTTATCGGTTACTTGTTCTTGGGTTGCAAATGGATGAGAAATTGTTGGATCGTTGATATAGAATTGTCGTGCAAATGGTTGAGCTACTTCTGTAACTTGGAAGAAAATTATAACCAAAAGTATAACAACTATCCAATCAGGTATGAATTTCCTGAATTTGGAAGAAGTAAAGTAGATTTGAAGCATTGAGAGGATTTGGTGGAATAGGTTAGTCAGTGTCCAAGATCAAATCTTGCTGGATTCTATTTTTTGTTAGATATTTTGAACACCAACTTGTTTTTGATATTCCTGCATATTTCAATACCAGTGAAAAAAACAAAACATGTGGTCAAATCTGTTTCGCTGATAGAAGGCTTATCTATAGAATGCTATAGAGGTGTTAATATATCTACTACTATAATACTATGATGACTGTCCAGTTATCGCCTTATAAATAGTAAAAAATGGGAAGTGACCAAATGTGTTAGATAGATTTCTTTACTGAACAAACTCGGAAAAAATATCTATTACACAGCCAGCGCACGCGTTTTCTTTACGTGTAAAGACATCTATTTGCAACAATCAAAGTATGTGTGAATCAATGAAAGTCTGTGACAACAGTTACATGAACTTTTCACGGCAAGAGTTTATGCCTCGTTTACCACTTTGAATACAATCTCCCATACACCTCATTAACAATCAATTCATAACATTGTCCTTTAAAGTCGACTTTTTTGTTTATAACAATTGTGATCTGAATCATCGAGTTAAAGCACTGGTTTTACAACGGACCTCCTTACTACTTACACGTGTGCTTATAATCTTACCCACGGAATATCTCCCGAGACAAAGTTTTACAAAAAAACAGCACCAACTTTTAGTAATTCCCAATTTGGAAACATGGCACAAGAGTCTTAACATTCATACTAGTCTTTACAATCAATAATAATACTTAATGGTAAGACCACATCAGCTAGCGAAACATACACCATTTACGACTTAAGAGAACTTTTTTTTCTTTCTTTCTCTCTTTATTTTGTGGTTGCAACAAACAATACTACAACTAAAATGCAAGATGTAAAAATTTTATTATGCGCACATAATGTCAATTTAGTATGAGTTGCATTCAACGTAAATTAATTAAAAAAAGATAAGAAACGTGGGCCCTCCTCCTCCTCCCTCGTGCTCTTGATATCACTGAAATTCACACTACTAGTTTTACTATGTTAACACTAAAAAAAAAAAGGCAAAACATTTTAAAGAGAGGTGTCATTTGTGATACCATATTGTACACTTTATTGATGCCGGCTTTTTCAATTTACCAAGAAAATTATATTGACAGTTCTGATTGAAAATGCAAAATGTGGATTGATTAGTTAAGCTAATACAAGATTGGAGAAAAGGGAGATACTATTATCAAGAAAAAACCAAGTAACCAACCACAAAGATTGGAATTGTAGATTTTTCCTTAATTTCCATTTTTTTTTTTTCTTGGTCAGATTGAAGACATTTTTTTTTTCTTGGATTATTCTTATGAAATTAACACTCGTGTGAAGACTTACTTAATCTATTCAGTTCATTTAATTGTCTTAATAAATTATATTCGTAACGGCAAGTATTATAAGGTCAGTTTAGGTCTAGTAAGGGTTTTTTGTAACATTATATTTTTCGAGTTTTACATATTCAAGCAGTATTGTATACTCGGTCAAACATCTTCAATCGGAACGACAGTTTTGAAAAAACTTCTTATTCTACTGACTTGTACCATATAAATAATTAACATAAATATAAAGAGTATCTCATCTCACTAAAGACCAGAGGCGGAATATAGAAAACAGAAACAAACTCATGAAAGGAGGGAGAGGTCGTGGGAGCAGTAGTAGTGGTGTGGTTAATAAATAAATTTCTTGTACGTAAATGTAAGTCCATTGCGGAAAAAAGAACAAAAATAAAAACTAGAGCACGTGTATGATGATAGTGGCTGTTATTACTGCTGCTAATTGGAAATCTCTCTCTATCTCTCTCTAAAAAAAAGAAAGAAATGGAAATAGAAATAGAAACTAGAACAGGCACACGTGGGGACCTTGACACAAAATGATATGCATAATTTTGTGCCGTCTTGCATTTTTACAGATTAGATATTTGAACTCAATTGCTGAAAAAAAAAAAATAATTGATAACTTCGTTTACTATCAACAGTTCTTCAACCAATATAGATTTTGCAATAAAACAAAGCAGTTCTGTCAACAACCCCCTTAAACATTACCATTTTTTTCTTAGTAATTCTATTTCAATACCAAGACTTTGAAACCCTTTGACGTTCCAAGAAAATAAAAAAAAAAGCAACAACCATGGGTTTTGACATGGAGAAACAATCTAAAGTAGAGAAAAAGAGAAGAAAAATATGTAACAGAAATCGATGAAAACTTGCAGAAACATAAAATAGTCAATTTCTTTTTATTCAACCAAGATTTTATAATTAGCTATATACTTTGGTAATACCAACAATAGTAATCACAATATCCCAACAGTGTTGGTGTTTTTATTTAAGATTCAATTCTAAATAATATAGTTTTCAAAATAAAACTTTAATTAGAGTTTTGCCATGAACAAGCCTAGCTTACTTTCTGTGTATTTGTATTTCCCAAAACCGGCCAAAATGTAAAATTACTAACCAATGTTTTACCAGATCAACTCTTTATGTTTGAACAATTTCATTCACTCCAATTGTTTGTATTCGGTTATGGCACACCAAGAAAGCTTAAGTTCTACTACCATTCCAGCAGTTTGAATAAACCAAAATATCCTAACTCAGCTTCTTGTTTTATTAACCGAATTAAACTTCATTTGCAACAATAACACCTTATTGTATTTCTCAACCCAAAACAATCAGCCATTTGAGCCAGCCGGTTTATCGGTCAATCTAACCGACATTGTTTTACAAGCCTTTTTTTACGAAAAGACGAGGTTTAAACTTTTCAAAACAAAAGACATCAACTCGATTTCACGACAGTCAGGAGCAGATCTTACCAGCATTCTACACTTGTGTTTGCCGTTGATCAATTATGCTGGACATTCTCTCACTCGTCACATGTACATAATCCCCAAAACACAACCAAAACTGTAGTGATTTGCAGCCGAAGTTTGAACATTCTGGAGATTTTTCATACGGCATTAAAAAAAGGACTTGTTTGCTTTTACTAAAAGGCGGAAAGATGGTTTGTCAACCAAAAAATCTAATAATTACAAAACTTGTAAAGCATAAAACTAAAAACTTTTTATTAATAAAAAGAAATATCTCGTTTGTATGTTAAATTGTTGTACACATGGGCAATTACTTGGATTGGCTAAACGAAATAATAAAAATGTTGCCATTCTAGTTTTAAATACTTTATGATTTTAGATGCATTATTACATTTCGATTTAGTCATGTAAATGATTAGTGTACCATGTTTGGTTGGTAATTGCCTCCCCATTCAAGATAACTACACTCATGTCTTACCCAGACCTCCCTATATGCCACTCCAAACTATCCAACCCTTATAGAGATCACCCTTTTAATCCTCCAATTCATAGATTATTAACCTTGACATAGCTACCAGATATAAAATATTCAAATTTTTTTTGTTCTCAACTTCACTCTATTCTCCATTTTTTACAGTTTACAGGAACATTCCCAAAAGAAGCAAAAAAAAATAAAAATTGTAAGACTTGAATTACACAAAATAAATTATAGTTTTTTTTTTTGCACTAAAATTCAATTTACACAAAATTTAATAATTTCTGAAAAGTATCAGTATCATCATCACCAAGAAAACGCAGCCTTCAAATAAAAACTCATTTTAATTAAAACTCTCTTATGAAATTAAATTCATCCCTAATAGAAAGGAAAGGAAAAAAAAAAAAAGAAATCTCTTGCATATCTCGTTATATATTTTGTATGAAATAATATAATAAATATATACTTCAAATTAGAATATATAAATATTTAAAACAATTCCCTTAAATTATTGAAATTTTTATTTTTTTATAATTCTTCTTCTTCTTTTCTTTAAGGACTATTTCAATATCTCAATTGTTATTTCACTTTATTTTCCTTCATATTTACTTATTCATTGGGTTTCCTGCGTATATACATACCCTCCCCCCTCTTTTTGCTATATCACATTTACAACTAACACTATAGTTTTTACAAAAAGATGGTTGCTGAAATTCAARSCTCACACTAATGAAGTATCCCAAGGTGGKKGGTAAAACCGCTTTCAAAGATTATTTGGGTAAATTTGCCGATGTCGAAGACCCTTTAGAAAGAAGAAGATTGGCTTTAGAAGAAATTGATAAAGCTGGTTTCGGATGGACTCAAGTTAAAATGATTTTGATTGCTGGTGTAGGGTTCATGACTGATTCTTATGATATCTTTGCCATTAATTTGTCAATGAATATGTTACAATACGTTTACTGGAATGGTACTATTCCAGATTCTACTACTACTTTGATTAAGGTTTCTACTTCTGTTGGTACTGTTATTGGACAAATCAGTTTTGGTTCTATTGCCGATAAAGTCGGTCGTAAAAAGATTTATGGTTTGGAATTGATTATCATGATTTTTGCTACCCTTTTCCAATGTACTTTGGGTACCTCCCCTGCTATTAACTTTGTGGCCATTTTCTCAACTATAAGAATTTTAATGGGTATTGGTATTGGTGGTGATTATCCATTATCTTCTATTATCTCATCAGAATTCTCTACTACCAAATGGAGAGGTGCTATTATGGCTGCTGTCTTCTCCAATCAAGGTCTTGGTCAAGTGTTTGCCGGTATTGTTGCCATGATTTGTGTTGCCGGTTACAAAGATGACTTGATCATTGCCAACAAAGGATCTGAATGTGTTGGTAGATGTAGAAAAGCTGCCGATCAAATGTGGAGAATCATTGTTGGTTTCGGTTGTGTTCCAGGTTGTATTGCCTTATACTATAGATTGACTATTGCTGAATCTCCAAGATATGCCCTTGATGTCGACGAACACGATGATCTTGAAAAAGTTGCTGACGCTGAAGCTGCCATTGATGTCCATGCTCAAGAAATTGCTCCACCAAAGGCTTCTTTCAAAGATTTCTGTTCTCATTTCGGTCAATGGAGATATGGTAAGATCTTGTTGGGTACTGCTGGTTCTTGGTTCATGTTGGATGTTGCCTACTATGGTTTAGGTTTGAACACTACTACCATCTTACAAACTATCGGTTACGCTGGTCAAAGTAACGTTTACGAAAAATTATACAATTCTGCTGCTGGTAACTTGATTTTAGTTTGTGCTGGTTCTTTACCAGGTTATTGGGTGTCTGCCGCCACTATCGATACCGTGGGTAGAAAACCAATTCAAATGGGTGGTTTCATCTTGTTGACTATTATCTTATGTATCATGGGTTTCGGTTACCACAAGATTGGTAATCATGGTTTGTTGGGTTTGTTCGTCATTGCCCAATTTTTTCAAAATTTTGGTCCAAACACCACTACTTTTATTGTCCCAGGTGAATGTTTCCCAACTAGATACAGATCTACTGCTCATGGTTTATCTGCTGCCGCTGGTAAAGTCGGTGCCATTATTGCTCAAACTTGTATTGGTACTTTGGTTAACCACGGTTGTTCTAAAGAAAACAAGAATTGTTTCTTACCTCACGTCTTGGAAATCTTTGCCTTGTTCATGTTGCTTGGTATTGGTTTGACTTTCTTGATTCCAGAAACTGCTAGAAGAACTTTAGAAGAAATTTCTGAAACTTGTCATGGTGAAGTTGATACTACTAAATTGGGTAGAGATAGATTTGCCACACAAGAAGAACCATATGACTCTGAAGAAGTCAAAAACTAATTTTCATTTCTATCTGTTTGATTTTGTTTTGTTTAATTTAATTTAATTTAATTGTATATTTTTTTTTTCACTTTATTATAAGTTTTTAAATAGAGAAGTTTAATTCGTATTTCGTAATAAAGGTTTGGTTATTAAAAAAAAAATTTTTTGTAACAAGTGTTTGATTTGATTTTGTGATGGGGAATGTCTAATTTCTTGCTATATCGATTTCAACATATGGATTGAAAAGAGGGGTTAGTAGATGATGAAGATTGTTTTATCCATATCTTCCTTGCTTGATGGGGGGGTATGGCTCACAACACAATCTAAAGTACTGACTATTGAAGATCAATTTCAGTTTGGAAACCAAAATAAAAAAAAAAAACGTGGGCCGTTCATCATTAAACGTTTACGTTATTTAGAAGGTTTTATTTTATAATTGCTTTGTGTAAACGTTTGAATACATCTCTTATCTGATTTGTTAAGTAGTTTCCACATAAAGAGGGGATATTCTTATTAAAAAAGCATCCACACACCATGCGCTTACAAGGTTCATACCGTACAGATGTCCTACTAAAAATTTCAAAAGTGAAAACACGGTAACTAAATTGCCTACGCATGTCTAACAAAGTATCAAGAATGCCATTTGTATGCGCTTAGATACGCGTCTGTTATCAAAACCAACAGAATACTTTAATATTTTCATCAATATGCCGAGGCTGTACACTTCCGAAGTAAGCCCAAGACTACAACTAACAATTTATATATAACAAAACTTATATTCTAACTATTTAATCTACGAGAGTTAAAACTGTACAATTGGCATACATATTAACTCTGTCTATACTTGAACCAGGTTGACGAACAACATTTTCTTCTTCTTGGAATCCCAAGTTCTTGAATGTTTTCAAGTACCAAGGCTTTGTACTTGCTGATCTAAGTAATACTCTACCCCCTGGGGCAAGACATCTTTTCAAAGCAGTAATTTCATTAATAGCATCTCTACCATTAGGGTCAAACCAATCCATATGATCCATGATAATGGCAATAGTGATTGATTTTTCTTTTAATCTACCAAACACTTCATTTAAAGTGTCAGTGTGGATTCTAAGGTTGTCAATTGGAGATGATCCGCTGGCAGTAGCAGCAGTGCTAGATAATCTGTTGAAACCTTTTGTAGTTAAATAATCTGGACAATTGTTTTTGGTGTATCTCCCCATCATACATAAATAGTAGAAATAGTTATCATTTGAAATCATCGATCTCTTAATGATTGGGTCCAAAGTATCAACAACATATTTAATAACAGATGGTCCCATTAAAGCTGCTTGATTAGCTGGAACTCCCAAAGCTTTCCATAAAAACATTGGATTACCAACAAGTAATGAACCAACCACAGGATTAAATAAAGTTGGTTTCAAATGTTCATTCCAAATTCTCAATTGTTCTTCCATGGTGGTTGCAGCACAAAGTTCTTCAACGTATTTACTAACACCGCAAACTTTGAAAACATATCTTGATAATCTTAATGCCCATCTAGAAAACCCAGTATCATAAAGACCTTTACCAGAAAAAGTTTTAGGTCCTTTATCCATCCAGTATTGGAAGGCATTAGAAGACATGTGCGGTGCCAAAGTATCAATCAAAAGATCATTGAAATTTTCGATTTTACCTTCACCAAACATTGACCAAATTTGTTCTTGAGAAAGACATCTAAAACTAGCCAATTTCAATTCTAATAAATGGTTTTGACATGGATTAAGATCAACAGCATGAATCTTTTTTGGTGGTGTTGGTAAACTAGCATAACTCAAAATATTATCACCAGCTGAAGTAATAGCCAAAACAGTATCATCACTGGTAAAATTCAAAAGTTTATGATCTTCACGAGGATCTTCCCAAGTGAAAGCATAAATGTATTGGTTTTTAAATTGTTCATACAATGGATTCATTTCATCATAGTAGACTCTCCAATATTCCTTTTGATAGTACATTGATGGGTAAGGTAAATTTTTTTGCAAGTTGATTAAAGCAGCTTCATGACCTTTAGAAATTGGAATATCTTCAAGTTGATTAGCGATTGGAGTTGTAGTTGGAGCAAGGTAAGGGGATTCAGTGGCTAAACAATTCAATCTTTCTAAAATGGTGTGTGATTTTGATTTATCACAACCAATCCAAATATAATAGGGGATTTTACCCAAAGCCTTGTTGTATGAATTCAAAGATTTGACGGTACCAAATTTATATTCCAAATAGTTTCTTCTTGAAGAATCCAAAAACACTTTATCAGCTTCAAACCAAATTCTCCAAAAATTACGTAATATCCAAGGAATGTCCCTGTTAACCAACCCACCAACAGTATTGATACGACCCATTGAGGTGTCACTGCTTTGAATACCAAAATCCACAGTGGCAATAATACCTTCCATATCTAATTTAGAAACAGCATTATCGATAGCAGCATTGAAAGTTGGGATCATCGACAATGAATAAGAAAAAGTAATCAAATCAGCACTATCATAATCAATAGTAAAATCACAGGCATCAGCAACTAATACATGAACATTTGTCCATTCATGGGCTTCAAATCTTGCCTTAGCAACTTCACACAAAGATGGGGAAAGATCAACCAAATAAACAGCTTTAAAGTTTTCAGATATTTTACTAATTTCATCCATGAATTCAATATTGGAACCAGTTCCACCACCAATATCTATCCAAATAAGATCTTTCTTTTTGGGTAAATGGGAAATAGCTAATCTAAGACATTCTTGTCTACCTTTCAACAAAAATTCTCTAGTGTTATCATAAATATGAGCTTGATTCTTGTAGAATGACTCTAAAGATTGTTGTTGATTTTTGTTTGGACCTTTAGTCTTTTTCTGAATTAACGGTTTGATAAAGCAAGCCCAACAAAATACTAAAACTGAGTTAATGGTCTTGTTGACTTTGGCAGAAAAGAAAACTGCTCCACACAAGACGGAAAATGAAGTGAACAAATAAAGTTTGGAGATTTCTGAAGGAAACAAATCAACTATGAATTCTGACATTCTGAAGCAAATTGGTTTCACCAAAAAAAAAAATTGTAGTAGTAAACTTTGTAGTGTTTCAAACGGCTGCAAAAGTGAATATAAAAAGAATGAGAAATGAAAACAAATTGAAAACAAATATATAAAGGAAGCTTTCAAATAGAATAAGAGTAAGAATGAGAATAAATATAAATATAAATATAAAACAACTTCTTGTGAAAAAAAAAAGTATTTTTGGTTAATGGGTTGTTGTTGAAGTATTTATATAGTTTTTAAAATTTATTGTTCAGTATTTTTTGTTGAAGAGAAGGAGAGGATTTAATTTAATCATAACCCAAGACGAGTTGTTATTTCAAACAATCTGGAAAATTTCATTATCACAGAAGTCTAAAACATCAAACATATAAAACATATAAAATATTTTTAAATAGGTACGTGTGGATCAATATAACCACGTTTTATTATAAAAGAAAATATATAGTACAAGAAAGTTAAGTTAACTATCAAAAGAGGTAAAAAAAAAGACAGACAGAAATAATAAAGTGCGAGTGAAAATTCAGAAACTATTTTTAAAAGGTGAACCCGTGGGCCTCTCTCCCACTGCTTTTATCAAATCCAACCACAGATTTTATTTACACCCCACACGACTATCTAGTTTCCACTACAATAAATTCACCTTCACAATACTACTCTACTGATGTTGTTGTTGTTGTTATTGATGTTTGTGCTTCTTCTAAGCCAAGCACGTTTTCAACCCATCAAAATATTTACCCATCAATCAGAGGTTGCGATTGTTTTTCTTTTTCTTTATAACCAAGACTTATATTTGCACATGCATTTGAGTCAATTGATAATGTAGTTTGGCAGTTGTATACCTAACCGTAAATTTATTTGTTGGAGAAGTTTAAAACTATCTCCAACAATTTCATTGATTTGTCTTGAAAGTTGAATTGCATAGTTACTTCTTATTGTTAAGTGGTGCTCGGGAAATTGTTGATTGTGTTACCACCAAGACAGAACACTACAACTACTACACTAACATCATCAATTATAACTACAATTGCAAAACTTCTTTTGAATTACCGCGTATATATATATATATGTCTATTCTGTTGTTAGTCTAAAAAAGTTTCAATATAACATAGTCTGAAGTTGGTTTCCCCAACAAAAAAATCTATTCAATCCCAAGAATGTCAATTAAAATTTAAACAATAGTTATGAAATTCTTTCTCCAATTAAACTTTCAATTAGTATCGTTTCAATCAACTCCACAATGATTTTCCTTTTCACTTTTTCTATGAAAAAAAGAAGGAAAACTTTCAAGCCGGTTTAGTCTTTCGAAAATCTTCTTACAACTTTATTCATCTTTTTTACCCAATTCAGTATCCTGTCGCCCATGCATTACAACAAACGTATGGGATATACAACAAACCCAGTAAGACAATAACAGTGCAGTTGAAGAATTTTCCTTGTCCTCCAAGGTTGGATTCGCAATAATTACTTCTTATACTTCTCAACCAACTCCACATCTTCATCTTCCAATCTTCTTAACAAATAATCAATTTCAACTTTTTTGGTCAATGGAATAATCCAATCTTTATATAATTTTGCAATTACTTCTGGCTTAACTTTGCTTTGTACGTTTTGTCCAAATTTTAAGGATGGATCTACCCCATAACTTTCAGCCTTGACAATTAATCTTTCCAAAATTTTTTGTTCAACTGCACTATTAGTAATTGAATTTTCAATTCCTTTAACATCTTTATCCAAAATCAACTTGATATATAATGGTTTATCACTTTGATATTTTGCTTCAGCAACAAATTTACCAAAATGAATTCTTCTGGAAATAGCCTGCAAACATTCAATATCACAAGTTGATGCTGAACCCAAATTTTCCTTTTGATCTCCTTGTCCACAACTCACTTGCGGCACGATTTCATCAACATAAAACTTCATTATTTCAGAATTAACATTAATTTCATCAGAATATTTGGCCAATATTTTAGGATAATTGATTGGCGGTAAAATTGGAGTTTTCAATTGATCTGGAAAAAATGGAGTTTCGTCTGGTGCTTCATAACGTCTGATTTGAGAATGAGCAACTTCCAATTGTAACAAAGCCCATTCCAAAAAAGTTCCATCAAAATTGGGGATATTATATTTATTCTTTTCATAAACTGATGGGGAACTGAAAAATTGAGATCTTTCGATTAAATCAAACACAATAGTATCTTCCATCCTTACCAATGCTTGACGGATGTTGGCAAGATCAAGCACAGTTTCTGGTTTCATAAAATCCATGGCTGGTGTTGTTTCTGTTGGAATTGTAATAGCTTTATTGTGGAGAATATTCCATAAAATTGGAGAATTAAAAAAAAAAAAATCGAAGAAATTTTTGGACGACAACAAAAATAATAGTAAATTTTTTTTGCTTGGTCTGTTTATCTCTTCTGTCAATTTTTAACAATTCTTGCCTATCATCGTTTTTTCTTACTCTCTGTTGTTCAATATATACATTACCCCGGGATTTCGAAATCAACGTAAAACATATATTATTGAATATATACTACTATACTTTAACCAATCAATGCTTCCCGTTATTGCCCTCTTCTCTATCCCATATATCTACTCTTTTCCTGGCAAATTTTGTTAATAGTTCATGATCACTAGGTTCTGGTTCCTTTTCAACCCCTTCTTCTTCCCGTTTCAGTTTCATGGTGCTTCTTCGATTTATCAAAAACCTTCTAAGTTTATCAGCATCACTATAACCTTCACCATAATTATCATAACTTTCATTCAAATCTTTCATAGATTTCATATTCAAACGATGAGTCTCTAGCAAATACTGGTTTGTTTTATCTATGGCATTCATTATTTGTAATCCAAACCCTAATACACCAACAGCAATAACCCCAAATAAGATTTTGTATTTGTTTTTCTCCAATTCTTCCTTTGTTGGTGGAGGTCTATTATACTTCATTTGATAATAATCTTGCCAGGTACTAGCCAGCCAAAATTGTTCATCATTTTCAAAATTATATCTTGTTCTATGAGCATGGGCTCTTCTATAAGCTTCAAAATTCTCTTTACTCCATTGTCCTCCATTTCCCGAATAATGCCCCTGTTGATCCCATGAAGTGGTTTGATACCGATTATATGCCGTTCTACGTCTAGGATTCTTCAATATATCATAAGCTTCTTGAATCATATCAAATCGTTTCCTCTTCATTTCGGCGGTCATTTCACCACCTTTATATTGAATGGAAAGGGATGTATCAGGGTGATAAATTTTCACTAATGCTAAATATTTTCTTTTAAGAACTTTATTTAGCTCTAATGTTGACATCCCCATATCTTTGGAAGTTAATCCAAATATCTCATATGCCGAAGGTTTTGCGGACTTTGGCCATTCATGAAGTTGAAACCGTTTATGATGATCTATAGGTTCTTGTGATGCAGTAGCATAATGGGCTTTGCTTATTGCTGGATTGCTGTTTATTGTTACAGCAATTCGTTTTTGTAAAAGTGATAACATAAGGGGGTTGAGTGGGTATCAAGTGAAGTTAAAGGAAATTCAATAAATCAAGATAAGCGCATTCACGAAGAAAACAAATTCAATTTGTGAGGAAAAATTAGTTCAAATCTGTCAACTATTTCATTAGAATGCGAAAGTCGGGGTTTGATTTCACACAAAAACAGTAATAAGAATATAGCTCAATGGGTGAAACCCTGTCCTATTGTACTATTTGCAGTATAAAATATGGCTTCTTTGGGAGTTATTCAGATGCTTCAACTTATTCATGTAAAGTTTTGCACAATTAAAAGGAGCACTGGTTGTTGTGACTGGAACCAGTCTTAAAACTATTGTTGTACTATAGCTGGCAGAAACTTTATCCAAGATGAATTGAATACTTCTGTGACTTAATTGATGAACATTTTAACACAAACTCTTCTATTACCTAGAATTCATTTCTTTTGGTTTATAGAATAAGTAAATATTCTGTGTATAATTGGGTAGCAGTAATTTTGCAGAAAAAAACAACCAATTTAGAATGAATAACAAGACTTTATCTAAAATAATAACAATAAATGCACCCCTCTCCCGATAGATATTCTTCGAGTCGCAGTAGTTTATTGAAAGGGATACATTTAATACCTGTGCCGCTGTGATGTTCGTATTCCATAGATAACAATCTTTCCTGTCAAGAGTGTTATCAGAGATGCTTTATTTTTGCATTATGTACTGCGCTTACTAATACCGATTTTTTCAAATTAACATTTCATTTCATTTCATTACATTAGTGACTATTTAAAATCTCTATACTGACCTCACATTACTGTCTTTAGTTTGAAGTTTGTAGTTTGGACTATAGATTGGAGGCAAAGCAAATGAACTAACCTCGCTATTAGGCTTGCTTTCAGTAAATACAGGAGATAATGTGGGACTTGGGTATGGTATATGCACTTTAGGTTGAGTAGCAACAACTGTAGCCACTGGAGTTGAAGGTTCAGGTTGAGAGTGTAGTAAATAGTTGATATCACATTTTTTGGGCCTTACTACTGGACTTATTTGTGGTTTCACTTCTGTAGATTGTTGTGCTTGTTGTTGTGGTTTGGTATTTTTGGTCTTAATAGTGTTTGGGTCTGGCCAACAACAATCCAAGAAGTTTCTGGTACAGGCTTGACATTTGCCATTCACTTTATCTTCATCACATTTCTTCTTTCTCTTTCGACAAGTCAAACAACCAGTTTTAGTTCTGCGTTTGATTTGAGTTTCGTCACGCTTTGGTTTGGCGATTTTTTTTGTGGTTGCGGCAGCGGTAGCCTTTTTGGAACAGGCGTGAGTTGTTTTTGGTTTCAATGAAATATTCAACACCTTTTGATACGATCTATAACTCAACTCCATCTTGAATGATACTATGATTGATGAAAGAAAGTCAAAGTGAAAAATTTTTTTTTCAGTCTTGAAATTTTTTCAATTCGTATGGCTTTTTCGAAACATAAGGATGTTATTAAAATGTGTAGTTTCTGTTTATGGTTGTAAATGGTAATAGTCATTTGATTAACCGCTCGTTTTCAATTGCAATTTGTGGAAAAACATTTGCGAAAATGGCAACTCACACAGAACCAAGTTATTTTTTCGGAAGGTGACACCACACAACTAAGCGAAAATGGCAAAAACCCATCAAAAAAAAAAAAAAGAAAAGAAATTGAGTGCCACTTGACGCGCTACCACGCGCACCCAAGATTATGTCAAATTTTTTGATTTTATTTGGTGCCTCATCGTCGTGGAACAGTTGCTTCTTCTTCTTTAGTTTGGCATTCGTTCTGGAAAACTTTTTACAAGAAATTATTTCTTTGCCGTATAGTACAATGGAAGACACAAAATCATAAAACTTAATACTTAACTAAACATTTACGCTAAATAGGTTTGATTGCACTCAAGGCATCAGCTAAATCTCCAGGAGTGTAATCTTCTTTATTCAAGTCTTCCAAATTCAGAATTGGACGCTCACCTAAAACCGAAATTCTGTAAGCATGTCTAACCTCACCTTCTTTAGTATCAAAAGTTGCTGTATGGGACACACCACTGTTGTGGAACAAAGCAACCTTCCTTCTTTCACCACGTTCCCAGTTGACTCTCAACTGTAAATCCAGACTCTTTTCAATATGATTATGTAAGAAATCTAACAAGTAATCAGACTCTTCTTTCTTTAACTCAACAATTCTACGTCCAAAAGCTTTGTTAACGTATAAAGATTTTTCTCCAGTGACAGGGTCCAATCTTACCAATGGATGAATATTTGAAACAGCTTTTCTTCTTTCAACACCACCTTGGTGTGCAGAGTTGGCCGCTTGATCTTCTGAAGTGTGCAAGACATGTAAACCTTCCAATCGTTTTTGGAATGCTGGTGATAATCTATTGTAAGCCTCAACTGTATCAACGAAAACAGTATCACCACCATCACCACTTTCTAACACTTGGAAAAGTGTAAATCTCAGAGGTGTGATTTCATACGAAACATCACTATGGAATCCAACGCTTGTAGTACGATGAGCAAACACTCTTTGTAATTCACCTTTTTCAGGTCTTCTGTAAGTAATGTGCAACTCTTGATGACCACGAGGAGAACCTGAACTTGGATGAACGTGTAATCTACCAAAATATTTACCAAATTCAACAGCAAAACCAGGTCCTTTATCTGCGAAGTCTTGTTCATTAAACAATAATACTTTTCTTTGTGCCAAGAATAAAGCCAATTCGTCTTTCCCTTTATCATTCAATTGTGATAATTGGACACCATCAATTTCAGAACCGAATTTTGGAGTGATTCTTTTGATTTTATGTGAACCATCTTTAGGAAATAAGTTTGGGAAAGAAGGATCAGCTCTTGAACCAGGATCAATGTATTTTTCAAATTTCAATGGAGGTAATTTGTCACTTGGATCCCAGGATGGTAAAAAATCTGGATACTTTGCTTGTTCTCTGTTACGTTTGTTGATCACCAATACACCGTCTGCATCAACTTCATCAAAATCTTTATTGAAATGAATATCTGAATTACCAAATCTTTGTGCCATTATTTTATAGTAAGGGAGTATGTGTGTTATTTCTATGCTAGTCAAGTTATTATTTCTATTAAGAAATCATCCACATTATCCTCTACAGGGGAACAGGAACTAGCCAGTTATTTATATTAATTTGTAATAAGCATAGTCAATAGATACAAATACACACCTTAATCCACACCGCGTGGAAAATGTATAAAGTTTGACCCGAGCGCCATAGTTTTTTTTTTTTGCTCCTGCTTATTAGTAAGCCAACTATACTTGGTAGCGATAATCAGTTTATGGGTGGATATCATTTTATCACAATGCCACAGTTTTTCAGATAAGCAACTCATAATGATGCAATCTACACAATACAGAGTACGTTTTTTTATTTTTTCAGGAAAATATGGGGTAACAAAATCTCTCAAGGATCCTAATCTACGCATACCATACACATACACCTACAAACCATTTGTGCACAATATATATACATACATTCAAACAGTTATTCAAATACTATAAACAACAGTACAGTTAAAATAATAAAAAACAAAATCAGACCAAACCAGAAAAGCACGAAAGGTAAAGGACAACGACGCAAAAAAAAAAAGGAGAGCAATTAAGCAGTGTCCAATAAATAGTTTGTAGCAGCTTCCAAGTTCCAGTCTTCTTTCTTCAAAGCTTCGATTGCTGTGTTTTCATCGAAACCCATCCCCACCAATTCTTGTATAGCGTACTCATTTGAAGATGTTCTGGTAGGTTGTGCAGTCGGAGGAGACTCATATCTTGGCGGGTCGCGTGTCAATGGAGCCGACACAGAACTAGGCGGCTCCGATACCCGAGCCGAGCCTGACGCCGGTATATCACCCAGAGATTGCTCCTCTTGTTGAGGTTGCGAATTTCCAAATCCCGCAAATAATTGCTCCCACTCATCATTTCCTTCTAAGGGAGCAGTACTAGATTCTTCTGGACGACTAAAGTCTGGTGCATTGGAGTTGGTGAAATCTTCAGATAACCCACCAAACTCGTCATTCTCTTGGCCAAACTCTTCATCCCCTGCATTATCAACATTAGCAGCTTCTAAATTAGTAAATTCATCATTGAAAAAATCTTTCTCATTTGTTTCAGTTTCTGGAGCTGCTGGCTGCAAATTATCAAAGTCGAAATCATCAAAGTTGGAATCCCTTGTAGATTGAGCCCTCTCAGAAGGAGCAGAATCAACCTCTCTACCAACCGTGCTACTTCCTTGATACAGTTTCTCTTGTTTTTGTAAACTATCAACAGCATCATCAAATGTTTGATCCTCTCCGTCATCTGACGAGTCACTTTCTTGGTAATCCAATTCTCTAATAGGAGGAAATTCATCATTCCCATGCTCCGGAGATCTTGCTTCTTCGGCATTAACAATTTCAAAAGAAGAAGAGCCTTTATCACTTCCTTCAAGGTGCTGTCTTTCAGCACTGTCGAAGCTGCCAGTGTTTGCAGTATTTGGAGCAGTTTCTTCACTACTATCAGCATTTTCTAAAGTCTCACGATCACTAATTTCATCTATATTATCGTCACGCACAGATAAAGCAGCATTGTTCTGCACACTGGAAGTCAAAGATTCCGTTCTTTGAACTCCAACCAAAACGCCAGGCATGCCTACCATACCACCAACAATAGCAGCATTGTTTCCCTGTGGGAACTGGAAATCGGAATTGCTTGGAGAAGTTATAGGGGTTTCCTCATCATCAGTAGCGCGATCTGTGATATTTGAGGAGGTTGTATTTGTGGCATTATCAGCAGGTTCACTGACTTGTAATTGAGGGAACCTAGCATTAGTTTCTTCTACGTCATTATCAGACTCAGTTTCTTCCTTAACAGAACGTTCAACGGGGTCATTTCTTGATCCAGAGTCGCTTGATTCAGTACTTCCAGCAGAAAGGTGATGAACTACACTTGCCACGCCACCACCAACAACGGCGGCAGCACCAACGGCAGCAGCACCAATAGTAGCAGTTATGCCGGCACTTGGATTTGTTGGTTTATTTTGTTCCAACTCGACAGACTTTGCATGCAACTCCTTGGCACGGTTTTCCGAGTCCAATCTTTCTCTTTCAGCATTATCCAAGTCCAATTGCAATTGCTTATGCGAAGCTTCAATTTCGGCAATCTTACTCTTCAATTCTTCACTCTTGACTATGGCAACTTGAACTTGTGATTTCTTTACAGCAACTTGATTAGACAAAGCATGGGTTTCCTGACTTTTGGAAGCAGCTTGCTTTTCAAGCTCAACTATCTCTGCATTCAAACTGCCCAATTTTTCTTTCAAAGTACTATTTTCTTTCTGCAAACTTTCCATAGCGACTTGTTTTTCATGTAACTCACCCGACAAGGAGTTAACTTTTGCTTCAGCAATAGATGCTTCTGATCTCAATGCTTCAGTTTCTTCTTTAGCGGTTGCTAAGTTTGCCTCAACTTGTTCCACTTGTTTCACTTCATTGTCATAAGAAGCCCTCAATTGTTTCAACTTGTTTTCGATCTCGGATTTAGTAATTAAAATTCTTTGAAGTTCTTTTTCAGCTCTCGTTTTCTTTTCGTGTAAGTTAGTGGTTTGACTAGTGAGTGATTTTATTTGATTTGAAACATTAGCAATATCAGAGGTGGCTTGCGATAATTGCCCAGAAATAGCAGGGTCTGCCAACAAATCATCATTACTACTGCTTGGGGCTCGTTGCGACAAAGACCTTTCACCAGATGGTTGTTGCGATGAAGGTGTATAAGGATTTGGTGAAGAAACAGCACCAGGCACAGGAGCACTATCCCTTTTTTGGAGTGAAGGCTGTGTTTGCGATGGTGGTGGAGGAGGTGGAGGAACACTTCTTAACGCTTCATAATTGACAGATTTCTGTTGTTGCTGAGGTTGAGGAGAAACTGCTCTTTCACCAGTAGACAAGCTTTGAACTTGTTTCTTTTCTTCGACTGGAGATGCCAAGTTTGATGACAGTGACTGGTGTCGGGTCTCCTGCTGTTGCATCAACGACTGACCAAAACTTGAAGTTGGTTTGAAAGAACCAGTCAAGGTGTTACGAATTCTTGGTACTTCTGCATGTGATAAGTCACTACTTGATGCTCTCTGTACAAGTTCCGGTTTCACTTGAGGTGCAGCGGTAGGAGTATTGCTTGCAGCAGCATCGGAACTCCCAAAAATATCAACCAAATCGTCTATAGAGGATTTCGATTTAGCAATAGATTGTGATTGAACAGGAACTGAACTATTCTGAATGTCTGAAACTTGGCGCTGTTGTTGTTGATGTTGGGGTTGGGGTTGGGACTCCAAACTACTCGAACCAACAGTTGAAGAGTGCGAAGCTACTGGTTCTTGTTTTAATGAAACAAGTAATTCATCTGGAACAACATTTGGCAAGGGCTTACCAGCAATTTTCCTGTTAACTAAGAATAACGCAACAGAGAACTCCAATTTTGAAAAAAATCCCGAGTTCTGAATATCGGCCAAATCCCAAATCAATGCCAAATCTTGCTGGTTCAACTTCGATGTCATTAAAAATGATGCGACTTGGTCTGGGTTTAAGCGACCCTTCTTTTCCTTATCAAGATTATTGAAAATAGATTCATATTGTTGTTTCATTGCAGGAGTAACAATCCATTCACCAGTAGATGATACGTCCCTGGTAGTTGGATGTCTAATTGCAGTCAGCTGAGAGTTAATAGAACTGTGAGACACTTGACGAGATTGCAGAGTGTTCTGAGCAGCAATTGCTGGATGCAGTTGCTGTTGTGGTTGCTCGACTGACTTCCAAATTGATTCAGGCAAAAATGGAGGCAATTGTTTAATATGTCCACTTAACAATCCTTGGATCAAATACATTGCAATCACAAATCCACCGACATTCAATTTCCCAGTATTGTATCTATCAACTAAACTCCAAATTTGTCCCAAAGTTGTAGTTGGCAACTTGGCTTTCAAGAAAATATCTTTTGCTCTTGACCCATCCAAATCACCTTGAGCAGACCCAACGGTCTTGATGAACAATTGAGAAAACTTTTGATAGTCGTTAGGAGAAACAGCAGCAAAAGAATCTTGAGAAGCGGCCGATTGTGGAATAGAAGCATTTGGTTGTGACGACATAAACGAACTGTTTGTCGACTGTGGCTGTAAATTGTTTTGCTGTGGTAAACTCAAATTCACAAACTTTGGCAACGGACCAGGAACATCTGCTAACCCTGGCACTGGGTGTTGTCCTGACTGTGTATACCCAATTAATCTCATTGCATAGCAAAATCCAAATTGATTCAAAAACCCCAAATTGTTCAGATCAGATATTTGCCAGATTTCACCCAAAATAGAAGGTGGCAACCCAGATTTCTCAAAGGTGGTTCTTGCTTTCTCACCAGTAACAACACCGGTATTTTCGGGATCCAATGATTTGAATAATTGTGTGTATAACTTTTTCTCTTCTGGTGTAAGACCCACCTTAAAAGTAGGGGTAGCTATTTTTTGACTTGTTAGTATATACTACTTTTGAATACCCGATCGGAATATAATGGGAAAAGTTCCAAGAATGAGACAATTAAGGGGGATGCAATACATACACAGCGAGATACTCATAATCAAACTTCCTTTTATCAAAAAATCCAATTATTCAGATTTATCAAAATAATGTTGTCTTCTATGAAAGAAAATGAATATAAAATAGTGGCTGATACTGTTGATAATGACGATTATGTTTTTTTTGTTTGGAATTTGTTTATTTTCTGACATTATAGGGGGAACGAACAAACAAAAGCCTTCAATCAGTATTGAATTGATCGATTTCAGCACCAGTGCACGACCCCCATTATATCCTCAATAACCGATACAATCAATACGACATTGTCTCAAAAAGTCTTTGAGAATGTCTCGATGAGTTCGAAATTTTCACCAATTTTTTTTTTTTGCTCATTGAAAATAACTATACTACAGTTTCTTTAATATTTATACATTACAATCTGCATCAACATACAAAATGAATAGAGGCAGAGGTGGATTCAGAGGTGGACGCGGAGGTAGATCCGGTCCCGTTCAATACGGTCCCCCAGATACAGTGTTAGAGATGGGTTCATTCATGCAAGCTTGCGAAGGTGACATTGTTTGTCGTTCTATAAATGTTAAAATTCCATACTTCAATGCCCCAATATATTTGGAAAACAAGACACAAGTAGGGAAAGTGGACGAAATCTTGGGTCCATTAAACGAAGTGTTTTTTACAATTAAGCCATCAGAAGGTGTTAAAGCAGAATCTTTCAAAGAAGGAGACAAGTTCTATATTGGTCCTGATAAATTATTACCATTAGAAAGATTTTTGCCAAAACCACCAAGCGTGGGTCCAAAACCTAAGAGAAAAACTGGTGGAAAGTCTGCTGGTGGAAGCAGCCGTGGTGGGTTTTCCTCTAGAGGTGGTGGCCGTGGTGGATTCTCATCAAGAGGCGGTGGTCGTGGCGGTTTCTCATCAAGAGGTGGTGGTCGTGGAGGTGCCCGTGGAAACAGTAGAGGTGGATTTAGAGGAGGAAGAGGAGGAAGATTTTAGAATCAAATGGTCTGGCAATATTCCTTTTTTTGTACACTAGCATTTCTCTATACACTTATGTACACAATAACTAGTTTCTATATACAACAACGAAAGAGTTTTAAAATGTTTGATTGATATAGCCGTAAGAAGAAAAAAATAGCAGCCTTTCTATAACCAAAGTCAAAAACACGCCAATATCAAGATCAAAGCAAATTGCAACTATCAAGGATATTGCTTTGGATTTCATTCATTCCTGCAGGCTTAGGTAAAAATTTATTGGTGTTGGCATTACTAAACAAAAATGTTGGAGTCATGGCAATATCCTGTAGACCAGAACTAGTGATGAGCTTTCCATAGTGTTCCACTACTCGATCATTACAGGTTTGAATCAAATCATAGCAATTGTTCGCCTCAAATGCATTTTTAGGAATATATTTCAGGACCACATTATCCACTTTAGTAAATATAATATCAAAGGGCACTCCTTCATCTATTAACAAATTGAAGATATACGAGTCCTCTTCACGAAATCCTTCAACAGAATCAATTAACACGTACACTTTTTTTAACTGATGACGCCTTGATATGTAATCCACAACAACTTTTCCCTGTTTCAAATCTCCGTATTCTCCATAACCTGGGCTGTCAATTATCCTGAGCTTCTTGGAGAAATTGAAACAATTGATGGTTTTAGTGAAACCAGCACGTGCAGAGACATATGCTAGTTGTGTGGGTCCCGTAATAGACTTGTTTTTTACTAGGAGGCCGTTGATTAAAGAAGATTTTCCAACATTTGTATGGCCCATAAATAGCACTTCTGGGAGGGCACGCAATAGTTCTGGTCTGATACCAAAAGTTTTTCTAGAGTTTAACATGGATTCAGTGGTTTCGTTTCTGGAATATGGATCAATGCTACTTAATTTCTCTTCTCTTTCTTTTGCTAATTTTGCATATTTAACGTCGGGTATTTCGTCGTAGTCTGCCAATGTCCAGTCTAATTCAACTCTTGCATTTCCGAAAAATTGACAGGATTTCACTAAATCATTTTCCTTGTACGATGTACGCCAGCTAGGAGAATATATTTCATTTAATCGTAAAGGCGACACAATACTGTTTCTATAAGACTTGAGTTGTCTTTCTGATGGTAGATTTTTAGATTTTTTAGATTTTGAGCTTTTAGATGATTGGTAGATATTTGTAGTTCGCGGAGACTGTGGTATAGACTTTAGTAAATAGTCTATAGAGTTCCACCTTTTCTGTACAAAAAAATGTAGATGTAAATTTGACCTGTTCATTGATTTTATGAAGTACTTCTGATTATATAGAGCTCGATGGATAAAGGATTATTTTTCTGGTTTTGGATTTTTTTTCTTCTGCAAAAGAAGTTGGTCTTTCATGAAACATACTTCCCATAACTAATCCTCTTTTTTTGATAGTAATTGGCTAGCTCATCAATATGGTATCCATTAGATATCCCGTGTTAATTTGTACGTATCACCTAAACTTGTGCATTTACGTTGCTTTTTAAGTTTTCTTGATGTTGTACTAACCGAATTGTTTTACCCAGTATTTGTCCTCTCACTTATCGGTGCCTGTTACTTGGGCTTTGCACTGATCCATTTACCTTACGATAAGCTAATTCACTTTTCAACATTTTGCCTTTTAACCTTGGAGTTTTTCTTTGTGTTTGATACACAGTACAAGTCTTTAAAAGTGTTGAGAAACATCACATTAATTATCTGTACATTTGGCGGAAGTGTGGGTCTGGAAATAATACAGAACCTAGTCAACCCAAAAAGAGTATTTGACGTTTATGATATAGTGGCCAATATCCTAGGGAGTCTTTTAGGATTGGGGATTAGTGTTGGTTATGTCACTTGGAGTAAAAACAGGGCCAGACATAAAAGGAGTAGTTACAGACAATTAAACACACATATCATTGAAGCATCAGAAGATGACGGCGAGGAAAGCACAGACCAGAACTCCCTAGATATTCGAGAGAGAGCTGATACTCAATCATTTACAAATGAAGATTACGTTAACATTCAATTAGAAGATGTAAAACACTAGAGAGGATTGTCTCCTGATTGTTGCTGTACATGAAAAACAATTCAGTAATATTACAAATATTTGTCAGCAAAAACGATGCACTGGGGTTAAAAAAGAGTAGTTAGATGAAATAATAGACACAAGAAAAAATTCATATAAAACGATTTATAAATCGCACAATTTATAATTCCTCATACCGTGTTGAGAAGTTTGAAATTATATCTAGTCTTGCGATACATTTAGAACATGGGAGAAGATCACGAATTTTACGGTGGCATCAAGTCATATGATGTGCACACATACTATGGTAATGAGAAGGAAGAAAAGTTGGCTTTTGCTTTAAGGGAGAAAGTATTAAAAGATTTTGCCAAAGAAATTGAGAATGGAGAGATAAGAGTTTACAAGTTTTGGGAAAAACCAATTGGTCCACATCCAATTAGAATGTGGGAATTGGATTTCAAAGATCCTGAAATTTTCAAAGTTGTTGTTCCTTATTTCCAGTTGAACCATGGACCATTATCTGTTTTAATTCATCCACGGACCGACCAGGGTGATCTCAAGGACCACACGGAACATGCCTTATGGTTAGGTCACAAAGTCCGTTTGGATACCAGCTTGCTTTGAGCAAGAAAAAAAACAAAAGCTTAATGTAAGTAGTATTAGGTTAATATTTGTAATATTTTAATGTATAGTGAATTTGTATTATTGGCTTTTGGTTCGTCGTCGTATTGACAAGAAATAGAAGTTGCACTTTGTTCTCGTTCTTGTGCTGTAAATTTCTTTTTTTTTGACTCTTTCTTTACTCCAGTTGGGGGTTTTGAAAGGATTAAAGACGTCCACTTGCGAAATTTCTCCGTCTAAGTTCGCAGTTTCGCCTACAAAAAGTAAACAACAAACTCAAGAACAAGAGAAAAAAAAGTTACATAGGTGTTTAAAACTACAGCAATCAAATAACAATAATTTCTTCATATATAAGTATCGATTTCATTTCCATTTTTTTTTCTTAATTCAAAGAGAAAGTATCAATTTGAAAGCTTAAAAGTTTGGATACTGTGAACTGAAGAGAATTATAGAAGAATAATTCGATAATTTAAACGCCTTTAATTCACATTTTGTTTCAGCCACGTTCCCATTTGAAAGATGCTGCCAACAGCCGAACAACCCATTTCACCATTAGATGAGAACCCATTGGATGAAAATGTTAATAATCTGAAACTAAAAGCTTCTTCTGCCAATGACAAAGAGGATGGTAGTTACAATTTGAAAGCAGTACAGCAAGATGGAACCATTGACGATAACGATGCTTTACGAAAACTGCTGGATATAGACAGAATTTTTCGATCTGTCCATAGTGGACCAATTCTCCCAGAACATAGGTCTCCTTCCCCAAATACTCGTGACGACTCATCACAAGTAATTGGTAATCCTCTTTCATTTTATTATTCCAATGACGATAAGGAGTCCCGATATGATGAGGATAGATCCCAGGGACAACTGCTTGGAAAAAGCAAGTATCCAGAAGACGAACAACAACTTCCCAACCGCTTTGAACTTGTGGATGATGAAGATATAAACAAAGCTCCACCGAGAAAGGAGTCGTCAAGACCTACACATTCTCGTTCGGCAACTTTGAGTGGTTTTATGCAGTCAAGAATTTTAGGGAGATCAACG
Organism: Candida albicans SC5314; assembly: GCF_000182965.3. Classification (NCBI taxonomy): domain Eukaryota; kingdom Fungi; phylum Ascomycota; class Pichiomycetes; order Serinales; family Debaryomycetaceae; genus Candida; species Candida albicans. The sequence continues at coordinate 2,542,706 of NC_032089.1, forward strand.
TCCACTAATCAAGAAATGCCAAATACTGAGCCCGAATTTGCAAATTTACATGATGCCTTGCACCCTAGAGAAGACAGCACTAAGAGTGGCAGATTTATAAAGACATTGCGTCGTTTCAATAGAAGAAAGACTAAAGATAAGCGACAAAGCACCATGACTGCCGAGTTTGATGAGCTTAATGACGAGTCTGAAAATGCCACTATCGAAAGGGCAGAAAAGTTACTAGCAGGTATGTCCACTGGTGCTCCTGCAATCAATTTAATGGCCTCGTGTCTATTAGAAGATGAACATGGTATAACCAGAGCCCCGTTATTGTTGTCAGTGCTTGGGTTCAAGTTGAGCGACGTTACTCCAAAAGAGACAAGCAGAAACAGGAGATTTAGAATTGATTTAGAATACGGAATTGACAAGCACAGAATGAAATGGAGTATTGAGAGAAACGCCACTGACTTGGCTTATTTAGCTTACAAACTCGAGAGAACAAGAATTGTAAGTAGAGTTGTGGGAAACAAATCTCAACCATTACCCAGACTTCCAATTCCACCAATTCGAAAATTGGATAACAAAAGAAGCAAAAAGACTAAAAGTGTCTTATCTGATCTGCGTGCAAGAGACGACCGCATGTCAGTACCAGATATTAACGATAACCACTCGCTTTCACCAGTACCATCAGCTTTGTCTAGAGTGAGACTGCGTTTGGGAAGTATAACATCAGTGGGCTCACTTGAAAAGCATCCAGAGTTGCTTGAGCTCAGACGGAAAAAGAATGCACAATTTATGAAAGATGTTGAGAGTTATTTGAAGGAATTGATTGAAATTACAGAGTTAAAAACCCTGGCAAATATTTTGTTTACTTTCTTTGAGTTGTCACCGCTCTCGTCATTATTGAGTTATGAATCTGGCTATACTGGTAAGCAGGGTCCAGTCCATATTGGGGGGACTGCTAAAGCACAAGGTTGGAGAGTTGGCCATTTCAAAGTAAACGATTTGAAAGGAATCTACGAGAGAAGAGTTGAAAAGTGGATGCTTGTGAGAAACAGTTACATCACATATGTCTCGGATATTAACTCGACTACACCGTTAGATGTATTTTTGGTAGATAGTGATTTCAAGATCAGTGCCAGAAACTTGGAGATTGCAAACAGAGATGATGATGATTCATTGTTTGACAACTCTTCCGTTGCCCAGCAACAAATGCATGAAAATGAAAACAAGTTTTTCCCACATTTGAAAATCACTTTGGAAAATAGAGAAAGAAAATTAGTGATGCTGCCAAAATCTCAAAGAGAGCATTCTCTTTGGATTGACTCTCTTAGAACTATGCAAAATCTGACAATATGGTCCCAAAATAAGAGATTTGATTCCTTTGCCCCAGTTAGAGAAAATTGTTTTGCTCAGTGGTTTGTTGACGCTAGAGACTACTTTTGGGCTGTCTCCACTGCTTTGGAAATGGCCAAGGATACCATTATGATACACGATTGGTGGCTTTCTCCGGAATTATATCTTCGAAGACCAGCAAATGGTAACCAACAATACAGAATTGATAGATTGTTGCAAAGAAAAGCTAAGGAAGGTGTTAAGATTTTTGTGATTATTTATAGAAACGTTGGTACAACGGTTGCAACTGACTCATTATACACAAAACATTCCATATTGTCTCTTGATGAAGAGAATATTCATGTTATTAGGTCACCAAATCAGCTTCTTCAAAATACATTCTTTTGGGCTCATCACGAAAAATTGTGTATAATCGACCACACATACGCTTTCTTGGGTGGTATAGATTTATGTTATGGAAGATACGACACGCCAGATCACGCATTAACAGACGATTCAGGTGTTGATTTTTCCAATATCGCACAGGACGATAGAATCACAGCAGAAAACTTTGCGAATTTCCAAGTTTTCGTGGGTAAAGACTATTCCAATCCTAGAGTTAAAGATTTCCTGGAACTCGAAAAGCCATATGAATCCATGTACAACAGAAATATTGTCCCTCGTATGCCTTGGCATGATGTCCATATGTATACATGTGGGCAGACCGCAAGAGATTTGTCCAGACATTTTGTTCAGAGATGGAACTATTTAATCAGACAAAAGCGGCCAAGTAGACTCACTCCACTTTTGTTGCCTCCATCTGATTTGACTGAAGAAGAGGTATTAGCTCATGGATTGGATGGTACATGTGAGGTGCAGTTGTTAAGATCATCCGGAAATTGGTCACTTGGTTTGAAAGAACACGAGCAAAGTATTCAAAATGCGTATCTTAAATTAATAGAAACTTCAGAGCATTTTGTCTATATTGAGAATCAATTCTTCGTAACAGCTTGTTTCATCGACGGTACAGAAATTAAGAATAGAATTGGTGATGCGTTGGTCGACAGAATCATTCGAGCACATAGAGAAGGTACTAATTGGAAGGCTATTATTGTCATACCTTTGATGCCTGGTTTTGAAGCTCAAGTTGATGAAGCAGAAGGGTCTTCTGTTCGTGTGATCATGCAATGTCAATATATGTCAATTTCCAGAGGTGAAACGTCTATTTTTGCAAAGTTGAGGAAAAAGGGAATTGATCCAGACCAATACATTCAATTTTTCTCCTTGCGGAAATGGGGTAGAATAGGATCAAACAGAACTTTAGTTACCGAGCAGTTGTATATTCATGCAAAGACGATGATTGTCGATGACAGATCGGTTATCATTGGGAGTGCCAACATCAACGAGAGGTCTATGCGTGGTTTGCGTGATTCCGAAGTTGCTGCAGTTGTTCGTGACAAGGAAATGGTAAAGAGTAAAATGAATGGTAAGCCATATATGGCAGCTAAGTTTGCTCACACATTGAGAATGAGGTTGATGAGAGAGCATCTTGGAGTTAACATTGATATTGTTGATGTGGTTGAAAGAAGGTTTAAGAGATTTGAAAATTTTGCTGCTTCAGAGGAAGGTAAAAAATTCGCCACCAACAAGTTTAGAAACCCCGAGAACCGTACATTGTCTGCTATGGTAGAGATTGCATCGAGAGATATCTTGCAACAACCAGAGGGAACCAGAAGATGGAAGGAGTTTATCCATGTGTCAAAATATGATGCTGAAATTGCCGAGGTTAACTTTGAGGAAGAGGACACATCGTTACCTCCACCTCTTTTCTTACCAATTTCATTCAACAACCGAACAGGGCCATTTGAAGCCAATAAAGGTGTCCGTGACAGCAAGAAGCATTCATACGATAACAGAGTTCAAAATAGCGAGTCACATAAAAAGGATGTTTACGGTGAAGGGTTGGATAAATACAGGTCGAAGTTAGCCAAGAGAGCAAGGGTTAGCAGTGGTAAATTTTTGAATGAGCTTTCCCTCCTTGCCATGGAAACTAATCCTACAGGGTCGTTTTTGCCTGATTTCGATAGTGTTAGGAACTTTTTGGAGTCAGATGATTGTCATATGAGTGGAGAAATGGATGACGAATCCGAAGATATCATTGCAGAAAGAAATAAGGAAAGATGGATGTTGCTCAAGAAAATCTCTTATTTACAAAGACTTGCCGCCAGAGAAAAGAGCATGAATGATACAGAGAACCAAAAAAGGGCAAAATTGGGATTACCGCTCTTGTCTAAAACTGGAAATGCTGTTAATGGTAACGAATCACAAGAATTGCCTGTCAGTGCCACATTACCTATTTCCGAGGGAATTGACACGGATTTCAGTTTGGATAAAGAGTTCCCTACTGTATCTTTGAGTGAACCCGCTGCTAGAGATATCATCAACAATTTGACAACCCCTGATGCTGCTGTAAGTAACTTTGTTGATCCATATGAATTTGAAGATCCAATTGATCCTGATTTCTATGAAGCACGATGGAATGAATTTGCAAGAAGAAACACTGATATATACCGTATGGTGTTCCATTGTCAACCTGATGATGTGGTGGGTAGATGGTCAGAGTACACACACTTTACAAAATTACAGAGTATGTTTATGAAAGCTCAGGATACAGACACCGACCAAGGTCAACTGGCAGAAAACTACTCCGATGAAAAAGTCGAAGCTGGTGATAACCAAGAACCACGACGTGCAAACAATTCCAAACTAGAAAAAATTGACGAAGCGAGTGAAGACGAGTATGGTTTGTTAGGTAAGGCACCACCAGAGAGAGGTCTTGAGAATCAAAATAAACTGGAACAAGAGACCAACTTGAGGGCTAAACTTAGTCGTCGTGTTAGCACATTTGCTGGTGTGACAGAAAACCGGGATAAACATTTTAGTGACAAAGCAGCGCCTAAATCCGAGGGTGAACTTCAAGGTGGGGAAAAGACAAGTACAGAAGAAGAAGAATCAGAGGAATCGGGAACACCTACTGATAAACCTTCTGCTACTGCTGGAACAGTACCAGCATCCAAAACCAGGAAAAGGGCACGTACTTATTTAGCTAGAAGAAAAATTCAAACCGGTGATGTTGTATATGATAAGAATTCAGCTGAGAGATTATTGAATGCGGTGCAGGGACACTTGGTGTACTTTCCAGCGGAATGGTTAAGCGTTGAATTGCGAAACAATAATTGGTTCTACAACACCGATAGACTTCCACCTATGGAAATTTACGATTGAGCGTACAGAGTTGATAACATAATTTTTAATAGAAATTATTTATTTTTTATATTTTTAATAAGATTGTGATTTGTTGTAAGTGAGATGTTGTTGATATGTATAGTCTTGGATTCTGTATTATTTAGAAATGCCCAAAGACGCGGTAAAACTATGAACATCATGAAATCAGGTTCACAGCAAAAAGAAAAAGAAAACTGAAAAGTCAAAAAAAAAAAACGTCAGTAATTCTGCTATCATAAATCCAGCACTACTACTCAGAAAGGTTGGTTATTTTATTAACTTAGGCGTTGTTAGATAGAAAATTATAGTATGTTTCTTCAATTACTATCTTATATTGGTGCCATTGTTGGCTTTGTTTTACTAGTACTTTCGATTGCTTCGGGGTTATATTATATATCTGAGTTAGTTGAGGAACATACAGAACCAACTAAAAGGTTACTCAAAAAGTTGATATATTCCATAATAGTGACATTTGTGTTATTGCTTATTTTTGACAGATTCCCTGTTAAGTTAACTTTGTTTTCAATATTCTCCTATTATGTGTATTTGCAGAATTTACACAAGTTTCCTTATGTTGAGTTGTCTTCGCCAGTGTTTTTGTTGTCATGTGTTTTAGTTATAAGTAATCACTTTTTATGGTTTCATCATTTCAACAACCCTTACATCCCTCCATTGGAAGTGAGATTGAGACCAGACTATGCACCGCCACGAATCCCCACTTTTGTTGAAATATGCTCGTTTTTTGGGTTATTAGTTTGGCTTGTTCCTTTTGCATTGTTTGTTAGTTTGAGTGCTCATGACAATTTGTTGCCACACCATTTAGATAAACCAGATGATAAAAAGAAAAACAACGGTTTGGCCAAAGTGCTCGTAGGTAATTTGAGAGAATACATTTACGCAATTAGTAGAAAGTTTGGCTACGAATTAGATCCCCATCATGGATCAATTGTGTATTAACGTATATCAATCACATGTTCTATTATTATTGTAATTTATTTTTTTCAAAAAAAAACTCTATTCCTCTAAAAATTTCTTAACTGGTTTACCGATATCATTCAAGCTTAACAAGAAAGTATCGTGTCCGTAACTGGATATATCGTTTCCCAATTCGAAATACTCAACTTTACCTGAAACACTGTTTTCCATTAAAACGTCAGCGATTTCACGCTGTTGCCAAACCGGGAACAAAATATCTGACTCTACACCTACAACTAGCACATCCTTGTTGGCCAATCGAGACATTCCCTTCTTAAGATCGAGGAGACCTTCCTCTACTGTAGTGATTGCCTTTGTGGACTTTTCTTGGTATGGGGTTTCAGGAATAGCGAGTTTGGGAATATCACTGGAAACTTTGCCTGAGTACAGCAATTCAGCTTTGGATCTAGCTTCTAATGCTTTACTCCTACTTTTGAATCCCAAATCAAACAAGTCCATCGCCTTAGAAACATAAAGCCAAGAATTTGCATCGTATTCAAGACAGAACTTTTCACCAGCATGATCTAAATAGGTTTCTACCAAAAAATCTGGACATAATGCAGGTGGTCGGCTCTCGTCGGCCCTTTGCCTACCAAATCTATACTCCCATTCAGGACCTGAACGATATGTCACAGTTGCAATCTCTCTAGCCAACTTCATACCAACATGAGGTGGAATTTTGTTATAATAAAACCCACGGTTCCAGTTTGGATCGCTCATCAACACTTGCCTCTGCGTATGTCTTAAGGCAATTGAATATGGATGCGACCTTGCACAACCACTAATGGAAATAATCTTTTCGACCTCGTCTGGGAATTCCCACCCATATGCTAAAGATTGCATCCCTCCCATTGAAGCACCGATAGATGCATGAATCTTGTTAATTCCAAATTGGTCTTTCACCAACTCCCTCTGTGCACGAACCATGTCATTTACACTTAGTATTGGAAATCTGGTTGCATATTGTTCGTTATTTGCAGGATCAATTGACGACGGCCCGGTTGATCCATAACAACCTCCAAGCACATTTGTACAAACAACAAAATACTTGTCGGTATCAATATATTTCCCCGGTCCAATAAAGTTTTCCCACCATCCATTTTTAGGGTTTTCTGGTTGTGATTTAGCGTGCAGGGAAGCAGATAATCCAGTATGAACCAATACAAGGTTTGATTTTTCTTTGTTTAAATGTCCCCAAGTCTCATATGCTATTTCATATTCAGGTAAATGCCCACCATAATCTAAAAATATGGGTTTCTTTGATTTATATACATGAAATCCAGTTTTCACATTCCCGTAACTTGGTTCTGGTCCCGATTCCAATGATGTTGAGGACGATTTAAGGTTACCTTTAGATAACTGCTCATTTTTACGCTCCAATCTATCTAGACAGGGAAATGTTAATGCTGGGTTCGATCCTGAAGTTTTTTCTGATTGTAGGGGTTTGTAGGATTTCGATGAAGTACTGAATAGTTTGGATGAATGCAAAACAATTTTTCTCAGTGGTGAACGGCCAATAGGTAGTCTTGATAAAAGTTTCTTAGTTGAAGCAGATAACATAGTTGGTATGGTTTGGTCTAGTAGAAAGTGTTTCTAAGTAGTAGAGAAAAGGAATAATAATAAAAAATTGGTTCAAAAAAGTCCTGCAATTATTAATTGATTTAGCAACTTTTGTGATTTCAAAATGCCCTCTTTAAAAAATATACGTATTACCCCTGCAAGTGTAATTGCGCCCAAATGAGCTTAGTTCACGTGACTTGGGGTGGGGTTTGGTTTTCTGTTCCTTTTTTTTTAGTCTTTTGTTTTGATTTTCTGGTGTATGTGGATTCTTCGAAATCTACACCAACCACACATAACTGCAAAATGAGTCTTAGATATAAGTTATCCCCCTATAATATAGCACTACTATTATACCCGACAGTATACATTGGATCAATTCCCCTCACATTGTTGCTCAAACAGTATAACCAGTACATTGGACAGATATTTTTTGTGAGATTTTTAGAACAGTACCTTGTCAGTAATAATGGTTACTTGTGGTTTACTACATTATACTGGTTAGTAGTTGTGTTCACTGCATACTTACCAAACAGAAACAGGGACTTCCTTATTTTTTATACCAAGATATATTTGATTAATACAATTTGGATTGTGGTTTTGCTAGAATGGTTTTTTGGATCCCCAATTTTTGAGCGAATAAGCGTTATTGCCGGCGCCACTTGCTCCATTCGTGGCATATACAGAGAGTATGCGTGTAAGCAAAGTGGTGGAGTATGGACTGACCCGTTTGATAGCTCTAGCCATTATACCTATTTAATTTCCAGCAGTTTATTGATATGGCATTTATTTTTGAATCATGTAACGTGGATATCTGGATACTTTCCAAAACATGTGATCGATCTAGAAAATAGTACGCATTATGCTGCACCCAATAGCATCACAGTCAATGATGTGAAAATGGACCTGAATCGAATATTTCGAACAATTATCGAAGTCATAGCAGTTTTCATATTGATCATGTGGTTTATACTGTACACAATCACTTCAGTATTTTTCCATACAATACCTGAGAAATTTGTGGGTTTACTATGTGGTCTATTTGTTCCTATAGTATTAAAGTATATTAAATAAAATATGATTTAGAACAATATAAATGTTTATAGAATATTTTGGTTGCGACCTAGCTTGCTTAAATTTTTTGTAAACACATTTTGGGAACCAAGCCGATATCCAGAGATAATTGGTGATTATAATAATCTTTGCCCATACGAACCAACCTAATTTTACACCAGCCATCAGAATGTTTTTCCAAAATCACTGCTTTGTCTCCTACTTCAATATTTAACTCATCACCAAGACTCTTGTTATAAGAACGAATGACTGTGTATAAACTCTGTTCTGGGCTAATTCCACCTCTCACTGGATCTAGTCCACTGCTGCCAATTGTTATAACTGGTGGCAAATTGAGGTTATCTGTGGGCTTCATAGCATTCTCCCGAGGATTTTCTGGAATACTCAATATTTGTGGTTTCACAGTTTCGTTGTTTTCCTCGATAGTCTTTTTCAAATTGAACTTTTTTAAAAAAATCGGAGTCAAAACGCTCATGCGTTTAGCAAAATTAACTGTGCTTGATATCTCTTTCTCCTTTTTCCGTATAGGGAAAGATTTGCTCAATCTGATTGTTAACCGATCTCTTTTCTGGGGTAATTCATATTGTCTTTCATCTTTGAAGTATGCACCCGGGGAAAATAGAACAAGATAAGGTTTATCTGCAGTTAATGTTGCATCACTTTCTCTGGGCTTGTAGTACTTTTCATTGAAAGATAATGTTTTTCTTTTTCGTTTCCGTTCTCGAATGTAATACCATATTCCCAATACAATAAAAAAGATAGAAAATATTGCTATGGGGATACCTATAGCTAAACCAATTTGTAAAGACCGATTACCGGTAGAATATGATACATCACTAAAACTGTTTTGTATGGGGATGGTGGAAACAGCACCAACTTTTTTAGATGCTGTTGGTGATAAAAAGTCTGATTGAGATGGGGAAATAGTAGCGTCAGCGCTAGATGAACCGATTACTTTTTTTGTTTCAGCTGTATTTGATACCGTTGTAATTGATTTTGATGTGACAGTATTTACTTGCGATGTAGATGGTACTTTCAATACTGGAGTTGATGTAACGATAGTTGTTTCAATAGTCTGTGCTACCCAAGATACTATTTGTATTACATTAGTAGGGCTCGCATTTGGAGAGCTTTTGCTACCCAATGTTGATGTAGATGTTAATGTCATGTAAATGGTAGTATCACCGTCATCTCTTTTATCAGCAATTTTCATTATTTATTGTTGACGTGATAAAGAATATGCATATAAATAAATCAAAAACCACAGTAAAACTTCTCTCTACATATAGTGTTGTCAGGACCAATTTATAGACCCCCCCCCCACTGTATGTTATTTGTAACAATAAACTATAAACATTCGTGATGCAGTTGTGTTTTAAGTTTGTTATTTTTCACCTGCATTTTGCAGCTATAAGACAACGATCTGTAATTCTACATTATTCTATTTTTATTTCCTTTCCTTCTTTTTTTTTTTGGTTGCAATTTAGAGTATTGGTGGGGTTTCAAGTTTTTTGTTTCAGATTTGGTTCTGCGACAACTTGAAACAAGACCTATTAGTATCAAGATAAAAAATACTTTTTGTTAATCAAAGCATGTAGAAGATAAATAATCAGCATTACATTACAATTTCTATGGCACTGCATATTTCCCTCTAACAACTAATGTGGTAACAACAGTTCAGTTAAGGTTTCGGAATCTATAGGTTTGTGTGACTCCTCTGAAACAAGTTTGTTGAAATAATGATGATACGACCACCAAGCGAAGCTGATACCTATTGCTCCTCCTAACACTATATCAGTAAAATGGTGTCTGTAATCTTGTGTTCTACTCAACGCAATGTATGTGGCCAATGACAATGGTGAAAATGCAAGGAAATACTTGTAAACGTATTGCGGAGATTCTCTATTCTGGAATAACTTAAATTGCCCCAATAACCATAATGTTAAATAAAACAACCCACCAAAACTAATAGAAGAATGACCAGAAGGTGTCGATTTCATACCATCAATCAACAAGGCTTTGCCCAAAGGTGCAGTACAAACATTCACGTCTACCAACTCATGCAATGGTGTTCCCGGTGCTGGCCCACAACGTTCCAAGAAATCGGGTCTTGGTCTAGCTATCCAAATCTTAAGTATATCAGTGATGACTCCATTTAAACTCAATGATATTATCAAACCTAAAACACTAATTTGCAAGCAATGCAAAGCTTGTTGATGTGAAGAAAATGCCCCCTGTTGATACTTTACCAATAATGATGTTAAAATTACAAATAATGGAACAAATGCAGCAATTTCTATACACAAGATTCCCGAAACTCGTTCCTTAATTGCAAATGGGTGGGAAATTGTCAAATCATCAAGGGAAAACTGCCGTTGAAATGGGAGAGCTGTCTCTGCAACCAGAAAAAAAAACAATACCGTTACAGTTGCAACTATCCAGTCAGGGATAAAATCGTGAAATTGGTTACTCTGTGTGTATTTTACTATTGAGGATGGGTTGAGGAATGTCATGGCAGACAAGTGGTACCTGTTGTTTATGTCAAAAGTTTATCGCTGAAATTTTGTATTATTTTTTTTTTTGGTGTTGTTGTTGAGATAATAGTGGAGAATGGGGTGCGTGATAGTTAACCAAAAACAGAAAACAGCCGTTGTCGTTGCATTGTTCATTTAAGGTTCGCTTGGTCTTTTATTTATTATTTCTATTATTTAATACCCCCCGCTTATACTATCAACATTAGTTCTATATGGAATCCATCATTCTCTATACCAGAGTGAGTAAATAAATTATAAATTGTTCCACAACTTGCTGTTGTGATATATTTATTCTAATTGGATTGACTAGTGATTGGTGAAAGGCAAGTAGTTGTTAATATATTTAATGCAGTTGTGGAATACCCTCATAACTGAAATAAAAACACTCAAAGAATACACTCTTAAACATATGTTATTTCAAAAAAGAAGTGTGATTCAGGTTCGTTGACTGAGAAGCTAATTAAGGCTCCATATGGATGTTTGAACTCTCACCTTGCTTATATACCGGATGTCTAGGTCGTGTGTACTACATCAATAATTGTCTTGCTGAAAACTTTTTTTTTCCCTTCCAACCACCAAAATTTTTCAACAAAAAAGCAGTGAAAATCTTGGAGGAGAACAGTCTTTTCCCTCTTTCTTTCTTGTTTTAGGATACGTAGAACACAAGAATCAAAAAAAATTATTTGTTTCATTTAGTCGTCATTGAATAACATGCCAGTCGATCCAGAAAAATTAGCTAAATTGCAAAAGTCATCTGCCAAAAAAGTTGGTGGTTCAAGAGTTAAAGCCAAGAAGAACATCAAGACTGAACAAGATGACACCAAATTGATTGAAGCTTTGGGTAAATTGAAAGCTACCAAAATCGAAGGTGTTGAAGAAGCCAATTTCTTCAGAGAAGATGGTAAAGTTTTACATTTCAACAGAGTTGGTGTTCAAGGTGCTCCAGCTTCTAATACTTTTGCCTTCACTGGTTACCCACAAGAAAAGAATATTACTCAATTGATCCCACAAATTTTACCACAATTGGGTGCTGAAAACTTGGAAATCTTGAGACAATTGGCTGAACAAATCCAAGCTGGTAAAACTCCAAAAGACTTCAACACTGGTTCTGCTAACGCTGCTGCTGATGCCGGTGGTGAAGATATTCCAGACTTGGTTGACCAAAAATTTGACGATGTAGAATAAATGTTAGGCTACGAAAGATAAGGAATTAAGATGTTGAAGTGAGACACTTTTGCTCAACTGATTGCATTAAGTTTGGGGATTGATTTGTAGTAGACATAGTAATTTAATTTCTTTGTTCATGAATCAATACCTTTATATATCCTTGTAGTTTAGTTTGTGTATATAATTTAATAAACTTTGGCATAAGGAGAAAGGAGAAACCAATAAAGAGTGGTTTTATTTTATGTGTCACGTGATGGTGCAGATTTGCTAAGCTCCACAGTTGCTTCTAAAGTGTTTGGTATTTTTGTGAGGAGTAATAGACGTTGATACCTTCTGTGATTTAGAGAAAAGTATAGTTGCCAAATAGGTCTCATGAAAATGTATTGGTCAGGCTGATCCAAAAGAGTGGTGAATGAAATGGCTCGGCTTTACCATTTCAATTCCGTTTCTTAAGAAATTCAGTTTTGTCCAACAATTTGAGAAATTATAAACTTTCAAATCGCTCGGTTATAACTACAGTTTTAATTTTGGAATGACTTCACCCTATAGTTTGAGTATATAATTGCAATTGGTAGGTGGTTGGGAGGTCGGTTAAAAAGAGGCCACATGGCAACGAGCAAATGGCTAAGTCGGAATTATGTCAACATCAAAGCCATGTTTCAAAGCAATTATATGGTGTTTACATCATAACCATTGTAGTTTTTTTCACGTATGTTTGTAAAGTATATTTTTTTGAACGCATGGCCGGATGTTTCCAGAACAAAATATGACTACATATTAGTCAATTGAAGTAGTAGCCTTGGATACGATACGATAACTAAGTACTATGTAAAGAACCTAGTAGAAACAAAAAGAATACAGACAGAACGAAAAGCAGCTCTTAAAAAAAATAAAGTATGTATAAGAGCTAAAACTTTGTTGCAGCAAGCAAAGACAATGGGCATGGAAAATTATGAAATTTGTGCCGACTATTTTTTAATGTCTAGGGGGGCAGGGAGTGACGAAATAAACACATATAAATAACCCTTATAGTTCCCAATTCTTCTTTTTTTGAAAAAAACACTTGTTACTTTTCACTTCAACAAATTAGAAATAGATTTTATACAAAATGGTTTTAAGTAAACACATTGATGCTTTAAGATTGGAATCACAAATTTTGAAAAAAACTCCGCAAGCTCAATTGCGTAAAGAAGCATTCATCGATGCCTATGATTCTCACAAGAACATTCCTCAATTTGAAATCCCTCAAAACTCCTCAAATGAACAATTGATTTATAAATATCTTTCTCAAGAATTGGCCCTTGATGGAATCCCAACTTTGAATTTGGCATCCTTTGTCAACACTTACGTTGATGATACATCTGCAAGATTGATTCAGGACAACTTGACCAAAAACTTGGCAGACAATGATGAATACCCAAGTTTAATTGATATTCAAACCAGATGTATTTCAATATTAAGTAATTTATGGCACGCTCCTGGTAAAGTTGATAAGGTCACTGGTAACAGAGTAACTAATTCTATTGGTACCGCAACCACCGGTTCTTCTGAGGCAATTATGTTAGCTGGGTTAGCTTTGAAGAAAAGATGGCAATTGAAAAGAAAAGCTGAAGGCAAATCTACTGACAATCCCAACATTTTAATGGCCACATGTGCTCAAGTCGCTTTGGAAAAATTTGCTTGCTATTTTGATGTTGAAAATAGATTGATTCCTGTCACTGAAGAATCGGGTCATTTGATTGATGTTTCCAAGATTAAGGAAAATATTGATGAAAACACCATTGGTATTTTTGTTATCATGGGATCAACTTTCACTGGTGCCTTTGAACCAGTTGAGGAAATCTCCAAATTGTTGGATGAAGTTGAAAAAGAACGTGGATTGGATATTAGAATTCATGTTGATGGTGCATCAGGTGGGTTTGTAGCTCCATTTATTTTCCCACATTTGAAATGGGATTTTGCTGTTCCTAGAGTTGATTCAATTAATACTTCTGGTCACAAGTTTGGGTTGACATCTGTTGGTTTAGGTTGGGTGATTTGGAAAGATGCTGATTTGTTGCCTAAGGAATTGCGTTTCAGTTTGGATTATCTTGGTGGTGTTGAAGAAACATTTGGTTTGAATTTTTCCAGACCAGGTTTCCCTGTTATTACCCAATATTACAACTTTTTATCTTTAGGAAGACAAGGATATGCCAAGATTTTTGATGGGTGTATGACCAATGCTAGATTGTTGTCAAGATTTTTAGAAGAAAGCAAGTACTTTGATGTTGTTTCTGTTATCCACCACAAATTGAGTGATTCGGAAAAGAAAGCTCAATTCACTAGAGAAGTTGACGATAAAAAATTGGATTCTAAACTTTATACTATCAATGAAGAATTCAAGCCTGGTTTGCCTGTTGTTGCCTTCAGATTTTCCAAAGAGGTTAGAGACAAGTATCCTGAATTGCCCCAAGAATTGTTGTCAACATTATTGAGAAAGAGGGGTTACATTATTCCAAACTATCATTTGCCCCCATCTGAGAATGATAAGGAGATTTTGAGAGTTGTTGTTCGTAATTCATTGTCGTTGAATTTGTTGGAGAGATTGATTCAAGACATTACTGGCGCTACAGAACTTTTGATCAAAGCTGCTGATTCCATTGCTGATTATGTTTCAACAAGTGGTGAACATACTGATGTTGAAAATAGAGAAAGAATCCACAAATTATTGGCAGCTATTGCTTCTGGTGGTGTTGCTGAAGTGAAAGAAGAAAAACACAAAAAGGATAATCACCAAGGCAGCAAAAATAAAAAGTCCTATCGTGGTACTTGTTAGAGATTGAGTGCAGATTGATATCAGATAAAGAATTGTGTTCTTTTTTTTTGCAGTTGTAAATATTATTAGTAGTTTGCAACAATATATTATAAATTACATATTATTTTTTTTGATCCAGTGTTGTATGTAGAATAGTGTAAATGATTCTAGGTATGTAGTTATGGTTTGAGTATCGTATTCATTTTCGATTTGATTCTACAAAACGGGTTTTGAGCCCTTTTGAGGGTAATTGTGAGAGCTATAGTAGATCATCAAATTTATAGAATAATCTAGAGAAAACGAGAGGAGAATGTATGAGGGGAGTAAGTACTGGATTGAGATCAAATCATTTGATCTCGTCTATTAAGTGGCTCGAAATTGTGTCATCCCATTCTTGTCTATCAATTGATTCCAATTTTCTTCTTTCCCTCCCTTCTTTCCTTCGCTTTATAAAATTATTTCGGTTTTGTGGTGTATAATTCAATCCATCGAGACTAATTTATATTTTATGATTGCTATATGGTTACCATTACTCCAATACCACATGACCCATACAATAATAATAAACACTTTTATTAATTGCTAGTGTTCCCTACAATTGCCAACTCTTTTTGTATAAATTACATTGTTCTTCCTCGATCAATTTAATTATTTGTGTTATTGCATTTTATTCTTTAATATTTTTTTTTGCCATTTCCCCCAGGTCAGGTTATTTTTAATATTCTTTTTTGTCTTTCAAATTACATATATAAAGTACTCATTTTTAACCCCCCCTTCCCACTTTTTCTTTTTTTTTCTACTTTTTGAGGTTAACTTATTATTAATTAAAAATGGCATATTCAATTGAAGAGTTAAGAACTTACAAGGCAGTTACCATAATTACCTTATTATTATCTATTTATGGTACTTTAAAATATTCCGGAGTTCCAGAAGGTGATCTTGCTTATACTCCATTCACTGCAAGCAATATTTTATTGTTTATTTATTGGGGAGTATTATACCTTTGGCAAATCATCTATACAGCACAAATCTTTTTCCCTGATGAATATAGATTATCGGTTATTAGTTTAGTTGGATGGCATTTCCCCATTTTCAACGTGCTCATTTATATTTGGTCAGAATTATTCTCCAATGGTCATTATATCTGGAGTGAAATCATCTTGATTTTGAATTTTTTCAATTTGTTAGTTTTGTATTTTGCTCACAAAACATTTGCTGTTAAACCTTTGGTTAATTGGTTCTTGATTCATGTTCCCTTGGCTGCCATGCCGTTATCTTGGGTGATGTTTGCTTTGTTTTGGAATGGGGCCGTCATGTTCCATATTCATAAATTGTTTGGCAGAATTCTTGCCAATGTGTTCATTTGGGATTTCCTTCTTGTTCCAGGGGTGTTTTTATTGTTATTCAATGATTGGGCTATTGGATTCACTAATGCCTATCTTATGTTTGCCTTGGCTTTTGGGCAATTGTCAACTAAAGTCTTTGCTCTTCAATGGATCTTTGCCTTTGTTATTGCTGGTATTTTAACAGTTTGGAGTTTTATCGCTTTGGTTGTTGGTGGTGTCAGAGAGGTTTCTGATGAAAGAGCACCATTATTGGTTGAAGTCCAAGAAACTGTCACCGAATAATCTAACCAAAACACTTGAAAAAAAAGACATTAGCTACGCGGGTGTTTCTTATTATGTTTTATGTTCTGTTTATTTTAGTTTTCGTATAAACTTTTGTTTTAATTGATACGGATGTTCATTTGTTATTAGTGAATTGTATAAAAGTAGATGATGGTGATGAGCCAATGCACCGACTGTATCATTGTGTATGGTGGTTAAAAACTCTTCTCTTGTAGTATCTGGATCCCCAACACCAGGATATTTTGATTTCAATAAATGATATTGGTTTTTTTCTTTAATTTTATCAGCCATGTTTTCTTGAATGGAAAGAATGTTGAAAGAAAGAGTTGAAAAATGTTAACTTGTTTTTTTTTGGTTTTTTTTAGTATTTTTTTCCTTTGAATTTTTTAAAGATGAGAAATTTAAAATGTGAGAGACATCAAATTGGTTTCCTTCTTAGAAACAGAAAGTCTACAATAATAATATTATCACCCCAATTCAACTTAAAATCGGAAAAACAAAAAAGATTGTAACTACCACAATCCTATTCTGATAAACCAGTAGAAACATCAACACCCACCATCAATGCTGTTGCCAAGGCTTTCTCAACTACCCAATCATTGCCAAAACTGTGTGTATTATGTAGCAATAATTCAATCTAATTAACCAGTAATCAGCCACTTTATCGAAGATCTAGTGTAATTCTTAGCCAAGAACTAAAGTAGTAGAATTTGAAAACAATCAGCTCTTGATAAATAAAAGATAATGAGCTTATCGGCCGTTAAAGGAGTTTTTGTAGTTTTGATTGGGTGTGAGCGGTTTAAATATCTGCAAAATGAGAACTGTTATCTTATTATATGCAAGACTATCATTAGTCAGCCAGCCAAAACCGCTTTTATTTTGTGTCAGTTTATCTTACAGACGCTTAGCTTTATTTGGTGAAACTAAAAATCCCAAAGAAAGTAATTTTGCCGAACGGTTAATTCAGACAAAGATTTTAAGCCTTTCGGTGGTGGTAGTAGCAAAGAGGGGACAGAAAAAAAAAAGGTAGGAGGAGTCACAATGGTGTTGCCGATGGTTACCAGCAACCTTATTATTTCCACCAAGGCCCTTATTTTTTACTCTGTTTAAAGACTTTCCAGTTTGTTTCGGATATAGGAATCCATTTGTAAAGTCAATATAATGGACTACTATTAATTAAACAATGTTGATATGAAAAATACAGGGTTCCTCTTTTGAAAATTGTATTATTTAATTGAGGAGAATTATCGTTGTTAAGCCGAAACCGAAGACGGCAGTAATGGACCTACCAAACTATTGTGTAAAGAAAACTATAGCGATTTTGCTATATTTGCACGACCTGCTTTACACTCATTTTCAAACAAGAAGAAATTGTGTATGAGTAATTTCATTCTTATCATCAAAATTAGAATTGATTTTCCAATTTGTGAACTCCTTTGTTCTTCCTCTTGTATTTAAAAAAGAAATCTTCTCCTCCTCTCCTTTTTCTATTAGAATTAATTAATTATTCATTCATAACAAGTTCATAATTCACATAAACTTACTGCTATTATTCCTGACGGGTCCCCCCTTCCTTTAGTTTCTACTCCATCTCCCCACCCATTAACCAACAAAAAAGAAAAGAAACTATTAGTGTTTGTGTAAGAAAAATAGTATCAAATAATTTAAAGATATTTAACCTGTAACTATTAATATAATAAAGGCATTGGAAAAAAAAAAAGAATTCATTGGTGCACGTACAAATATATATTTATTTCTCCATAGCTGATCACATACAAAATCTTTTTCTCCATCCCCACATTCACATAACCATACACTTGCACATACACATACACATCTATTCCTATTATCATAGTTCATACCCTCATGTATTCACCAACGTTTTCTACTAGAACGGAATCTTCATCAAGAACTACATCATCTACAACTAAAACTCCACCTTTGGAAATGGGTCTCAATAAATTAAACAGCAATCGGAATAACGGGAGCAACAATAATGTCTCTGATGCAACGAATATGGAACATCTGTATCTGATGCCTGTAACTGATATACATGGATTAATGACAGACAAAGACGATATTTCTTTGGATATATTCAAAATGTACAATAAAAAGTACCTTCCCCAAGAACATCAACAACAACACCAACGAATTTCAAATTTAGCCTGGAGAATAAGCTCAAACAAAAGCAAAGTAAATAAACCAACAAGAAGATCAAGCTCACAATCATCAGCATCATCGATTCCATTACCAACTTCTGGGCTAGCTTCCAGTGCACCACCCAAT
The DNA here is from genome assembly GCF_000182965.3 of Candida albicans SC5314. Classification (NCBI taxonomy): domain Eukaryota; kingdom Fungi; phylum Ascomycota; class Pichiomycetes; order Serinales; family Debaryomycetaceae; genus Candida; species Candida albicans. The sequence continues at coordinate 2,561,323 of NC_032089.1, forward strand.
AAACTGACAGTCAGAAACAATTCAATCACCAAATCATTAAATCAAACCCTTTTGAATGATTCCAGTTTAGACGAGTTTGATTATGTTGCTCATATTAGGAAAATAAGCCAAGAAGAGTACTCCCAACAAAGCTCAAAGTTATCGCCTAACAACAACAACAATATGGGTGGTAACAACAACAATAATAATAACAAAAATAACACTAACTTTCTTTCGTCATACATTTCATCACTAGAATCAACTTTGAAACAACAACAACTGCAACAACAATCACAGCCGCCATCACAACCACAACCACAATCACTGGCTCCAGTGCTGCAATCTGGTCAACCCAAAAAAGTATTACAGTGTACAAATTGCCAAACGCGAACTACCCCACTTTGGCGTAAAGCCAACAATGGTGACTTGCTTTGTAATGCATGCGGATTATTTTATAAATTACATGGTGTTTTAAGACCAATCAATGGAGACAAAAAGAGAAAGTATACCAAACGGAATGATAAAATGATACTGACAGATAATACCAACATTTTTGCAGGATTGAGTCAACAAAATCATGGCAGTTCTCAAGACATTGCCAAACTGCAACCAAGCTTACACAGTTTTGTTTCACAAAACGAACAACCTTGGGGATTTGATAATGGTGCCATTCCTGATTTCAACAGTTTCGATGCGCTTGTAGGATCCAATATAAATGCCAATAACACTTCCAATAATACCACTAATGCTAACAACAACAATAACACTGATAATAATGTTGATGAAATTGACAAGTTATTGAATATGAACATATTCCAAACTGATTTCTCCCTCAATAATAATAATCATCATCAGCACCACGACGAGTTAGATTTATTGGATCCAAATGGATTACCACCAGGTGGCGGTCACTTTAACAATGATCCTGATAGACAAAATCACACGACAACTAATGATTCCAATGATAATTCAACAACAAACAACTCCTGGAATTGGTTAGACTTTAGTCCCGCTGCATAATGATCAAATGAGCCTTTGTTTTTCTAATTCTTACGTGATGATGTTTCTTGTATGTTGCTATCTTTTCCTGTCTATTTATTTATTTTCCATTCATATCCATTTCATAGAAGTATTATTTTTATATATTGATATTTTTTCTGTATAGCGTTGTTTATGGGTTTATTTATAATAGTTAATATTTATTAGTATTTCTTGACGTAACATAAAATTATAAAATACAAACCAATTTGATATTTCTTACTCATAGATAACCACTTGTTTACCTGACTTTGACTTACCAATTGTGTTAAGGATTGTAGCTTTCAAATCACCTGTAGAATCAAATTTCACTTTATTATAAGCAGCAACCTTAAGTTTACCTTCTTTAAATAATTTAGAAACGGCTTCCACAGTATCAACTTTCGATTGTGGATTGGCCTTGGTGTTAGCTGTCAACCAATAAGCTCTGGTAGATATATTCTTGAACAATTGAATACGACCATCATAAGAGATTTTTCCACCACCAAGAACACCATAGGTTGCCAAAACTCCATTTCGAGAAAGACCTTTGACCAATCCACCTACAGTTTCCCCACCAATACTATTCAATGCCAATCTTACATTACCTTCTCCTTTGGTGACATCTTCGATATTGAACTCAGGATGCAAAAATTCCGATTCCGATAAAACTTTGGTGGCACCCAATTCATATAATTCATCGTATAATTCTTGAGGTTTACCATCACGAACAATCGAAAGAACATTAACATTAATCAATTTAGCCAATTGAGTCAAATATTTACTGGCTTGAGAATTCCCAGCATTTTGAATAATCCAATCACCAGATTTCCAATCTTTGACGAATTGATGCAACAATTGGTATGCAGTTGATGGATTAATAGAAATTGTTGCTGCTTGATCAATAGTCAAATCATTGACTTTGATAAATGGGGTCAAATCACTATCTTGAGTAATATCTACCACAGCATGAGTTCTCCAAGTACCAAACCCTGGTAATTTAGGAATGACAACATCGCCAACTTCATAATTCTTGACATTACTACCAATTTGAATCACTTTGAAAACTCCTTCATTACCACCGACACTTAAAGGTTGAGGGGTAGTGTCACTACCTAAACGAGTGCTTGGAACTGCATCGTTATATCCGCCAAAAATTTGTGCAACATCACTAGGATTAATTGGGGTTGCTAAAGTCTTCACAACAACATCATTGGGTTGAATAGCAGCTTCATCAATCACAAATGTGGTTTGTTGAAGAACATTAGGTAAATCTGAACCTGGTGCACTGTATGTTGTTGCTTTACCGGTGATTGTCATTGTGTATGATTTTTGAAAGATACTAGTAGTTAATTGATTCAGGGGGGCGGGTAAAGAATAAGAAAAAAATTGAGACAAGATGTGGATTAATTTTAGCTCTATTTATATATACACAATTGTGTGTGTGTGAAAAATTTCAACTGTGGCAGGAGACGACCTAAGAAGAATAGAAAGGATATAAGAAGTTGAAAAATGGAAATTCGGAAAATGGGAATAACTCCTGCTCCTATTTTTATGGCTTTTAATCCTTCCCATCACCACTATAATTGCTGACAAATAATGTGTATTACGTAATATGTCGGAGACATAATGCATTACAGCGCAGACGAGCCGACGATTGCAAAAAAAAAAAATAAAATAAAAACAAATAGAAAAATAGAATTTTCTTCTAAAAAGAAAAACGGAGATACGATACATCACAGATGAACAGGAATTGTCTTTCCAATTTCACTTTTTTAAGGTTTTCTTGTTACATATCATCTCAATTCAAGATGATATTTTTACATGTACATGCATGGAATAAAGATATATGTAGAAGGTAAAACTTTAATTAATGACTCATAGGATTTGCTTAATAAATGGCATAATAAGCAAACCCTAAAGTAAAATTATAAGTAAAAACAATACAAGAGCTAATTGGAAATAGAAATTTCTAGTAAAAAAAAAACAACAATGTGATACATCACAAATTATTGATTCAGGTGCTTTTGGTGTATATTTGATAAAAATGGAAACTTGGCTAAAATAAGAAATAAAAATAAACAATGATATAAATAAATAAATTATGATTATTCACAAGTGAATGATCATAAAACCGAAATAGAACTGAAATAGACAAGATAAAATTTTGAAATCAAAATAGATCCCCATAATTCCAAAAAGTCAAATCAAATCGAAAGAAAAATTGAATAAATAAGTTAATTACCAAAAAAAGGAAAAAAAATTTTTTGCACACCTAGCAATGAAGTTTCCATCTCAAGCTAATTGTGATCTTAATATTTCTTACCATGTTTTTCAACCTTCAAAATAATAAGCTCGATAGGTTTACTGTTTTCATTAATTTTTTCATCATAAATCTTGAAAGCACCTTTATCGTCAACAGCAGAATTCCAGAACTTGGTTTTACCTTTCAAAGCCAACACATAATAATCATCTTTTTCAACGATAGTAAAACCTTTATCATATAATGCATCCTTTTGAGGTGGTTTATCAAATTGGAATTGATGGTTAGCAACAATTTCACCAGTAGCACCTTTTTCATCGTGTAAGACAGTATTCTTCAAAGTAAAGAAATCGTATTTATCATTGTAGCTAATTGTAAGGAATCTGAGATCATCATCACTGTCATTATCATTGTCATCACTGTAGTCACCACCACGTTTCCACTTTTTGTCATCGTCGTCATCATCAGACTTGCCACCATGTCTGTGTGGTCTCTTCTTTTTCTTGTGATGGTCGTCATCTTCGTCTGAACATTCCTCTTCGCTGTTTTCATTTCTATATGGATAATAGATGTAATCTTTTCTGTCACCATATTGTAATTGACCATCATCAATTTCATAAACAATGTGCAAATCTCTATCTTTGTGTTTACCATGCTCATATCCCAGTAATTCCTTGACAGCTAACGCAAATTTTCCTCTCAAAGTTTCAATACCAGATTTTCCATGTCTATATTTATCGTCATCGCCTCCAGAATAGCCAGAATAACCAGAATAAGGTGTCAAGGTAGCTTGAGCAATAGCGATTAATCCTAAAGTAGCAGTAGCAAGTGAGAACTTCATTGTTGATGTGATTGAAATATTTGTTGATACTGAATGGAAATAAAAAAAACTTTTCGATCTTATCAGAATCTTGGTTGGTATTTATAGGTTTTTTTAATGCCTGTGGTTCGTAGTTTGAATATTCCAAAAAGATAGATCAACTTACCATCGGTCAATGAAAGTGKTTGGAAAGCCACATTTTCTTGATCTTTTCTTGGATAGTTAGTCATTACTTACATTTTTCAAGGTTAAAGGATAAAGAAAAATGAGTCAACCCTTATAACCACAGTTTGAAGCATACACATTGATTACACTTGTGGCTACAGGGTTGGTATTAGGTAAAGTCACGATGTTTTATCGTCATTCTGTATGTTCATAGTAATCCTGTGTAAGGATCTAAACAAGTATACAGCTCCAGATAATCCAACTGAGTTGATCTTCATAGTATGCCTAAGCTTGTCTACTATTATAAGAACCAACTGTGGTTCAAGTGTATGTGTAAATGAAATTCTGAATTCATATCAGGTTTTTTGCTTTTTAGAATTTTGCAACCAACAGTTCTGTTGTATTGCCAATAATGCAAGAGAAGAAAAGAAGGAAAGCTTTTTCTTAGTTTTTTGTCGATTAGGCACGCATTAATTTAGAGAACTTGTGAGTAAACTTTTTAATGTTACAAATCACGTTAGAATTCAACACATTGGCGAATACCTTCATATTTTCTACCAAGGATTTCTAGTTTGGGTTTCTGAATTGCTAAACTTTATAAATCTTGTTGTAATTTTTTAACACGGCTTTATCCCCTTTGTTTACTCTATAAATTGATAAAACGAAGCATTATTTCGAGATTTGCAACAGTAGATTCTACATATGCACAAGCTCACCCTAAAACTAATTCTAGATATTACTTCAAGATACAGAATTCTGGAAATCGTGGAATGCGACCCCGATTCCTTATCGTGAATAACAACAACTGAGCCTCCCTTTCGTTGGTGCCTTGAAAAACACACTTCTTTTTTTGGCAATTTGTGTAATCGATGCCGTGGAGACCAATATTTGGAAACACAGCCTACTTTTCAGTAGTCAATAAATGCCAGTAAAGTTCTGTATTGTTTGCTATCTCGATTTCATTTCTTGTTGCATTAGCGAAAAGTGGGAAATGTATGCTTGATGGTGGTTTTATACACACCATATACCACCACACTATTTGCATGCTTTCCACTTTCTTTATTGATAACCCCCCGCTTCTCTCTTTGCCATTTCAAAAAGAAAGACACTGACACGCCCTAAACAGAAAATACCACTTGAAATTATACAAGCTTTTTATAATAACTTTTAAATAAAGAGAACAATGACTACAATGAAAATAGCAAATAATGAAATAATCTCCACTTGAGGTTGTAAAGTATCACGCAATCACAGCAAGTTATTTTTGTTTTAGTTTTCTTCGTCTCCTTATACTAGCTGACCACTTTACAACTTAATCAGGTTCTATTAAAGTTAAATTACTTACTCTAAGTTTTGTTCTCTCGTTTAGGTGCCCTGTGGTTGTCATAACCACCTACTTATTGGCATCACAATTTAAGTGATACCTATAGTTTAAGCTTCATAACCTACCGATCAGTTTGTAGTTTCATTTACTTTATCAAATGGTTGCATTAAGTGAAATGTGAACTGTATTCAATAATCAATAGAAATCTGAGTATAGGGTTTCTTCCTTCCCCCTGAAGAGGAACAGAGTTACCATCTATACAACATCCCTTGTGCTGGTGAATGGGTCCAGCGCGAATATAAACCACTATGCATTTCTTGTTTACAAATATTCTTAATTAGGAAATGTGATTGTGAAAAAAAAAAGTGTTTCCCTCACATTCTTTACCTGGTGCCTACTAGAAGACTTATTAGTCTATTAAATAGCCAGTACAACAATCACTTTAATAGAGCAAACGAAAATTTCTCCTGACTAAAAGAGATTGAAGCAAACTACTCATCCTTCCATTTCGCTGTGTTTAGTGAAWTTCATATATATACTTGGGCCATTCCATTTGAAAAAAAAAATATTATAAAACCTAACCGTAACTTCCCACATACATACACATATTTATTTTTACGATTAGAAATTGAAACTTTATTCTTAGAAAAAAGCCTCCAACAGAATATTGAGTTCTTGATTCAACATTACTAATCAAGAAACGTAAATAAGAAAGAGAGAATATATTCTATTGTGTTTTGATAATACTTAGCCGAAAGGAGTGTGTTTTATTTTTAACGATTAGTTTTGAAAATTCACACCCATCCATCGTCTCATAGTAAAAACACCACCACCACGCACACAACAAAAAAAGTAACCCAATAATTTACTATTATTCTTTCTATTTTTAACTCATCCACTGACTCCCGACCATAAACAATAACATTTAATACCGCGACCACCACAACTAGTACTACTACCACAAAGCCCCCTTAGGTGTATAAATACAGCATTATATTAAACTCGTTTATTCCCTTCAATTTTTGGTTAAAAAAAATAGAAAATTTTCCTGCTTTCTGTGACTTGTGACTATAACCACCATTCGCTAATAAAATCACTTCCACCACCACCACTATTACTACTGCTACCACCACTTACCTACCTGAACACCCCCAATATACTCATCCTATTGGTCACTTCCACAATTAACCGAAAATGGGTTTGCTAACAAAAATCAAGGAATCGAAACACAGAAGATCACAAACCAGAAGCTCAATATTTCTGGCGAATGAATCGGAGGCCTCCCATACATCAAGTGATACTTTCAACTATGAGCCACCACAGCCAATTAAAAATGTTCCCACAGCTTTGCTACCAATGAGAAAGCAACGCCAACCTCGGCCCAAATCCGACTATGTGTATGAAAAGAGCTTACCACAAGAACCGATACACAATCGATCTCGTTCTGAGGATTTTAATGAATTGCCAATCCTTTCAATAGGTGATGAAACTTTACAAGTACCATTAAATGAAACTAAGCAAAATACAGACCAGCATAGKYMAACTCGACCCAGCTTTATCTAAACAGTCTAATGCTAAACTTCATAAAAAATCCCCATCTAATGATTACGATATAAGGAACGGTTCACAGTATAAGTCAAATTCCAAAGCTAATGAATCAGACTATTCAAAACAAACAGGTATTGGTGACCAGGCTCAATTGACAGAACAAGACATACAGCATGAACCTACAAAATCGACTTTTGACTATCCGAATTCTCAAGTAACTCAGCCACAAGCAGAAAACTTACAACCTATGCATGAACAAATAGAAAAACTAGAATCGAAACCACTGTACGAACCGGTAGACCAACATAATGATTCGTTGGACCAGCAATCGCTGTATGTTAATCAACTGTTTAATCATTCACAATCTCAAGCCGTTGACCAACAACAACAACAACAACATTTATACATGCAAGGAATGAATTCTCAAAGAATGAGCCCACGATTTTCATCCAATAATAATTTGTTTGCTAACGAAAACCAAACATCTGAAGAGTTTAATGTGTCACAACCAAACCAATTTTTCAACCCGTACCAGATGTACCAAGCAAACTCATTCTACCAACCAGGACCGGCCCTTACAGCATCATATGCTAATGATGAAGATAACGCAGACGAGCAAGAAAGTAATAGCTCTAGCAACTATGAAACATCATCATCTGAAGACCTTGAGGAAGGGGAAGGTGATAATGACAATGGAGAAGATGATGAGGATGAGGATGAGGACGATTCAGTCAGTTCTGGTTCTACTGCTCCAGTCACCCAACACCCTTACTATGAACAATGGAGACGTTATTATGAGGCATTGGCAATGCAGCAACAACAAATCATGAACCGTCAATCAATGTATGGTCCTAATTTTCAAGGATTTAATCCAATGATGTATTTTGCAAATCCACAAATGATGCAGATGCAAATGCAAATGCCCTATTTTTTCAACCCAATGATGATGCAAGGCAACAATGGATCTAATCCTCAACTAAACCCTGACTCGGCTGCTATGTTTCAACAACAGATGCAACAAATGCAACAAATGCAACAATTCCTGCAACTGATGCAAAACTTATACAACCAACCACAGTCACAACCACCACAACAATATAATAATGAGCAACAACCACAATCACGTAGTCCATACACTCCATCCAACTCAAACCACGCATCAAAGAGAAATTCTTATATAAATGTCAATGAATCGCAAGAAAAGAATTCTACAAAGGAACCACCCAAGAATGATTTCTTACTGTCTTATAAAAAGAGTAGAAATCTCAATACAGAAACTATTGACGAGGATGAAAACGAATTAATATTACAATCAAGAAAATCTACTGTCAAGTCCAACAGATATCCATCAGCCCCAATTGATACTCCTACTCAAGAACGATTTTCAAGTTCTGATAGACACTCAAGAGTTACTTCTTTGCAAATAAACTTTAAACCTACAGGATATGGCAACTACCAGGATGATGAAGAGGAGGAAGAAGAAGAAGAATTTACTGGACTGAGTTCAAGAGTATTATCTAAAGTCAGGCAAGGGTCACTTGGTGGCAACATTGACTCTTTGGCACAGTTAAATTTACAAGATAGTAATGGTGCACTTGGTAGACATATTTCAGATTACACAAAGTATTTATTTGATGATGATGAAGAAGAAGAAGAAGATGATAGTGGTTCAGAAGAGGGTAATAATCGAACCGTTCATTTACTGGCTTATGGTGATAATGATAGAACTTTAATAAGTGCGAAAGGTAGGGAAGCAGATGGTTATAGACATGATACCAATCCTCAATTGCCTACTCCAAACACAGATGATGGGTTGAGTAGACAAGGTACTTCAGCATCGGAGGCATCGATTCAAAGTGGTGGATCATTAAAATTTACTGTCGCCGATAGTAAGAGAAGACTGAATCTTCCATTGAAACCGGTTACCAACAATAAACCAAAAAAGAAGACCAAGAATGCCAAAAAATCGAAAAATACTCTCGAAATTCAACCACCTGTGTGTCAGGAATATAATCCAAATATGCCATTACCTGAATTATCTATGGGTATGATGCCCTTTGCATCTTCGATGGCAGGACTTGCTCCACCTCCACCTCCTGTATTTGATGGATCTCCTTCCGTAGAACCAATGATGATGAACTATTCTAATCCAATGTTGTCACAAACCACTGAGTATAGTGGTGCTTCTACACCTTCGAAAAGAAGACAAAGCGTATCCACTTTCGATACCAGACCACGTTCAATGATGGTTGATACGCCAACACCAAAAGCCAACAAAAGAAGTAGTGTTCCTGTTTATACTTCTCAACAAAAGCAACAACAAAAGCAACTGCAACTGCAACTGCAACAAAAAATTGCACCAGTAGCAAAGACAACTACTTCAACACCGGTCAAAGTTCAAGATTCTACCATTAGTAAGAAGATTGATGAATTTGTTAGATTACGTTCCAGAATTGCTGCAGGGAATAAGACACCTGAATACAGATTACATTGGGTCAAGATGTTGATTGTTGCCACAAATTATAAATTGTACTCTTATATTAACATCAAGGGAGAACCTATTTATCAAGAACAAGCAGTATCAAATAAAGCTCAATTTATAAAATCCTCTGTGACCCATATTTTGAAACTTATTAAAGAACTTTCTTCAGGGACATATGAAGCAGATGGGGTCAAATGTGAAGCTTATTTCATATACGCAAATTTATTGAAACAAGATTATTTGGTATCTTATAATCAAGATTTCAATATGGAGAAAAACATTGATAAGGCAATTGATTATTATGATAGAGTACTTGAAATCAATTCTAAAGATTTCAAAGCATTATATAAATTGGGTGAAATTTATGAGTATGAATTTGATAATGAATTTAACAAGGCAGTAGAATATTACACTGCTGCTGCTAAATTTGGTTATAATCGTGCCATATTGAAGATGGCTATGCTTTATTTGCAAGAACCACAAATGAGATCAATCAAGTATATGAAGTATTTGAAGGATTTGTCCAATATTGATTTGAATGAAGTTCGTTTGGATGAAGAAGATTCTAGTGAAATGGAAGAAGTCATTGGATTAGCATGTTATGAATTGGGTAAAATATTTGAAGGCATCTATCCTGGTGATTTGACTCAAGATAATGAATTTATTCAGAAATCGTTGGATATGGCCCCAGTCAATTATGCCAAAAGTTTGACCTACTACAATAAATCAGCAAAATTGAATTGTTTGTTAGCTCAAGTAAGATTGGGTATTGTTTATGAACGAGGAGAATTGAATCGTCAACGGAATCCAAGCAAATCGATTCAATGGTACATCAAGGCTTCATCATCGCCATTATCTTTCAAAAGACATCCTGATGCTATGGTTGGGTTAGCCAGGTGGTGCTTGACAGGTAGTGAGGGTGCTAGTAAACACATTCCCGTACCTGTCCCTGATAGAGCAGTTATGTGGTGTAAACGTGCTATTGATGAATTTAGTTCTCCAGATGCAATGAGTTTTATGGGTGAACTATGTGAGATGGGACTTGCTAAGGGTCGTCCGCAATATTGGTATGAGAAAGCATATAAAATGGGAAACCGAGAGGCTGGTAGGAAATTAGGATACTCAAATTAATTAAGATTAGAAAAATGACAAAAAAAAGGCAATGGGTAATTTCAAGAGTGGGGACTTGGGTAGTTCAACTTAAATAGCAACAGTTAAAAATAGATAGAGACCCATTTAATTAGTAGAAAACTTTGAATTGCAAACTACATTAAATTTTAGCACTATTAGTTTTTAGATTTAATAATGATTCAGTAGCAATATATTTAGGCATTTGAGCTGTAATTTGAGCTTGTCTCCTATATTGTGTCTGCTGATTTTAGTGTAATTAGTCAAGTAGAGATTGGTTGGATAAAGGAAACATATACTTACTTTTGTATTGGCGATCTCTTGTTTAGTTGCAGCTTGTTCATTGTTAAGCATCAACTATCCACGCGACCCAATTTTTTTTTTCAACAATTTGTTTTTAAACTCTTCTTTTACACACTAAATACAAACAAACATGGTATCTCGAAGTCACTCATCAACCCCAGTGCCAATAGATGCTGACCATCCTATCCATTTCTTAAATATTGGTAATCAGGACCAAATAGCATCCTTGTCCAAACAAACACCAATAATCTTACTAAACCAACAAGAAGAAAATGGATTTCAAACACCGGAGTTAGTTGCATTAAGAAACAGCAACAAATACGTGTTCGTTATCAACTGGTTATACAATTACCGAGGCTATTTAAAGCTACAATCAGAGTTGTTTGATATTGACTTATTTGAATTGGAATTATTGGGATTTTTCAATGCATTCGATTTGTCAAGTTTATTTATTAATAAATTAAAATTAGCATTGATCACGTCTGTTCAGAACTCTAAGCTTGTTGAGTTGGAAGATTTTGAATTTGTATTCCGTGCTCATTTTGGGGATGACTCTCCACTTGGTATCCAAACAGACAACGAACAAGATTCGGTAAAATTTGACCTTCTAAACATCACAGAGAAGTTTGATATCTTGTATATTTTAATAAACTACATTTCAAAGTATTCCAAGTTCAGAGACTGGACTGAAAAACAGGGACTAACAACTAGAATCGATCCAATATTCAAACTGTCACTGGCTGAATATTTTTCATTATTTGATGATAATCGATTATACAAACGAACAATAACTTATTATCCTTTAACCATTCCCAAGAAAAGAAAATTATCACCTGAGTCACCACAAGATTATTTTGATTCAAAGGTTTTTGATGTTAAAGATGTCAAATTTGAATTGGTATACAAGAACATTTACGAGTTCAATGAATATTTGAGCAAAATCAAAAAGAGTCTGGCCCATAAATTGTTATATACCAAATTGGCAGGTAAGTCCAGTACCATCATTGATACAATTTTTGATAACGAAGTGAAAAAGAGAAGATATTTGATAAACAAGCGTAAGGAGATTCAAATGGTTAACTTATTGGCAGTACGTAAAAGAAGTTCTCGTTTAGAAGCTAAAGAAAGACAACGTCAAGAAGAGTTAGAAAGACAGAGGGAAGAAGAATCGAAGCAAGCTGCTGAAAGAAGATTTGAACGAAGAATGAAACTAAAAAATACCGAAAACATGGATACTGGGAAACTATCAAGAGATCAACGAATGCAATTAAGACAGTTGAATTATGAACCAACACCAGAACCAGACAAAGCTTAGTTAATTAGATACTATAATGATAGACGTGTGTTATAATAATTCAACCTTGTAGTCAATTGAGCGGAAGAAAGTCGAGCAGATTATGAATGACCCAAACTCTTTATAGGTTTTACAAAACAATATAGGCACCTGGTAGAATTACCTTTTGAGTTAAACTATTATAAATCTAAATTCCGCCATGGAATTCTGTAACCGTTTGGAAACAGAATGAAGTCGCGCTGGTAACAACAGGACAGCGCCAAGAACGGTTTTGTTGTCGTTCGCATTTTCCCGCCAAGTCGTGCGAGTGTATTGTGTTTTGTCGTTTTGCTTTGTTCCCGCTATTTCAGACCAGAATTGCAGGGCCAGAAGGGGGTGCTCATTTCTTATCGGTTTAGCACGGCATTAATTTTTGATAAACACCAGAATTTGTTTGACGCACAATGCATACATGAATTACAATAGGTGTATTGTCATCAGTTGTGTTGTATTCTTCAACCTTCTTTCAATCCCCCTCTTCAACGCTTGGTTGCAGACTTGAAATTTTAGTAGATTTTTTTAGTGTTGATGGAAATTGAACAACTAGATCATATCTTAAACAAGCAATAAGTTCCGGCGACCAAATGAAACGAGGAGGATGAGGAGGATGAGCGGAACAGGCGAAACAAGAAAATTTACTAACAAAATCTCAACAACAAATCTTATAGTAATAAGTTTTACGATTTGTGATTTTGTTACTAAACCTATAAATAAAACAAAAATAGTTAGGTGTCACCCACATAACTTTAAACAATAAACAAAACATTCCTCTTCTGCTTTTTTTTTTTTTTTACTTTCTTATCTATTACTGTCAAATCTACAATAAACAATTACAACAACAGCTACAGCTACAGCTACAACTGACTACCAATTTGCATAAAACCAAACATAGATCCACATAAATTAACTTAAACTAGCATTCGTTTTTTCCGTTTATTTTTTTTTTTAAGTTCATTATTATATATATATATGATTTGAGACATGTCCAACCCCCAATCAATAAAGAAAACAGAAAGAAGACGATCAATAGCATTATTGACGAAATCTCCATTATCTCAATCTCCATATATTAGTCCATCACCAAGAGGTTCAGCGCCTAGTTCTTATGTTGCCAACTCTCAGTTTATGCGAGGTGACACTGAATCCGTAGCGATGGAATCAACATCAGAGAATTCTTCCGAGAATCAACATTCACCAGAAAATGACCCGGAAGTTGACAACGATATTGATTTAGCTAGTGGTATAGATGATCCTGAATTGATTAGAAAAGTGTCTAAGCATTTACCTAGTGATTTCGATTCATTAAAACAAGAAGGTGCTGATATCACTCGAGATTTATATAGGATCAAAGAAGATGCCCAACGTCCATTATTGAAAAAATCACGAAGTTGTGATTCTATAGGTGGCAATCTGATAAAATCAACGGCATCGTCATTTAATGTTCCTGGTGGGTTTCGTCGTGAGTTTTTATTGAATCAACAACAACATCGTGACGAACGATTAGAATCTTTACGTACAACAACTCCTAATTTCTTAACCAAAAATTTCATTGAATTTTTAAGTATTTATGGTCATTTTGCTGGTGAAGAATTAGAAGATGATGAAAATATAGCTAATCATTACAAATATTTACTACCCCACGAACAAGCACCATTACTTCAAGATGATAATTTCAATCCACGAGGAACTGCCACTGATAGAAAGGCATATTTTTTGTTATTGAAAGCATTTGTTGGAACTGGTGTTCTTTTCCTCCCTAAAGCATTTTATAACGGTGGATTATCATTTTCTATTATTGTATTGTCATTATTTGCTTTATTGTCTTGGTGGTGTTATTTGATTTTGGTATTTACAAAAGTTGCAACCAAAGTGTCTGGATTTGCTGAAATTGGGTTGAAATTATATGGACCATGGTTTCAAAGATTGATTCTTTCTTCGATTGTTATTTCTCAAATTGGATTTGCTGCTGCTTATATTGTGTTTACCCTGGAAAACCTTCGAGCATTCACTGCTAATGTTAGTCTGTATGATGTGACTGATATCAACATTGTCTGGTTTATATTATTGCAAGTTGTGATTATTGTTCCATTATCTTTGATTCGTGATATCACAAAATTATCATTACTGGCGGTATTTGCTAATGTTTTCATCTTGACCGGGTTGGTCACAATAGTTTATTTCATGTTGTATCAATGGTTGGGAGTTAATCACGGTCATTTTGGGAAAAACATTGAATATTTTTTTAACGAATCTGAATTCTCTTTATTCATTGGTACGGCTATATTTGCCTTTGAAGGTATTGGATTAATTATTCCTATTCAGGAATCAATGATTCATCCAAACAATTTCCCTCGGGTTTTGGGCCAAGTCATTCTCACCATTGCTGTGATTATGATAATGGTTGGTAGTTTGGGATATTTGACTTTTGGTGATAAAATTAAAACTGTTGTATTATTGAATTTACCACAAGATTCACCAATGGTTATTATCACACAATTATTATATTCATTAGCCATATTATTATCGACACCATTACAATTGTTTCCTGCCATTAGATTATTGGAATCGAAAATGATTTTTGGTAGTGGTAAAAGTTCACCAAGTGTTAAATGGTTGAAAAACTTATTTAGAACTTTATTTGTTGTGTTCATTGCATATATTGCATATATTGGTGGTCAAAATTTAGATAAGTTTGTTTCATTTGTTGGGTGTTTTGCTTGTATTCCCTTGGTTTATATGTATCCGCCAATTTTACATCTTAAAAGCTGTTGCAAGATTCATTCTGGGTTACTGGAAAAGGAACAGAATAATCGTTTTTGGTTAAGTCTTGCCAATTATGTGTTACTTGTCATTGGAGCGATCTCATTTGTTTACACAACCTATGAAATATTGTTCACTTAAGAGACGGGGAGGTCTACTATCAACATCTCATGAAAACTACCCATATCATTCATGGACTTTAAACTCACTAAACTGCATTTTCGAAATTTAAATAAATCTATTCATTTACATAAACATTTACATAAACATATACATATATATATATATTCTTCATTGTTTGAATAATTAGACAATCTATCCAATTTTTAAAAATAATTTATAATGTAATATTTCTTTTTTATTATTCCCATTTTTCTTTTACCAATTTTCTAAAATCATGAACTGCTTGATAAACACCCACTTGAGCTTGTTCTAACCCTTGATCGACATCATTGCCCCAATTTTTCAAAGTTCTTTGTAATTCTTGTCTTTGCTCATATAATTGAGGTAAGTTTTCTTTTTCCACATTATCATATTTTTCACTAATAGCTTCAAATGTTCTCGGCATGAAATATTTTAAACTTAATCCACCAAATAATATAGGAGTAATAAATCTAATACCAATATTTCTTTGTCTAACAAAAATACTCCCAGTTAAAGTCAAAGTTAAAATATAAATCAAATTAGGTAAGACTGGTTCATATATTAAAGAATTGATTTCGGAATTTATTGTAGTTAATTCATTTTTAAAAGCCAGGGTTTGAGTATTTAATTCAGCAGTCCAAATTGATAATTTATCGTGTAAATAATGTCTTATTGAATTGGCATATTTTTCTAAAATTGGTGTTGATCTAATCACCATCCCATCAATAAAAGTTGCTTGACCATGAACCGATTCTTGTTCAGCCAATTCTGGTGTAATGGCAGTTGTGGTGCCTGGTTTGTTTATTATATATTCATCATCTTCATAAAATGAACGTTTAACCATTGTGGAGGAGTATAAATATATAAATATAAAGAAAGGAAGACTGTTGTTGCTGTTATAGTTTGGTCTGGAAGGTTTTTTCGTTTCACTTTTTCTGTTGATTGGTGGTTGGTTGGTGGTTGGTTGGTGATAATTATTAGCAAAGAGAGAAAGATATAAAAAAATGTTTCAACCAATAAAAATCAAATGTCGTGTATTATGGATAGAATCAAGAAAAATTTATTGATTTTGCAACAACGATCTTACAAGATCTCCAATCAATAAGATTATTGTTTTCTGAATATGCTTACTCACCAACCTACCCATTCGGAGAATTCTAGTATCAACAAATATTATAAAGACAAACGAACTTTATTATTATTAAAAAAAGAAAACTAAACTATACAAGAAAACTAACTATATCAAATACCTAAAAAGCACACATACACATATTAAGCAAAAAGAAATAACCAACAGTATATAATAACAATTGATAAAATAAATAGATTAATAAACCAAAAATCTTTATTTCCCTTCTGCAAAACCAGTTAATACCAAAAAAAAACAAGATGCTAAACTTTTATTAATCATTATTTTACTTTTTTTTACCAAAAATTCCCTTTTTCTTCTTTTCATTGACGTGATTATTGCTGTTGTTACCACCTGAAGCAATTCCCCCTAATGGCTTAGCATTCATTGAATCCATAGTAGGAACGTTCAATTGCATATTATCA
This sequence comes from Candida albicans SC5314, assembly GCF_000182965.3. Classification (NCBI taxonomy): domain Eukaryota; kingdom Fungi; phylum Ascomycota; class Pichiomycetes; order Serinales; family Debaryomycetaceae; genus Candida; species Candida albicans. Next base: position 2,578,143 of record NC_032089.1, read on the forward strand.
TTTTGAGTCTTGGGTGTATCATTTGAATTTGCCGACGATGAAGAAGTTTGTGAATCATTCATACTTGGTGGCCTCAAATAATTTCCATGTTGCAGAGTATGTGGCCCTAAATGTTGTTGTTGTTGTTGCTGGGGTGCTTGTTGACTACCATTTCCGTTTAACATGAGGGGACCACCGGAACTAGCACGTCTAGATGCTGGAGCAATACCATTACCATTTCCATAATTGTTAATCACATTCATGGATTTACGATTGGTTCCTGGTAATGGCATACCACCTCTACCACCCATATCTAACCCATCTATATTACCAGCAAGAGGCATTTGAGAACGACGGTTTGATTTTTTGGGGTTAGTTTTGAATCGTTGTTCAAGGAATGGATCAATTGGTGCAGCATTATTAAAGCTATGATGTTGATGTGGTTGTGGTGGGGGTGCTTGTGATTGTTGTTGTTGTTGTTGTTGATAATCATAGTATGAACTAATAGATCCTGTTAAAGAATCCAATCTTTTTTGTTGCATATTTTGATGTGGAGGATTTGAATGCATAGATGGATACTGTTGATACTTATTAGGTCCTGGCATTGATCCGTTAGATCTCAAGTTTGATGGGAAATTACCTTGTGCCATTCCACCATTTGGTAATTCATGAGGTGGAGCTTGGTCGTTCACATACATATTTCCATTACCTTGATTGTACAGAGGTCTTGAGTTTGGTTGGTTATTATTTTGATAATATTGTTGCTGTGGTGGTGGAATTGTTCCATTGTTGTTGTTGTTGTTGTTGTTGTTATAATATTGTGGCATTGGTGGTGGACCATTTCTATATTGTTGCTGTGGTGGTGGTTGGTGTTGGTGTTGATGTTGTTGGTTTTGGTTTTGGTCATAGTATTGTTGTTCGGAAGAAGCATAGCCATTAGATTGAGATCCATTGTTGTATGAATGATATTGTTGTGGCTGGTGTCGTTGTTGTGGTTGTGATTGTGCTTGACTCTCTCTGTCACCTTGGCTTGGTCTATATGATTGTGCCTCACCATTATTAGCATCAACAAAATTATCACTGCCATTTCGTTGTACATGTGTTACGGGAGAATTCTGTGGTTTTTGTTGGATAACGGGAGTATTTGGACCAATGGCTCCTTCGCATTCCACCAAATGTTTATAATCTTGGAAACCATCCAGAGTCATCACTGAATCACGGTTAACATTTTTGGTACCAGATACAATATTATCTTGTACTGGTGTTGGTTGTTGTGCCGGTATTGATACTGGTGATGTGTTGTTTACTGCGACAGATTGATTCTTTCTATTGTATCTCTCTTCTAATTCTTTAATTTTTTGTTTATATTTGGCTTCTAATGACATGTGTTCCTGTTCTAAGCTTTTAATTTTCTGTTGATGTTGTTCATCTAATGATTTGTATTTACGTTCGTGGTCATCAATAAGTCGTTTAATTTTTTCATCATTCTCATATTGAATGGATTTGGTTTTCCTGTCTTGATCATATTGCAAGTTTGATAATTTGGATTCAGCATCGACAATTTTTTGTTGGATGCTTTTCAAATTCATTTCTTGCTTGATCATATCGTTATCTAAACTGATCTTGGCAATATCAAGATCTTTTATTGCTAGATCTAATTTCTTCTGTTGTTGTACCTTTCTTTGAATGTCGTCATCCAATTGCTTAGATGAAGCACCATTACTGGCAGACGTATTTTTGGAGCCGGATTTTCGTTCGAAAAACAAAGATCCAGTAGGTGAATTCATTTTTTGAAATTGACTCATCGTCGAGTAAATATTTTCCAAATAAGGAGTTCTCACACCACTATCATCACTCAATAAAATTGGTTGCAACAATAATAAATCGAGTTCCAAATCATATTGTTTGTGGAAATTATAAAAGAAATTAGGCGAATTGATATAATTCTCATTTTGCTTCGTTTGTGGGAAAACACTCTCCCAATAGTTTAATAAATTTTTTTCATTCTCAAACCCTTTGACCAATTTGCAACCCATTTTTTTAATGAGTTTAAATAACTCGTTTATCAACCCTGTAATCAATGGTTTCGACAATATATGTTTTTCCAATGCTTCAGGAAATGTAAGTTCAAATAATGTCATGATCGGACTGAAAATAACACGGGGTAATGCTAATTTCCATTGGTAAGTGGTGAACTCAGTTGGGTTTACAGATTTCAACAATGTAATAGAACCATGCGATTCTTCTTGTACGGTTTGTAACAATTTATAAACTTTTTGGAACCCTTTATTATTAGCTATATTGGATGATGCTGAATCGGAGGAAGTACAACCAAGATAAATTCGTGAATCTTTATTTCTAATTTGGTGGTAATATTCGTTGCGCGATACCATTCTAACATCACTTTCATTCATAATGGACCCCACAGCAAGGGACGGGTTATTGGGGAAATTGGTCGATACATATGGTTCCAATTTGATGTAGCCTGTCAGCTCCACTAATATTATAGAATCTTGATTAAGCAAATGTGTTAACCCTTGACATATGCTTTGAAAATCTTGTAAAGAACTGCAACTAAGGATAATAATATCAAATTTCTCTGTGGTAGGGATTTGTTTGAATGAAGAATATGAGTTATCAGGTCTATATTGAGACGTTCCAAGCTGAGATGATTTCCATGTAATAGGGGATTTAGAATCAATACTTGAATTCACTATTGACACGGCAACTGAATTTGATTGATAAAATCTCCAAGCGTAAAATGCAACATTTGGGTTAGACCCAACTAGTAAGCATGATGTTGGCATAATAATAATATATCTTGTTAGGTTGTCCTAAGGGTTGTATAATTAATTACTAAACCAAAAAAATAAAATATAAAACGAAGATGGTAAAGGATAGTTAATAACTATTGTTTCAAAGAAAAGAGGAACAATTGTATTAAGAAAAAAAAGAGCAAAAGTGAAAGTTTATACTAAAATTTTTTTTCTTTGGTTTCTTTGTTTGTTTTAAACGTAAAAAGAAAGAAAAAAAGGACAGAAAGAACGAAAGAGAGAGAAATCTTGATTTGAATGGAATAAATTATTTTGTTCTTTTTTTTATTAAGACTCCTGACAGAAATTAGAAATCAGAAACAGAGAGAAAAAAAAGAAACCAGAAATATTTATTCCTATTCGGTCAAATTTATTTAGTTTTGAATTGGGAGATGCCTTATTACAACTGAATCTTGTTGGTTTTTTACTAGCTATTTTCTAGATCTATAGATAGCAGTTATATAGGAACTCCATTTTATATATTTTTTGAGCTTTTTAAATCCGATCTTATTGACTTGCTATACAACCCGGTGTAGAATTAAGAACAAGTCAATTTTTTTTGTCCGACATTGAAACTGAGTGGTGATGATGATGGTGCTGGTATTTGATTTTGATACCACTTTCTTGTGGTAACAAACCCCACCAGAATAGTAGAAGCGGAAGAAGACCTAAAGGAAATTCCAAAAATAGGTGAAATTTCACCTTGTTAGTACCTTAGTTCAAGTATTAAAACTCATAATCCAAATCAAGCACAACAACAAACAATCTAAAAATGTCTAGTTTTCAATGCCTTTATCGTCATCACTATTTAGAGATGGAAAGTATCGTTTACTCCCTCTCTTATATCTCAAGAGTTTTCTCATTTGAATGTGTATGTGTGTGTCCTTGTTTCTTTTGTGTATATCAAATAATGACGACTAAGTGTAACGTTTACTCGAATAATTTGTGTGTGTTTTTAGGATTGTCTTACATTTTGTGGCACCCCTGTTGAATGGGAAAAGAAAAAAACGAGGGGACAATACAAACAAAACTGAAATTATTGCAAAAAAATAGAACTCAACCTTGTATGAGGATGATAGTATAAATTAGTTGGTCTTGCTGTGTGCTCCACTATATTGTGTGGACACTAAGTTATAAAGGGTAGTAGTTACTATTTAGAGCAATAGAAATAATTGATGAATTGCATCCATTGCATCCATTTGGTAAAAAAAAAAATATCTTCGTTTATTACTCAATTGAGTAATTTAAATGCAACAATTTTTTTGTCTGGAACGAATAAACAACCAAACAAAAAAAAAAAAAATTATGTAACAAAATCACAAAACTTTAACAAATTATCTACTACTACTGGGCTGAGTTACTAAACTATTGACCTGAATTTGTAATCGAGATTGACATTATAATCATTGTTAATACAACGGAGTTCAGGGGGTTATATAGTGATATGTATATTTTTTTAATTTCGACGATCTTTTACTTGTTAAGGATGTTTCACCTAGCAAGTTTAGTATGTGGCAGCAATACCAACAGCAGCCGCCTAGACAGAAATCGAATTTGTCTTTTTCTTTTTTTTTTCCTCTTTGTGCATTCACCTGGAACAGTGTAATTCGACTAAAAGCCTTAAACGAGGCAGTGTTAATAATGTTGATGTTGAGGTTAACCCGAATAAAAGTTAGAGTTACAGTCTTTCTAGTTCAACAAAATAAATGGGATATAGAGGCTCAGAAATCAGCCTTTTGCTGGCTATAGGATTTTATCACACAGATACGACTTGAATAGTGGTAGTAATGTCGATGAGATCTGTCAAATTGAACAAATTGTCACCGCAAGGCCACTCTTCTTTCTGTTTCAGTTGACGAAGTCGTCGTCTATTTATGTGGTTTATTTGATTCATAACCTTGCTTACACTCGAAAGGAATACGAGAATCAGAGTGGGAAATCAATTTTGTCGTTTTAGTTTGACTGATTTTAAAAATTGTCGGCACAAGCCTGCTAGAATTGTTTTGTGGGTAATAATAGCCGAACCTTGTCGACATAAATGTTTGACGTGTTCACTATGACTTTAACAGAATAGTATTTCGTAAAGAAACATCAAATGTGTTTCGTTTCGATGGATGCAAAGAAATAACAACACTTGGAAAAATCAAATACGATCAATTAGATGTTCTTCTAATCAGTGGTTGTTAAATTGTCTCGGTTTTTTGTGGTGGTTCAAAGTACTACTTTTATTTGTACATTTTTAACTACCACTCGGCTTTAAAAAAAAACATCTATATTTAGAATTCCCTCGTCTCACGTGAGCAAAATWWTTTTCCAGCACCAAAATAATTAAGTAACCATTTACAGGTCCCCTTAATTTGATATTATAATTCAACAACCCAATTTTCTTGTATCTTAAACTCGATATCTACTACTACTATTAATCATATGATGAAACCCTCTTATTATAATAAGTTATCTGCAGGCATGCTTGATGATACATACACAACTGAGTACGCTTTATTTTTTTGTAAAATGTACACGCAACTTTCAGATTAAGTTTCTCTTGGTAAGGTACTTCTGCCTGGTGCTACGAAAGAAAAAAATTTTCAAATCCATTTATTTCTTCTCTTTTTTCTTTTGAAATTCATCAAGTAATCCATTCCATTGGCGTCGTTCTTTAGCATTTGATTGCAGTTCTAATTAACTTGATAGCTGATGGCAAAATTCTTATCGTAGGTTGATGGGGGTGTTTAACTCCTAAACCAAGGAGAATATTGCATTCTCTGAGATAAGAAAAGAGTTTAAGATGGTATTATAAATTAATAAATATATTTTAAAAAAGGGTGTATCTCCGGTTGATGAGTTTTTTTCGATGACTCTTTCGGTCATAATCCCTTTTACATTTAGTTATATTGATACGTAAGAAGAAGTTAAATGGCCTGTATCGCTTTTTGGTGGACTTGAAGATTCTCTTTTGAACTGAGATGATGTAGTTTTTTCTTTTTTCTATGAGAGAGAGATGGTTGTGCGTTGAATTTGACGCGTCCAAGTTTGAATTTTATTTTGCTTCTCTTTTTCCAACTCATATCTAATTGTTTATCCTACATCATTACTTCTTCTTGGTGGTGTTGATAAAATGGCAAGAGGTCAATTAATTCTAATTGAAGGTCTTGATAGATCGGGGAAATCCACACAAGCATCAATACTATCTACAAAATTATCTCCTTCTAAATTAATCAAATTTCCTGACCGTTCAACACCCATTGGAAAATTAATCAATGAATATTTAACCAACAAATCATTTACATTAAGTGATCAAGCAGCTCATTTGTTATTTCTGGCAAATAGATGGGAATTGAGTCAACAAATACAAGATTTATTAAATCAAGGTTATTTCATCATATTGGATCGTTATATATATTCTGGCATTGCTTATACATTGGCGAAAAATGATTTCCATGATGAAACCATATCCCAAGGTAAAAATAAACAACAATTGAATAATATTGATTGGTTATTATCTCCTGATAAAGGATTACCTAAACCTGATTTGACATTGTTTCTTACGTTAGATTTAGAGGAGATTAGTAAACGCAAAGGATGGGGTGATGAACGTTATGAATTACAACAATTTCAAGCTAAAGTAAAACAATGTTTCTTAGAAATATTAGATACCAATAAGGATCCAACTATACGTATTGTTGATGTTGGTGGGAAAACCATTGATCAAGTAACTACACAATTATGGGAAATCATTGAAACTAATAAAAACCATGAATTAATTAATGATTCTATACAATTTATTACGTAAATGTTTGCAAATATCAAAGATATACATGTGCTTTCCGCCCCCTGTATATTCTCTATTATTATTAATCTAATCCATCTAAATAACTTAATCGATTTAGAATTTTCTTTTTCAGTAGTTCTTGTATTTCTCCACCAAGATAAATTTCATCTAATATATAATATAATTTATAAAAATTAAATACAAGGTCAACTTCACAAACACTATCAAAATAAACATCCAAAATTTCGACAAAAAAATGTAAGCTTTCCAAATAACTTAATTCTGAATCAATTAAATCAATACCACATAAAAAATATAATCCTGCGTATCGTCTATAAACTAATTTATTTTGTTGAAATTCAACAAAATTTGATTGATGTTTAGAATCTCGACTACTGATTAATCGATGAATATCCAGAATATATTGTTGTTTTTGTTGTGGTGTATATGAGTTGTCAAACCATTTGACTAATCGTGATTTTCCTTGACGATTAAGAACTAATATAAAATGTATTGACATAAGAAATGGGTTGTAGTTGAGATATATGGAGAAAGAAAATGTGTAATTTGAATTGTAGTCGGATCAATTGGTAAAACTAACTGTGTGTATTTTTTGTCGGTTTGTTGTGACAGTGATAAAGAGAAGAAAAAAAACAGGCCTCCTGAGGACAATTGAGAGTGATTTGATAAATGCGAGACAACGAAAAAAGTCACCATCATTAAACACGTCTTTCAAATTAACACACACAGACAGACACGTTTAACAAATAAAGTTCTTACCAATTGACTTTATCATGAGTTGGCATAATCAATCCAATAAGAATTCTAACAATGATGATGAATATGGTAATAAAAATTTCAAACAATATGAAATCAAAGAAGGTATTGCATTTTTAATTGAAATAACTCCAGAATTATTAATTCCTCAATCTAATTTAAATTCTCATAGTCAATTATTTGAAATTTTATCAAGTATTAATGATTTAATGCAAGAATTAATTATTACTTCTAGAAGCACTGGGATTGGAATATATTTTTATAATTGTGCTAAATCAAATAAATTATCATCAATGAAAAATACTAATTGTACTGGATTTGAACGATTATTTCATTTAAATGTATTAAATTTACAAAATATGAAAAAATTGAATGATTTAATTCAAGATGATATAAATAATATTAAATCAATTGATGAAATTTTTAAATATCAACCATTAAAGAAAATTGACTTGAAAGTGGGGAAACAATCACATTCTGAAACCCAAACCCAGACTCAAACGCAAACACAGTCATCACATACTATACAAGAAACTCAATTGACAGTGGTTTTGAATAAAATGATTGATGAATTCATTAATAAAAGAGAATTCAATAAACGAAGAATGGTTTGGATTACAACAAACGATAAACCATATCATGAAGAATCAGAACGAGAAGCACTATGGAGAACAATTGATGATTTTTATTATTATGGATTTTTCATAGAACCATTATTTCTATCTACCAATGAACAAAAACCATTTGATTTTGAGTTGTATAAAGATATTTTCATGAATACTAATTATTTGAAAAAAAGTCAAGAAAATCTGGAAAGTTTACGTCATACAGCTCATGCAAATTATGATAATAATGATGGTAACCTCGGTGACGATAACAATAATGATGATGATAAAAATCTTATTAAACCAAGTGGTGGATTTTCTAAAGATAGTATCATTTTCAAGAAATCAGTTGTTGGTGATCAAATTAGGAAAAGTATATTCAGAATCAAAGAAGTTAGACGAATACAATTTACTTGTGATTTAATTCTAAGTGATAATGGTAAAATTGGTGGGGGATTTGGTTGTACTGTCAAAGGATACATGTTATATTCTCATGAGAAAATCAATCGTAATGAATTATTACTTTATACAAGATCAGAAACTCTTAAAAGAGTGTTTTCAAGTTCTAAATTGATGCAAAATGGAAAAGCTATTGAAATAGCAAAAGATACAGGCAAACTGTATCAAGATCGTAAAGAGGAAGCAGGAATTAGAAAAGGATTTGAGATTGGTGGTGGACAAGATATTATCATATTAAATAAACAACAATTGGAATTTCTAACCAATTATTCATTTGATCATAGATTGAAAGATAGTGATGATGAGGACAATGAGGATGGGAATGATAGTTTAGAAACAGATATATCTGATGATGACGACGAAGAAGGAGGAGCTGGTGGGACTGGAGGAGAAACAAAGCCCGTATCATTTTCAAAACCTCCATATTTGAAACTAATTGGGTTTAGAGACATTTCCCATTTCAGCCCTGTCTATTCATGTGGTGCCCCAATTTTTGTTACTCCTGATGTTGATAATGGAATGATATCTTCGGCAGTTACTGGGGGATTCACTAACTCTTTTAAAACATTTGCTTCATTGTATCGATCATGTGTGAAATTAAATCAATATGCCATTGTTTTGGGTTGCACCAGAAGTAATTCTCGACCACGTTTATATGCCTTATATCCTACTCATACAACAAACTCATCCAAAAATCCTTTACCAAAGAATCTTGATGATGAAGTAGATAATGATGACAATCAAGATGAATTCCCACAAGGTTTTTTATTAATTAAGTTGCCTTGGCTTGAGGATGTGAGAGCCTTGCCTGGAGAATATATTAAAAATACTCAACGAGAAGAAATCCATAATGATGACACATTAATTGATAATTTCAAACAATTATTACCTAAATTTGAACTTCTGCATTATGATCCTCGAGAATTCCCCAATGCGTCATTAAATTATTTTTATAAAGTTATCAAACATGAAATTTTACAAATGGAACTTAAACCTTCACAAAGACCATTAATGGAAAATGATATAACGATGCAAAAATTAGCTCAATTGAAAAATTCAATTAATAATGATGATACAGCTATTGAATTATTACAAAAGATTAATTCGCGTATGAATGAGATTGATGCCACTGTTGGTGCTGAAGTTTTAAAAAGAAAACAAATGGAAGATATGCAAAACAATAATAGTAATAATGGAGGGAAAAGATTTAAATCAGGTCCAGTTTCTGATCAAGAAATATTAGATGCTTGGGAAAATAATCAATTGGATAGGTTTTCAGTGGATCAATTGAAGGCATTTAGAAGAAAATATCCTGATGTCAAATCAGCTAATAAGAAAGCTGACTTGATTGAAAATATCAGTGAGTTTATAAGGACTCATAGAAAATGAGTTAATATGTAATAGTGATATGTTTATAGCTCTGTAAATACATGTAAATTTGTTGGTTGCCAATGAATTGATTGAGACTGAAAATCGTTTGTGGTTTGCCAATGAACATTAAACTTATTACTTGATCTAGAAGGCAGTTACTTGTTTAAAGAAGTGATGAGTCGTGATTAAGTAAAGTTTGCAGCACTAAATATTGTATGGTATTTGACTTAATTTTTTCTACAAAAAAAATTACAAATTTTTAATGAAAAAACAAAACACAAGAAAATAACATTATAGAATAAAGATTGTAGGATCCTACCAACATAGTTCCATTGCTGATCAGGACGTTTAATAAAAGAACTTCACCAACAGAAAAATATCTTAATAATAACAGGCTATTTTCTGCCTTTAAAAAGCCATCTAGGCTCAAAAACCTCAAAATAATTCATCTCCCACCTTGGCAGCAGAGTAGCCATAACACAGCCAAATCAATTTCTATAGTTTACATAATATATAAAAGGTTTCTAATAGCCAGTAAGCTTATAGAAATTACCCTTTTCAAGTGATTTGATGAACAAATTATATTCTTGTACAAAATAGTATAATTAAAATTAAGAATTTGGCTTGCAAAAGAAACTCTCGGTAGCTTAGTTGGTAAAGCATTAGACTGTAACTGAGTTATTGTTTGCAAACAAACAATTGGAATGCGATCTAAGGATCGGGTGTTCGACTCACTCCCGGGAGATTTTCTTTTTTACCACCACCATAGTTAACACGCTACCATATGAGACAGAAATCTAGCATGAATGGCTTATATACAAGTGGACCATTTAGAAGCATGAGCTGTGTCCTAGTTTTTTATCATTTACAATTGAATTTCCCTCTGAAATTAAAATTCTAAGGTATTCATTTATCTCAACTTTCTTAGATGCTGTTAGTGGGTTAAAACTTGGTAATGAACCACTGACGGAAGTTATTTTTGTGAGAATTAACTATAAATATATCAGCTTGGTTTTTTTTAACAACTTAGACAGCAATAACCAACACCCAACTAATTAATCAACATTGTTATAAAGTTGTTTTCATCTGTCAAACCAGGCACATGGTAGCACATCAAAATCACTCTCGATAGCTTAGTTGGTAAAGCATTAGACTGTAACTGTTCATTCTGGATATTGATATCTAAGGATCGGGTGTTCGACTCACCCTCGGGAGAAATATTTTTTTTTTGCTTATAATTCCTTCAAATATTTACCTCCAGTATCGGTATTGAATTAAATACAGAGAGCAATTGGAAAGGTTATTTTTTTTGTTATTTATTCCAAAAATTTCAGGACTCAAAGTTTAATAAGCCAAAGCCTATTTTGTACTGCGCTTCCCTTTAAAGCCCCTGCTAGCCCCTGGGCTTGTTGTTGTTGTTGTGTATGGAACAAGTTTATTAAATCCCATGACGACGATGATGTAATTGATTTTGAGAAAAAAAAGGATGAACAATGGAAAAAGGTACAATGGGTTATATACTTTGCCATGTGGTTGAAAATATGTTTAACGGCTGTAGAACTTTTTTTTATTTTGTGTTAGTGAGTGAATTTCGCTACAATTGTTATTATACTCCACAATTCAGATTTGTTGATAACGTTTAATTACTTAAATTTTAGTATGCATATTGATATATTTTTTCTATGAGATTGACGATTAATTATCGGTTTGTAAAATTCTATTGAAACACATTCACCAGTGCAACAATTAGACATTTTCTCAAAACCATGAATAGCTTGCAACTAAAACAAACAATAAGGCTGTACACTTTGCTGGCAATAAATCAGTGTCAAGTCAATATAAACAGTCTTAAGAACAATGAGAAACTCAAAAGTTAGGGTAGTTAGTTGATTACAAAAGAAAGAGACCACTTAGAGACAAAATAACAAGAAATGACATCACCATTGTAATAGATACATTTTCCAGTTATTCAAGCAATTGATTGAATGTATTCATAGCAAAATACATTTAAGACGTACAAGCTTAAATATGGGTTATTCTCTAGTGGTGTTGTTGTTGCGATTCTAAGACTCCAATCTATGATTAATAATCGGATCACCATTTGCACATGAACTACATTAAGTACTAAAAAATATGCAATTCGCCTGTTTTCTTATTGATTAAATTTAACAATAAACTTGTCTTTAGCTTTGGCAAAAGCCTCCTTGAAAATCCTAACTAAGCACGTTGGAAGAGCAATGGAATTGTGGTTAGTTATAGAAAGCAAAACAATCTGAAATTGTAAAGTATTTGATATGTGCAATGATATCAGAATAAAATAGTTGCTGTTGCAAATTTTGTTCAAGCCTCTTCACCCAGCATAGCAAATCGTTTTACATAAAGTTAAAAATTCACTTGCTTTGTTGCCCGTGTCTATTTTTTTTTAAAGCCGTTTTCACCACTAGACGGAGTTTATTTGTTTCAGAGTATCACCATCATCATCATCGAACCCCCGGAAAAACTTACCAACTTTCGCCGACATTTCCGATGAGAAACTTGATTTTTTTTTTCCTTCCGTTGAAAAAATGTCAAATAGCTCGCAAATATCGGAACGAGCAAATTCTTGGTCCAGCACCAATAATTCGGAAAATCACACTCAGTTAATATTTACTTACAAAATAAATTTATTTGTAATTTAATGGCTATAAAATGGGAACGTAGTAAGAAAATCAACAGCTGTTGTAATATAGCTAATGCTAATTCTTGATTAGTGTGGAAAGCCTAATAAGGTTATATTGTGCACAGGTTAACTACCTTAATATAGTTATTGTTAATACAGTTATTGCTGTTGACTACTATTGTTATTGTTAAATTAAAGTGTTAGGTTGAGTTAATTGATTAGTGAAAACCAACTAACTACCGTATTAAATTATTGTATTAAGATTGATTCCTATTAAGGATAAAACAGAGAGTGTGTTAGAAAGAGAAAGGGTGGATTATAAATATGTGTAAAATCCCCTTTAGAGACTAACCACTAGAAATCTATTGATGGTTTCATATATAGAGATTAACGATTATATTTATAATATAAGTTGGTAGTTGCTAGTATATTTGAAAGCACTACAGTATAGTATGTCAGAATCAGATCATTTAAACTCTACTAATAATACAGGAAACACTTTCATTAGTCTAGATCAAGCCAGTACAATAATGGCAGATCAAACTCAAGGAGGTAACCCACAACAACAGCCTAGTCTTCTTGACACTAAAAAAAAAAGAGATAAAAAACAATTTCAGCCAATCACATGTACTACATTTGTAATAGATTTTATTACTTCAGCTGCTTATTACACAAACAAGGTTGAATTGATATTGTGTAGAGTAAATTTTCGGAAATAGTTTGAATTGGGTGATCATTTTCTTTATTTTTTTTTATGTCTTGTTTCTGTGAAGATCGGAATGCCAGGGTGGAGCTCGTGAATTGCACCACTAATTGCAGCAGCACCATATTTCAAATAAAGTTTCTCATGTTGTAGTAGGATTGCTTGTCTCCATGAAACCAATCACTTAACTAAGCCCCAGGCTGATTAGTGTGTTTTCAAACAGTTTTGTACTAGAGAAACTCAGACCTTCTCAGGGCAAGTAATAACCTAAAAAAATGCCACAAAACTAAATGCAATTTCAGTTTGATATGATAGGCAATGACATCAACACCTGGAAAAAAAAAAAACTTTCAGGTGATGAAACGATTAAGGATTAAAGTTTGCAACGAAAAACAAGTGGAACTAAACTTTGCCTTATTGTTTTGTTCCGCTTACCTAATGATGTTTACTCCTTAGAACAAACAACATCAACTACTTTTAATCCTGACGACGAAGAAGAAGACCAAAAAGAATAATTAGCCGCAGCTACGGTGGTGGCACTAGTAGTAGTGCTAGTGCTTGTTGTGTCTCATCCAAGAGAAATGGAAAAACTGCAAAAATGCCGCAACTTTGAACATTTTGGAACACAATACAACTTTTTTTTTCCTTTTGGATTTACGATTAGCGCGATAGACGTGACCATAAAAATACCACACGATGTGTAGATCCTCTAAAAATAATGTACACATTTCCAGGCTTTTGTTTACTGCTTAATAATTTGTCATCATCGGTAACAATGATAGTCTCCCCACCCTAACTACAGTAGACGGAATTAGACACCAAAGATCTTATAAATCAACCCCAAATTTTCCCATTTTGATTTTTGATTTTTTCGTATTCCTTGTTGTTTCCATAATTTTTTAGTTACTCCTCCTCAACTAAACTAGATAACTCGTCACAGTTAACAACAGAAAGGTATGTTAAATATTTATTTCGTTCTAAATTCAAGTTTGGTATAGAATATTGCAAACAACAACAATTTGAAAAATGGACTTTAATTTGTTCTACAAAATGCAAACACATCTAGAATTAATATTTGCTCTGGAAACCGTATACGGAAGTTATGGATAATCACGTTATCCTGATATCTATTATTAACACCACCACAATATCTATTATTTCTTGTATGGATTGCGGTGCCAAGATCAAAGAATCATTTTAACCCGATATCTTACATTTCACCTCGATCTAAATGTGATTCAGTATCACCGCCTCATTGTTTCACCACTCAACCTCCCCATACTGGCAGTACATATTTTTTTTTTCATTTTAGAGAGTTTTAACATAACTTATCGGCATTTTCAATAATGTTTATTTGGAAATTTAGTATATACCGATAAATCCTGAATTCTCGTATTGGCGATGGATTTACCAAAAAAATGGGGAATGAGTGTACACCAAGAAAAAAAAGAAAAATTCAAGAAAAAGCGAGTGACTAAAAATGTCGTGGGAATTTAATTTATCCTGGAAAGATGCCCCGATTCAGAAGTAATGTCGAGTACTTTCACCCACATACAATGAACGACTTTTATTTATTCCTTCACCCCACACAGCAACAACTACATTTAAATTTCAGTATTTAAGCGACCATGAATTTAAACTACAATACTCCGCAGATTAAAGCATTTTGTTTATAACTTTTCTATTATTATCAATTTTTTTGGTATAGTTGTGGTTTGCGTCACGGTTGTTTTCTTTTTTTCATTTTCCTTAGTTTACTCCACATACACATACACGTACATTTCTATATATACCCCATGATTCCCCCCCCCCCATTTGATTTTTGTTGTTGTTGTTCAGCAATATCTACTTTATTTATTGGTTTTTATGTTTATATGATACTAACTTGTCTTTGTTTGCTTTAGTCATGAACTCCGATATCCCACCTCCACCACCACCTCCAGAATATTCCCAGTCCCATGAAGATTTACCAGCATACACTTCGTCGTTGAACTATTATGGATTATCATTGATTAAAACAGAATTCATAACCCCATATCAATACAATAGCGGTAACCGTTCCTGGAAACCAGTATTGCTTGAATTGAACTCTACTCAATTGAAAATATACAACTTGAACATTGATAAGAAACTACAAGATTTGCTAATATGTTTATATTTTGAATTAAATTGTTTAGATCAATTAACTAAAGACATCAATTCTCATTATAAAAAGAGTAAAGGTTTTGACTTTAGTGAATTATCGTCTAATGATGCCGACGATGTCGGCGATTTGTTTTCCGGTGATGCATATGGTGGTACTGATAGCTCCAAGTTATCTTTAAATGATTCCAAGTTTGGCAAATTGAAAAACAAATTGAAAAATCAAAAATCTAATAAAACCTTGCAATCAATAAAAGCTCATTACGATGAATTAAAAGATAACAAATTTTTCTTTGAACCAACATCCTCAACAAAGGAATATAACCAATTCGCTAAAAAGTATAGAGGTAATTTGTTGCACTGTTATTCTTTGGCAAACTTGCAGATTGGGGAAGCACCTTCGTTGAACCAAATAATTTCAGCAATCTACAAGGAAGAGCATAATGGCAACACCAACAATTCATCACTCGTCAAATACAAAAACACATTGCGTCTTCGAATTGAATATAAACAAATCTTACTTCAATTTTGGTCTTTCTACGGTATGATCAGTTGGTTTAGGAATTTCACCATTGGAAGAGATTTGAGTGTACCCGTCGAAGCAAGACATGTATCGAAACTCAAATCTATACCCTCAAGAAACACTAGTCAAAACAATGCATTATTGGCCGCTACTGCCGCAGCTGCAAACTATGGAAGAAACAGAGCCAATACTCCAGTTGACGGTGTCGAAGAAGACATATCCATGTTTCGCTCCAACTATTTGACTATTAAAGATGAAGATAATACTCATCCTGACACCAGTAGTGAGAATTCATCTGTGTTTGACAATGAGAGAAGAGGGTCCATAGTTTCAACAACTACGTCAATCGAACCAGTCGACTATGTTACTATTAACAATTACAAGTTTTATTCCCAAGAGTACACCTTTACCACTGTTGAGAAACAATACATTTCCAATTGCATACCAGATTTGAACTCTTTTGATAAATGGAATGGCAAGTTAATCACCGTCAGTAACGTGGATCATTTTATTAGAGATAAAAGATCGTTTGAAGACAAAGATGACGTTTTCATTAGTTATGCTGCATTGGGGAACTTGGTACAATCATATGATAAAAAATCACATAACGACTCATCCATGCTTACCACCCAAACTTTTATCATTCATCAAAAAGGGTTAGTTGGTTTAGGAACACAAGTTTGATTCTTAAAACATATATAGATTGATAGATACCATTTAATATTTCTAAACATATCTTTACGAATTAATAAATACGACTTTTAATGATATAAGGTATTTTGGTTGTAATTGTAGATTTGGCAAAAAAAAAAAAAATAAACAACCATCGTAGTAGTTGTTGTTACAGTGGTTCAAGTTCACGCCCTAAATTCTTGTGGCTGTCTCACCTTTAACTTTCTTTTTTCCTCCCTTAACTTAACATGTACGTGTACTTAATATTATTTTGAAAAATTTTTTTTTTCTGTCTGTTTCTCTCTCTCCTTTGTTCCCAACACCAGTTGGTACTTTTAATTCTATTTTATTTTTACGTTGATCTGATATTTATTTATATATTTATATATTTCCATCAATTCTAAAACTTAATTACTTCAAAGACCAAGTTCTTGAATCTTCTTTTGTTTTTGCTTGTTTGTATACCAAAACACTCTTTTTCAATTATTTCCCTGCTGTTTTTCTTTAGAAAAGCATTGTCCATTTGTCTATTAGTCTGTAACTGGAAATTTGTCCCGTCCTTAAATTATTTTTTTTTTGAAGAATCTTTTCATTTGAATCATTATGCCAACTCCTGCTGAAATCATTGCTGCCCGTCTCAATCGTGCCGATGCAACTCAAAATGTTTATGAAGAAGAAGAAGAAGAAGTAGTCACTTCCACTGAAACTACTCCTTCAACCAACGCCAAACCATCAATCACTGATGAAGCTGCTTTCCCTACTTTAGGAGGTAAGAAATCTGCTTCCCCAGTTATTTCTAATACTGGAGGAGCTTCATCTTGGGGTCCCCTGATGAAAACTCCAGTTCGTTCTTCTACTGCAAGTCCTGTCCCAACCCCTGTTCAACAAACCACCCCAAAACCAACTAATGGAATCAAGTCTAAAGTTTCCACTATTCAAGAAGCTTTTTCTTTGGATGTTGAAGATCAATTGAATGTTGCCCGTCCGGAATTTATCAAGATTTTAACCTTTGTCAAACAAGAAACCAAAACTAACATTGAATGTACCACTTCTCAACACACCAAAAAGAGAACTTTCTTGATCACTGGTAGACCTGATGAAGTCAAATTGGCAAAACGTTTGGTCATTAAAAAATTGACTAAACCAGTCAAAATCTCTTTCAATATCCCTGCCAAATTGAGATCCAGAGTCATTGGTCAAGGTGGTAAAACTTTAAAACCAATTATCCAAGCTAATGAAGTTAAAATTGAAATTGGTGACCAAGTTGAAGGCGAAGACACTGGTGATGATGGGACTGAAGAAGACGAAGATGAGGAAGAAGATATTTTTGCTAAAACTGTTCAAGTTACCATTGATGGTGATGTTGAAGGTTCTAAACGTGCCAAAAACGCTATCTTGGCCATTGTCAAAGAGGAAACAAAGAATTTGTCTGCTAAAGTTTCTGTCAATGAAACCATTAAACCATTTGCTAGCAAAGAATTGAAATCAATTGTTGACAAGTATCCAACTTTAGAATTTGCTATTCCAGATTATAAATCTAACAGACACACAATTATCATTGTTGGTGAACGTGATTTGGTTTTGGAAGCCAAACCAGAAGTTAAGGCTGCTTTGGAAAAATTGTCTAACAAGGTTGTTGTTGAAGAAGTGCCAATTCCTAAAATCAAACAACAATTTTTACCAATTGAACAAGTTTTCGAAGAACATAATGTTTTGATTCAATTACCAAAAGATGGAGAAGGTAAAGTCAAATTCATTGGTGACAAGAAGAAAATCGCTGCTGCTCAAGCCTCTGCCAAAAAAACCACCTCTCAATACAAGGTTGAAATTTTGGATATGTCAAAAGCCCATAAGGGGAACTTGAAACACGTCAAGGCTGTTGCTTCTGTTTTGACCAAGACTGGTGTCTTTGATGAAATCGCTAAAGCCAATGACGTTACCATTCACGTTCCATCTAGTAAAGATCTCGAATCAAGTGCTACAATTCCTATTGAAATTGTTTCTAAAGGTGATGATGAACACATTAAAGTCGCCAAGAAGGCAATTGTTAACCAAGTTAATAAAATTACTCCTGATTTGACTAAAACCATTGAAGATATTGATGAATTTTTATTAAACAAAGTTGACGAAACCATTAAAGATGTTGCTAAACAGCAAGGTGTTGAATATGTTGTTTCGGGTAAAATCATCACTTTATTCAATTTTCAACAATCTAATGAAGATGCTGAAGATTTTGATGATGTCAGTGATCCAGATTCTGCATTTAAGAAAGTTGACGAAGCTTTGAATAAATTAAGAGAATTGGCAGCCAATTTGACTAGTGCTACTTTATCTGTCCCATCAAAGGAACAAGACCAAGTTTCTGGCCCAAGAGGAACTACTTTGAAATCTATTTTGGCTTCTGTTGAACCAAACACAGTCACTGTTGAATTGCACCAACCAACATCAGATGAAGTGTACATTCATGGTATCAAATCCTCTGTGGCAACTGTCAAGAAAGAAATTGAAAGTGTTTTGGCAGATGCTAAAGAGTTTGGTAATGAATATAGTACTACTATTCAAGTACCATCTCAAGTTCTTTCAAGATTGATTGGTAAGAATGGTGCTAATTTGAATCAAATTAGAGATGAATTTGGTACCAGAATTGATGTTCCTCTTGAAAAAGATGAATCCAAAGATAAGTCATCATCCAAGACCGAAGTGACAATCACTGGTGTTAAGAGAAATGTTGAAGAAACCAAAACCAAAGTCTCAGCATTGGCCAAGAGATGGGCTGATGAAACTTTGGTCAGATTGAGAGTTGAAAGTCAATATCATAGAAGAATGATTGGACCACGTGCTGTCTACATCAACCGTTTACAAGATAAATACAATGTCAAGATTAGGTTCCCATCAGAAAACTCAGCCAATTTTGCTGATGCTCCAAACTCTAAAGATGAAGTTACCATCAAAGGTCCATCTAAAGGTGTTGCCAAAGCCGAAGAAGAGTTGAAGGAATTGTATGCCTTTGAAAAAGAGAATGGTTTCAAACAAGTTGTTCAAATTCCATTGAAAGCAATTGCTAGAGTTATAGGTAAAGCTGGGGAAACCATTAATGATATTGCTGATGGTACAGGTGTTGAATACACTTTCAACCGTGATAGTGAAGAAACTAAAGGTCATTCTGAAGTTGAATTGACCGGTTCAAAATCTGCTTTGAAAGAAGCTGTTGCCAAAATTCAAGAAATTATTGATGAAGTTGAAAACTTTGTTTCACGTTCCATTAAAGTTGAGCCAATTTATCATCGTGATTTAATTGGTCCAGGTGGTTCCATTATGAAAGAAATTATTTCTAAAGCTGGTGGTGATGAAGTACCAAGAAATAGACAATACAAATTATTGAATATTCCTAATGAAGGTTCTGGTAGTAATGAAGTTACATCTCAAGGTGACAAAAATATTGTTGATAAAATCATTGCTGCAATTGAAAAAATTGTTGAAGAAAAAAGAGCTTCTGTAACTCAAGAAATTGATTTACCTAAAGAAAAACATAGATTAATTATTGGTCCAAACGGTACCATCCGTCATTCATTGCAATCTGAATTTGGCGTTACTATTGAAATTCCAAGACCAAATGACGAATCCACTGTGGTCAAAATTACTGGGTTACCAGACAAAATCGATAGTGCCAAAGCCAAGATTGAAGAATTGACTAAAGATGACTGGAATGAATCTATTGACGTTCCAGCAGCTTATCATGTCTTAGTTAGTGAAAGAGGTGCCATTTTCAAGAAATTAAAGAATGACTTTAATGTTGAAGTTGCTCATGGTAATTTTACGAGATTAGCTAATAAATTATCTGCAGCACCAATCCCAACCCCACCAGAATCAGCCTATCCTCAAAAAGATGGGGAATTGTTTAAATTCACCATTGTTGACGCTAATGATTCTGCATCTGCAACTACTGCTGCCGCCTCAGAAGAAATAATTCCTTGGAGATTGAAAGGATCTGAAGAAGCCACAGCCAAGGCAGCTAAATTTATTAACGAAAAATTAGATTTAGCCAAGAATTCCAAATCAATTGGATGGTTTTACGCTTCGCAACCATCAGTTTTCTCTAAAGTTATTGGGCCACAAGGTTCTAAAGTTAATCAAATTAGAAAGAAATCAAACACATTTATTACTGTTCCTAGAGCTACTGATAAAAACGCTGCTAATTTCATTTATTTAGTTGGTGATGAAGATAATTTGAATATCGCCAAAAAGGAAATTGAAAGCTTGTTGTAAATAGATTGATATACTTAGATTAAGTTAACCTAAGTTGAATTAGGTGTATATTTTGAATGAAACCCCAAAAAAAATTATTAGATTTTTTTTTTTTTCTAATCGTATTTTGTAATGTTTCAGTTATCGTTTATCTACTGTCACAACAACAACATCACCCCCTTAGGCTTTAAATAAAATCTCTCCATGTTTTGGTTCCCTTTTTTTTTTGTTTCCCATTTGTTTTCTTCTTGGTGTCACAAACACAACTGAGATGAAAGAAGAAAAAAGGTTGCGAAAATGCCATAAATTACAACAACACACGTGACTCACATGGAACCAAGTAGCCAATAATAATAATGAATTATCATCAATTAGCACACGACCTGAAGACACCATTTCTTTTCTTTTTTCTTGTCAATAGAGAAATACAAAGATGATGTTATATACGATTCATAGAAAGAATTACCACATGTTTGGCGTCATCTCGCCTACTCGTTCTCCTCTTAATCATTAAGCCTCAAAATATTCTTGGTCTTTATCTTGCTTTTAAATGTTTCAATTCATCATTAATTAATTGCCAAGAAGAGTAAGACAAATTGGTGCCATTCACGTAAATCAATTATTGTGGTTGCACTTGTAGTTGTTTGGCCACAGTTTTTTAGATAATTGGTTAGGTACTTCAACGCCTTGATTAATTGATCAAGTTCAAAATTGTATAAAGAAAACCTGATAAACGACTGAAATTGATATGGGAGAGTGTGATATATACGTAATAAGGATAAGTGAAGAAAGGAAAACGGCATTTTGTTATAAACTAATTTAAAATACACACTAAACATTCTTTCTTTACCATTGTAACAGTTGCTCCTGCGTTATTAAATGATTCTAGTGGTTGCATTTAGTACGGATAAAAAAGAAATAGACAAATTTATATTATATTCGCCGTAGGACAAATACAGGTGATTCTCGTTTTTTATTCATCAGTACGCCACAATAATGACAAATTTAAATCTTGACTAACAAAGTCATAAAAAGAAATTTTTTTTTCTTATTTGCCTTTTATTTTTTATAGGTTGCATCTTAGCAGCTTTACTTTGTTGAAAAAAAAAAAACTTATAAAAGTAACATAAAGTCCCAGTCTCTTAATCTTTTTAGTTTATTGTTTCATTTCCTTTTGGTTTCCCCTTTCCTCCTGAGAAGGCTTATCACTTTTATCAATTACACCCATACTAATACCTTACACAACTTCAAGATGGGTTTTACTGATTTATATAAACCTCTGGAAAGTCCCGAGAAGAGGTCAGACACCAACACCGATAATTTGAGTGAATATTCCACTGATCATGAAATAGAAGCTGGTGTTCAATTGGATCAAAATGTCAAACAAATTGGCATAATTTCAGCCACTTTTCTTATTATCAACAGATGTATTGGTGCTGGTATTTTTGCTACTGGTTCCACAATTTATACTTTGTCAGGTAGTGTTGGAACATCATTGATTTTATGGGTTGCCGGTACTTTAATTGCCTTTGCCGGATTATTAGTTTATATGGAATTTGGGTCTGTTTTAACTAGAAATGGGTCCGAAGTCGTTTATCTTCAACATATTTACAAAAGCCCAAGATTCTTGGTTATTTCATCATATGCAGTGTATGCCCTCACTATGCCTTGGACTGCTGGTAATAGTGTAGTCACTGGAGAATATATTTTAACCGCCGCTGGAAAAGAAGTCACACAATGGAATTCAAGAGGTATTGCCTTGGCTGTTGTCACCTTTGCCTTCTTAATCAATGCTATCAATGCCAAGGCAGGGTTGTTTATGGCAAACACTTTGGGTTCATTCAAAATTGTCATTATTTTATTCATTATTATTACTGGATGGGTCGGTCTTGGTAACGGTATCAAGACTGGTCATTTTGAACCAACTCATAATTTCCACAACGCCTTTGAAGGTCAAACACCAACTGGCTATGGTATCTGTGTTGCCTTGTATAACGTCATTTGGAGTTTTGTTGGATACAGTAATGCGCTGTATGCTTTGGGTGAAGTTAAAAACCCAATGAAGGTGCTTAAAGTATCAGCACCACTTGCACTTTTAGGTATAGCCATTGCCTATATGTTGGTTAATATTGCTTACTATGCCGTTGTCCCAGTTGACGTTATTGCTGCTAGTAAAAGAATTTTGGTAGCAGACTTTTTCTATTATGCATTTGGTTCTAAAGCCAGTAAAGCTGCTGCCGTTTTCGTTGCTTTATCTGCTTGGGGTAATGTTATGTCAGTTATTTTCTCACAAGGTAGAATCATCACCCAACTTGGTCGTTCTGGTGTCATTCCATTTTCTCGTTTCTTTGGAAGTAGTAAACCTTTCAACACTCCATTCACCGGTTTACTTGAACATTGGATAATTGGAGTCATTTTCATCTGTGCCGTTCCACCAGGTGATTCATATAACTTTATTCTTAACTTGGTGTCTTATCCTTTGAATGTGATCAACACTTTATTAGGTGCTGGGTTGGTATGGATCTATATCAGAAAATACCAGGGCAAATACGAATGGAACCCAAAGATTAAAGCAACTTTCCCAGTGGCAGTGTTTTTCTTCTTATCTTCATTATATCTTGTTGCTGCTCCCTATATTCCTCCATCAGAAGGTCAATCCGTTTATGAAAAACTCCCGTACTGGTTACATGCTGTTGTCACTTGGGGTGTTTTTGGACTCGGTGGAATTTACTGGGTCATCTGGACTCAATTATTGCCACGTTTTGGCGGTTACAAATTGGTTGAAAAAGAAGTTCTTGGTGAAGATGGATTCTGGAGAAATAAAATATATAAAGTTTCAAAAGATAGTACCGAGGAGGAAATACAGCAGCAAGTTGAAGCTGCAGTTGAAGCTGAAGGAAATAAACTTAAGTAAAAAAAAAAAAAAATTAGACGCTTTTCAGTTCGATTTTTCTCGTATTGTTAATTATATATTCTATTAGTTTTAGTATCACTTTTAATTTGGGAGGGTAAGTCATTATTTAATACATATAATGTTTTAATTGTTATATTCGACAATGTTTCCAATGTAGTTGGTGGGGGTTAGATATAGTGGTAAAGTGGAAAACAGTATTGAACATTTTTTTGTTTATATTCACACGACCAACAGATTAATGAAATTCAAGAGAAAATTTTTTTTGTAGCATTTTGAATCACGAATACTCTTTGGTGTGCTTTTGTTAAGACGTATCCAACAACCTGTATAACCAAAGAAAAAAGATGCCAATCAAAGCCATACCTAAAGTTTCCATAGCCAGAAATGGGATAGGAGCATTTGTGAATCCGTGTCATAGAATAACAGTACAGTATTGTAACTGGGGAGGATCATCTACTCATCTTCGTGAATTATTAACCAATGGAGGATTGAATAATTATGCTAAATCCAAACCAGACATCTTTTTTGAGATTAAACAATTACGTGGTCATCCTAAATTGATTTTCCATTATAACAATAACGTTACTAAAGAGGTGGAGATAAAGAATATTAAACAAAATGAGATTATCAAAACTCTTACTGAATACAGTCAACGATCAGGTAATGAATTGTTCAAATTTAATCATAAAGTCAAATCAATCAATGATTCTGTTAGGGGTATTTGGTCACCATTACAAGTTCCAAAAGGTTATAGACATAAAATCTAAGTTAATGAAATATCGTGTAAATAGATTGAATAAACGGAGAAAGAGTTTGTCATACTTTATAAAGAGCTTGTTTCTGAGGTATGGAAATCGAAAGCTAGTCTCTATATACTAGGCCAGGACTCACATAGAGTAACTGTAAATGTTATTGTAGCTTTGAAGCTTCTATTAAGGTGGTTTAATATATAATTCCTTTAGTTGTAGTATAAGCTATCACTTTATTCTAGACGCTTGAGTGAACCCTTTCAAGTGTAGATACCACATTTAGGAAGATATAATAAGGTTTACGGTTACCCTCGGGATATGGAAGACAAGAAAGTGGTTATATTAGTGCTACTAGTATGTATCCGCATGTGCAGGTCCCCATTAAATTTTCGCCCCACACAGAAAACCTAAAAAACTACACAATTTCAATTGTAGCTAATGTAATTTATTTTTTTACTTGTCCATAATTTACACACATCTTAATACACATTTCATTAAACCTAAATACCTACAGTCATGACATTATTAACTGCGGAAAGATTGGTTAGATTGGCTTACAAATATCCAAGTTTATCTAACACCTGGTACTTAATTGCCACTGCTTGTTTAACAGTCATAAATCAACCTGATGAAATCCCCAAATTGTATCATTTTGCCTTGCGTCAACAGTTATTACAAGACCCTAAGTCGTCATCTTCTTCCACCTCGTTATTAACTGATAAACATTTGATTCAACTAGCCAAAGATTCAATTGACTCGGCAAAAAAATATCAAGATTTGACTGCTGTGGGGATAAATTTACCTGATGTTTTAATTCCCAGCACGTATTATCAAGATTTACCATTAGATTTCAAATTTTCGAAAAATGAAGATATTTTCCATTTTCAAGATAAATTGACCGCTAGATTCAGAGAAGTGATTTTGAAAAGTATTGCATTAGTTGGATTACCCAAAGTAATCAATTCTTTAATGGTTTTAAAAACTGTCACTCCTACAAATTTGAAAGCAGGAAATATTCCTGAACGTCCTTGTATTGTTAATCCTGGTCATATTCCTTCTGCTTCTATTTTAAGTGAAGATGTAAATGGAACAAGATTTGACGATACCAAAGAAAACTTGGTATCAGTAGACACTATTGATGGACCAATATCTCAATCCTCCATCAATACTAAACAAATTCAATCTGATTTAATTCGTGGATCTAATTTTTGGAATTCAGTTTATCGAAACAAAATTAACACCAGGATTAAAAACCAAATGTTTACTGCTTATCCTGATTTATGGTATTTTGCATATCATCATGTTTATTCACCATTATTGAGTTTTACCGATATTATCAGTGCTAAAGAAACTTCAATGTGTGTTGTTGCTTGCTTGATTCCACAGGATGTCAATCCACAATTAAAAGGACATTTGAAAGGGGCATTGAACAATGGAGGTACCAAGGAAGAATTAAATGATGTTAGATCATTAGTGTTTGATCTTTGTGATTGGAAAGGAGGGATTACTTGGAAGGGTGGTAAAGAAGGTGTTGCAAAATTATAACCTAGAGATAGTTATTTCAATAAACAAAACTGAAGAAATCTTGAATCTTTTTTTTTTTTGTCACTTTATTCTTACAATTGCTCTTTATAACCGTGAATAGGGAATGATTTACAATGTCTTTATGTTCTATGCTATATAATGATCTATTTAAAAATGAGCGGGGGTTTCTCTATCTTACTCTTTCGACTCTGGTCGCTTTAACAATTTTATAGGCTTTAAACCTAGTTGTTGAGATTCAACTTTAGTTGTTTGCTGACTGTCTTTAGGTTGAGATTTTGGTTTTCTGGATTGCTTTTTTGGGGGAGTGCTGCTCAGTTGTTCATCTTTTGATTCAGGTTTACTGCTTTTAGATGTAGGTTTATTAGCTTTTGATTTTGTTGCCTTCAGTGGTTTTGCAACCTCAGTTTTCTCATCAGAAGTCGTACCACTCTTAGATTCTGTTTGTTTCTTTGTCTTTTCGGATGTATCTTTCGGCTTCTTAGATCTTCTTGGTCGTTTCTTTATTTCTTTAGTACCTTCATCTGTCAGCTTACTTCCATTCAGTTTCTTGCTTAACTTCACATCTTCCTGTCCTTTTGTATCCTTATTTACCAGTTTATCCTTTGATACGTCTTCTCCATTTTTCAGTTTTTCAGGCTTTTCTTTGCCCTTGTCTTTAGTCTTTTCCTTAGATTTATCTTTCTCCTTACTCTTCTCCCTTGACACTGTCGTTGCTTTTTCTTTGGACGACTTCTTGGCTTTCAATTTCTTTCTCTCCTTAGATGATTTTGAAGTACTACTAACAGCTTTACTAGATTCTTTCTTTTTAGTACTCTTGTTGATTTTAATTAAATCAAATTGATCAATTTCATTGTTGATAAACATCAAAAATTTCTTATAAATTTCATTATTCACTAAATCATCTCGTTTCAAATTCTTTTTCGATTCTTTTAGTGTCTTTTGTGATGTGTTGGCACTAGTATCGACCATTTTATGAAATAAAGCCTTTTCAATCACAGGAATTATTGAATCAAATTCGTTTTCAAATGGTTTCTCTTTTAAAAAATTCAAAAATTCTAAACTATCATGTTGATTGGAAAAATTAACATAAGCTCGAGAATAAATGGGGACTTCAAAATTAGTTTTTGGATAATGTCCTTGAATATAATAGAATTGACAAATCTTAC
The DNA here is from genome assembly GCF_000182965.3 of Candida albicans SC5314. Classification (NCBI taxonomy): domain Eukaryota; kingdom Fungi; phylum Ascomycota; class Pichiomycetes; order Serinales; family Debaryomycetaceae; genus Candida; species Candida albicans. Next base: position 2,605,237 of record NC_032089.1, read on the forward strand.
TAGCATGATAAGGATAATATGTTGCTAATTGGTTTAGAAATTCAGATTCAGTTAATGATGGAGGTAATAATCGAATGACAAATTTGTTATTTGGAGAAATTATAGGAACTGAAGTGGAAGATGAAGTTGTTGTTGTAGTTGTTGGAGTTCCTGTTGTCGTTGACGACAAAGATGGGGATTTCGATAGTATTCCAGGAGCAGGGCCTGACCTTCTTGGTGTTATAGATGCCATAAGTGAATCGATATTGCTTGGGGCTTTGTTCTTCTTAGTATTTATGGTTTTATGTCATTTACTTCTTTTTTAAGCTTTTTTTTTTCTTTTTTCATTCTCTTAAATTTAATTGTACCCTCGAACCGGATTTTTATTAGGAGGAACTTATTATGAGAAAAGCGAGAGAGAAGAGAACTCATACAAAAATAGAAAATTCTAATAATCTAACAATCTAACAATCTAATTCAAAGATCTTATCTCAACACCCTTCAACGATGAGTGTGGTTCAGTTTATTAATGAAATCAATCAAACATACAGTATATCAGACAATCGTCAAAAAATTGATCAATTGACAAGACTACTATCTATAAATCCTCAACAAAATAAATATATTGCTATAATATATAATTCCAAATCCATCCCATCAACAATAACAACATTATACGATGATGATTGGTCAGCTTTTAGTTTAATTTTAACCAGTTTTATTAAATTATGTCATTTAATGGATCCTTGGTCTCTTTTGAAATCATTCGATTTATACACCACTTTTTTAAATGATTTATCAGTTGGATTCAATAATAATTCTTATGGTTGGTTATTATCAAATATTATTAAAGATACAATATCTCAAATGGTACCTTGGGCAAGAAAATTGGATTTGATAATGTATTTCAAAGAACAAGGAGGTAAATTCAGATTGAATTATATGGCAAGTATCATTTTGAAAATGTTTAATAATATTAGAATTAATGATTCTAATGTTTATAAAAAATCCATCATATTATATTTGGGTAATACTTTATGTTATATCTATTTCAAATTAGATAATCCCTTATTGTGTCGGAATATTTTCAGTAATATGCAAAATACAAGCTTAAAATTCAATGAGTTTAATCTTGATCAACAATTGAAATATCGATATTATTTAGCCCGATATTATTTGATCAAATATCAATTAATTGAAAGTTTCAATCATTTACAATGGTGTCTAGTTAACACTTCAAGTTTGAAGAATCAAAAATTAACCCTTGAATTGTTATTACCTGTAAGTTTGATACTTGGGAAAATACCTAATTTCAATTATTTATCTCAACAAGGATTTAATTTCCCCTTTGTACAAATGTATCAAACTTTATCCAAATCCATAAGAGCAGGTGATTATTCTAAATTCAAGCAAGTAATTGATTCAAACTATCATTATTTAAAGGATAAGAATTTATTATTATTGATGAACAAAGCGGAAATACTTATATTAAGAAATTTGATCAAGAAAGTTTGGATCGTGCTTGATAAACCCAGCACAATGAATTATTTAAACATACCAATTGAAGGACATTATAATGACGAATTGTATTTGGAGAATGTTTTTGTCACGTTAATTGATTCAAATTTAATTAAAGGGAAACTAACTAGTAGTAAGACTGTTGTATTGAGTAAAACTGATACGTTCCCCGATGTTTTCAATATTTATAAATTGAAATATGGCAATAATAATGGTAATTCAAATCAATGGGTTTAAAATTTTACTATTATAGAACAATACATAGAGAAATCTATAGAAGCATATACTTAAACTAATAGAATAAAAGCAAAGCAGTTATTTTACAAGTCAAAAGTATTTCCAACAAATGTTAATTGTTGAACTGTAGTGTTTAATATTTTCTCTCAGTATCGTAAAAACAGAATCGATTTCGCAAATTGCTAGAAAGATCGTCCACACAAAAAATAACCACCCAAAAAACTCTCATAATCCCTTTATATTGGGTTGCTTACAACATATCAATTGCAAACCATCGCCACGGTATCTTATCGTGTTCTACCTCCTCATCTCACCAAATACACAATAATGACAATTACTACAGCATCTGTACCAGAAGAATTGAAAACTGATAAATCGGTGACACCATTCATCATAAGATCAATTGAATTATCTCAAGCCAACCCTATTGTTAGTTATTATTGTAAAATATACGTTTTGGAACATATTTTAACTAATAAATTACATACAACTTCAAAAGAAATTGAATTATTTACAATTGAACTATTAGATGACACTGAATCGATTAAGAATAATACTGAAGATGAAGATTTCCATAAGATTTTAAATAATAAACAATTATCACTTAATGTAGCATTATCATTTACTTATAAATTATTTAATTCATGTCTTGAAACATTACTGAATTTAACTTCATCAAAACAACAACAATCAGCATTAATAAGTAAAATGAAGGCAACTTTGAATTTTTTGAGTTTGTTGGCCGTTTTCAAATCCCTGGAAGATATTGATTGGGAGAAAATAAGTGGTGGTAAAGCCAATGATTGGGATAGTTTTGATAAATTAAATAAGGAAAAAATTAAGATTTTGAAATATCAATTATCGAGATTGTTAAAGGGGGAGATTCAAGTTAAGGATGAATTGAATGATGAAGAATTGGAGAAAGAGTTGGATAAAGAATTGGAAGAAATAAGTGGTGAAGACGTTGAACCAGAACACCATGAGCAATCTGGAATTGAAAAAGAAACTACTGAAGAGATAAATTTACCAGGAGCACCTAATGATATGCCGAAGTTTATTGAAGAAAAAGATGAACACAGCCCACAATTGCCACGGGCACCATCTACTTTAAATGAGTCGAACAAAGGAGAAGAAGAAGATAACGATAATGACGATTCAGTGAAATTGCCCGGTGTACCCCATTTCCCACCCGATGAAGAAGATGACACGGTTAAATTACCAGGAGCACCGAAATATTTACCAGACGATGATTTATCACATATCAACAAATCGTCAACAATTCAAGTATTCCCACCTACTGATGGAACTCAAAAGAAATCAGATTCACCAATTAAAAAACCATCTGCTACAAAACATCACCCACCATTAACAAAAGAAGGCATTAAACAAATATTGAATCGAGATGACACTATTACTCAAGTGCAAAAGCATGCTAAATTTGCTCAATCGGCATTACAGTTTGAAGATTTTAGTGAAGCGGAAAAACAACTAACACAAGGATTGGAGTTGTTGAAAATATTAAGAAAACAAGAAGAAGAAGAAGGAAATTAAATGTGGGATACAACCCAAGTATTGGAAAAAAGTGGAGAGTATGTAATTGTTTAGCAAATGTTAAAGAAATCAACACATGATGTAACAATAAACTATATATCTGGAATTACTTTAATCTACTTTTTGATCTCAAGAAGTTTAACTCTTGTAGGCTGTGTAGGTATATATGTGTGTGTGTATAAAGAAGACTAGCTATATGTGTATTGAGTTATATGTATGATCGAGTAAATTTCTTCCCTTCAAATGGGGCTGCTACCAAGTAAGAAAAGACTCATTAGACAACCACCAAGATGTTTTGTTTCGTTTATATGTTGTACCACGAAACTGGGGCCCCAAAAAACTCATCGTAATCTTAATTTTAGTTGTAGTACTTGAATTCACAATAATGCAAAAAACTTATTGCCAAGTAATCCCATTTGAATACTCCAGATATTTTTCAATCAAGAAAAAAAGAATGGAATTAAAAAGATTAACTTGAAACCAACTCTAACGTGAATTGAATACCACCATTAACAAGAATAACAATAGTTGCAATTATAAACACAAAGTCACGAAAATGAACATGAAGAAAGAACAACAACAACAGAAGCTCTTTTCTTCTTGTTCTTATTCTTTGTTGTTCTATTGAGGTTACTTCACATACATGAAATAGAACGAACTTTAAACGATGAAATTGAAACTGAATAATTAATAACAAGATTGTCTAAATGAGGCTGTGATTTCGATTTCTTTGTGTATGGTGTATAGTGTAAAACTTTTTCAGGAGTATAAATTTCAAAGCGTGTATAAAAATGGAAAAAAAAAGTAAATCTCATTAAACGCGCAATTTATTATCATTTTGTAAACATATGACGTCACACATTAGGAATTGTTCAATGTATTTTTGACAATATTGGACTCAACAAAGCATATTGAGGCTTTAAATGAACTAGTGTAGCAGAGTTTTTGTTCTCTCAAGAATTGTCGTTTATACCAATGGCAAGATCAAGAGAAGTAGATTATAGGATAGTGGTTAGTATTTGTAGTTAGTGTCAGGTTTAAGTAATGCACCAAATAAATGCGACTGCTTTCCTAATTGAGCATATTTTTTATTGCATCTAGATTCATCATAGTAGATTATGCATGTTAAACGATGGGCTGTGATCACCACTATCGACAATTAAAAGAGCAACAACACTATTAGATTTATTACCAGTATTAAGCTTTATAGTGTATGTCCAATTGCAACAGGTAGAATCTCACTTTCAAAGCCTTGTTCAGAGAAGGCAATTATAATAGTCTTTGAATATACTCTGATCTTGTATCCTTTAGAATACCAAGCAAAACCTTCTTTTGTTTGTTTTCAACTAAAAACACCCAAGACTTTGGATCCATTGGCAAAAACAAGAAAATCAATAAGCACAATATTAGACTAATTATGGGTGTATGTGAATAGAATTTTAACATCAAGAGCTTTGTGCGATGTTCATTTTAGCAAATTGTGTTGTTGTTGTTGTTGTTATTATTCTTTTCTTCTCTGGGTTAAGAGATATAAAATATTAGTAACAATAAAATATAATAATTAGAACAGTAACTCCAAAATTATACTTAGGAAACATATATAGGTTCTTAGTTTTCCCTAAAAATCGACATATTGCAACAGAATACATTTCTACAATTTTCAGCCATCAACTACAAATTTGTCCTAACAAAATTATTATTCATTCTTATCTGTCCAACCAACACCATTAAGATTTAATAGAGAAATATAATAACTAGTTGTTGTTAGTTTGTGAATGGATATAACCACAAACCTAGAAAATAACACATACACCAATACATTATAATAAAAGAAGATCCACTACAACACAACACAATAAGTAAAGGAAGCAAAAGCAAGAGAGAGCCAAAGAGAGAAAAAGTAAAAAATCAAAACATTCAAAACATTCAAAAATTGAGATCAAACTTTTTTTATTTTTTCTTTCTTTCTCTTTTTGGACGACAACAGTGAGAAATCTTTCTACCCACATTCAATCATATCTCTCAAAGAGCCACATCATACACATATATACTATTTATTACTATTATTCTTGCTTATTGAAAGTATAAAACAGCATTCAATATTTTTTCCTATTTACAAGAATCTAGCTAAATCAAAATACCTACTAAATTGCTATCATGGAGGCAATGAAAAAGAGAATGACTACGCATTCCCCCAAACCAGAGTCTCCGAAACCGGCAACTTCTCCAGATTCGGATAGCTTGGAAGGATTATCACCAGAATTGGTACCTATTGTCACACTTTTATCTTCTCAAGCACATCGTCGATACAATGAAGGGATCTTTATGCTTTATTATGATTTAAATGGTGATGGGAAACCCGCAGATCGTGAATGGAGAGAAGTTTATGGTATTTTGACCGGTAATCAATTAGCATATTGGGATGCAGCAAATTTGGCCCAGTTTAAAAATAACCCAAGTGCATTATTGGAGACTTCTTCTAAACCAAACTATATAAATTTCACCGATTCAGTGTATAATGCCATGAAGACGTTACCGGCAGCCAAACAAAACTTGGATAATGTTATTATTGTCTCAACAACTTTGAAGAATAGATATTTATTACAATTTAAGTCTTATAAAGATTTGACTGTATGGTATGCAGCATTGAGATTGTCGAATTTTGAATACTCATCGTTGCAGGAAGCTTACACGGGGGCATTATTATCAGCAAGAGGATCACGATTGTCAGATATAAGGACGATTTTGGCAGAAAAAAGATTTGATCACGAAGATTGGGTTAGTATAAGGTATGGTAGTGGTATGGCTTGGAAACGTTGTTTTGCTGTCGTTGAGCCTTCGACCTTAAAAAAGAAAGTGTTTACCCCTGGTCGGATATTATTTTATGAAAATGAACAGAAAAAGAAGAAACAATTGATGGCAATGGTAACCAACGCCACAGCTGTTGCTGCTATATATCCACAATCACATTTATTGATTGACCATTCTACAATGTTGAAAATGGAAGGTTATATTAATTTCACGTCTCCAAGTTTATCTACTAAAGTATCTAAAAAGAGTGCCAGTGATTTCAAACACACATCACTTTTTTTAATGCCAGAACAGCATTCTTCTGTACCTGGATTTGACACATTGATTAGATTTTTAGTGCCGTTATTAGATTCTTTCGGATTGTACGGGAGACCAAAAAGACTTAAAGCCAATAGAAATGATACTGACTCATTGTTATTTGGTTTGCCAACTTTACCTCATGTACATTATTTGGAATTGAATGATGTCTTGGATTTAACTAGAGGTGATTTTTTGAGTTGGGATTTGAAGACTTGGACAGATAATATTAAAGGTATTTTGAAAACAAAAATTGATAGAGGATACGAAGGTTGTGGAAGTCAAAGAGGAATCAAGGGGGCTGTTACCTCTTTAAGCAGTCCAGTGACTTCAACTGGTTCACCAAGATTTGCTAGTGGCCAAGGATTTTCTTCGAGACTGACATCGTCTTCCTCGTCTCAACCTAGACAGAATCAGCAAACACCCCAACAAAGGAAACCACCACCGCCAGGACCTGAATTGAAACCTGCTGGTAAAAGTTTTGATAAGAATGTTAATGATTTACATATTGGAGTGTCCAATGATAATTTACTTTCGGCTGATAAAATGAAAAATAATCACAAATCAGTGCAATTAGCAGAAATTTACCAAAAGTATTCTGATTTGAAAACGCCAAGTGATAACTACACTGACAGAAACATTTTGTTGAATGGGTCTCATGAACATTTGATGGAAGATGAATTGCCTGCTGGTATACAACAAATGAAATTGCATGACAATATTTATCCTAAAGACGACGATGGCTTGTTTAGTGATGACGACGACGATGATGATTTGGCTAAAGTTGATGTCAGAAAAATTGGTATGAATAATGATGGTTCCAGTCAATCTTTGGATCCAACGTTAGGAGCCTTAAAAGTTCCTTATTCAGACGATAGAGCCGGTAGTTATTCTTCAGTTATTTCACCAATGTCTCAATTTAACAACCTTAAGGAGAGTTACCAAAATGTTGATCGCAGAGCTCCATACCCGAACAATAGTGATAATGAAAGTGATGATGATTCTCCTCCACCTCCAGTGCCATCTCATGATCAGAAATATCAGACAGGTTTACAAGGGAAACTGAGTGCTTTTAGTCAAGGTGCTGCTACTTCAAGAGGCGCTGGTGGAATGATAAATGGATCTTCCAGTGAATCACGTTCTCAAGGTCAACAAAAACCAAAGTATATTTCGTCACCCAATTCGTCCCAGAATCATATTCATAGAATACATTCACCAGAAAAAGGGTCACCATTGGGTAGAGCTAATGTGCAATACCCTATTTCTCCAGAACGTTTGACAGACGTTCACAAATCGTCGGATAATTTAGCTGATGCTATAAAGTTGCCAGTCTTACCTGCTATAAATAAAGTTCCTCCACAAGAAGAACAACGCCAACCACAGAAGTACCCGCAACCACAACCACAACCACAATCGCAACCACATCCATACCAACAACAACAACAACAACAACAACCAAGGCAGCAGCAATTATATTCTCCACAACAAGTGCAGCAACAGAAATATCACCAGCAACAACAACAACAACTTCAACAGCAACAGCAGCAATACTATCAACAACAGAAATTTCAGCAACTGCAACAACCACAAAGACCTTTACAACAACAACAGCAGCAGCCACCACAACAACAACATTATCAAAAGCAGCCACAACAGCAACCACAACAACAACCTCATAGAGTGCCACCTCCTCAACAACAACCCCAACAACAATTATCGCAAGCTTATAGGGCTGCTCCACCAACACAACAAAAACAACCACCTCCTCAACAACAGCTTTATGGACGTTCTCAGCCACAAAGTTTCCCCAGGGAACCACCAAATGGTCATCCACAAGGATCAGGGTTTATGCAAAATCGTGGTGTTATTCCTAGAAATAATGGACAAGCACCTCCACCACAACCCCAAAATGGTGCTAGAGGATTTGTTAGCCAACAACAGCAACAGCAACAGCAACAGTACCAGTATTCATACTTACCTCTGGGTGCTTCTGGTCAACCAAAACAACAGCAGCAACAACAACCACAACAACAACCGCAACCGCACCGAGGACATCATCCTTATGGTGCACAATATACTAGCCAGAATCCTAATGGCCAAGCTAGGTATTATTAAGATTGGATAGTTATTGATTCATGAATGAGATTTTTTTTTATACTATTACTTTGTTACTATTACTATTATTATTTGTATTTGTATTTATACTTTAGATATATCTATATATTTTAAGAAAAACTATTTTATATGTCTTTGTTTATTTCTTTTATCATTTCCATAACATGCTCTAATATATATATATATATATATGTATATCTATACATCAATTTCATTTTGAAGTTTTTCCGTTTTCTTCAATTTGGTGAAAATTGTAATAAGTATTTATCAATGCATCTTTGACTACAAAATTGTTTCCGAATTGGGACATTTTTATTCAACAATATATCATACCATTCATAAACTTGTGCCACGGGGTTAACGACAATTAAATCACATTGATTACAAGTATCATTAAAATTGAATTTTCCCTTTGTTATCGCCAATTTAATTAATTGATGATATAATTGTGGAACATTCCGTTTCCAGATTTTTGTTTCTTGATAACTAACATCATAATTGGCCAATTTATTCAAACATAAAGTAGTCAAAGAAGGTAAATACGTAGATGGTTGATGATGTTGTTGTTGTTGAATTAAATAGATTATTTTAGTTCGATATTTTAATGTGGCTGATTCTATTTGGTTTGAAAAATTGGCAGGAGAGGTAGCGTCGGCGTCCGTGGTGACGTCGGCGGTGGTGAAATCAATAATATCATTTTTATTAAAATCACCAATTGATATAAATGGATTAGGTCCAGCACGGAAACTAATCAATTTTTTCAAATTTAAAATTTGATAAGGTAAAAATTTCAAGGAATTGGCACCTAATGATAAATCAACTAAATTAGATAATTTATCAATTAATGGTGGAATGACTTTTAATTGATTTACTCTCAATGCTAATACTTGTAATTTGGTGAATTTAAATAATGCTCGTGGTAATTCCGTTAAATTGTTATTGGTTAAATATAATTGATAAGAAACCGCTTGGGAATGCAATTGTGATTGTGATTGTATTGTCGTTGTTGCCGTTGTTGCAGTAGATGGATCGTTTTCATTATCAAGGTTGAAAATTACTAAATTGTTCAAATCTTTGATTTCTGGTGGTAGATCATATAAATTCATACCTTCTAAATTGATTATTGTTTGCATGTCTTCAAAACAACCAAGAATTATATTTCGTGCTCGATTGTAACTGGCCTGTCTTGCCTTTTCATTAACATCTTCTACACCAGTACTGGTATTGTTAGTAGAAACTGTACATGTTGAAGATGTAAATACTAATGCTGGTGGTTGTTGATGATTAAAAGTACCATTAAACCGATTGAATCTATCAATACCAAAATCTGCATCCGAACTCAATTCTTTTAAAGGTTTCTTTTTTATAGGACTATTTTCGTTTCTAGCATTCTTGATGTTGTCATTATTGTTGTCATTATTGCTATCATTATTAGTAGTGGCAATCGGGTTGAATTCATCAAATTCACTTGGTAATAGATTCAAATCAACTTTCTTGGGAGGTGACTTGGGCACTCCGAAATTATATTCTATATTTGTAGTAAAATCAAACTCAGACACTAATGGAACATCAGAATATAAAGCTGGCGGTGGACTACTTGGAGGCAATTGGTACTTATCATTTTCACCTTGTTCATTGTCGTTGTCAATATCAATATTAATTACCGTAGGTGTTTCTCCTTCTTCATTTGAGTCGTCGTAGAAATCTTCAAGGTCGACTCTTTTAATATTATCTTTGTCATTGAAACTTTCACCCATTTTTCTTTTCAAACTAGGAAGAAATCTTTGTTCAGATAATGCTACTCGACGTAATTGAGGTTTCAATGGTGACGATGCTGATAAAACAGTTTTCCTCGTGTGATATTTACTACTTGCATTTTCATCAATGGTGGACTTGTCTCTGGGTGTGGTATCATAAGGGATAGAATCGTTAATTGATGAGTTGGTATAAGCAAAAGGTAATAAGGGATTATCTTTTTCCATATCGTGTGGAAGGGGGGGTGTTCTTCTAAATGTATTGGAGGGATAAGGGGGTATTAAAAGGAAAAAAAAAACTCTGTTATATACTATTCAATTACTACTAGATATATAAATATGTTTTAGCTTTTGAATACTATAGCAATAGTTAGTTTCTAGTAAACATCAAAATATAAAAAGAATAAAGGAATGAAGTAGTAAAAAGATGTGATTTTAAGGGTTTAAAATTTTCTGTTTGTGAAGTAGAAATTTTTTTTTATAAGCGTCTATAAACCAAAACAATAAAACCCGAAAAAAAAATAGCGGGATACGCGACACCGTTTGATTCGTTGAATTCTTGAATATAACAACAAATAAACAATTGAATAAGTTTAATATCACACGATAAAGACCTTCGTTTGAACTTGAATACTTTAACACCAAGAGTTAATTGTTTTATTTGTGAATTGGACTAAGTTGATTAGTTTTCTATAACCCATTGACTCTTTCGCGTCACTTTCCTCTGTAAATTCATATTAAGAGTATTGTTCTTAGTATACTATTTCTCTACACTAATCATTAATTCTAAGATAAATATAAGCAAAGTGAATACATAACTTTAATAAATTTTAAGGAGAAAGCCTTGTTGAAATGTGTAAGTTGTTTAATTTTGTACATTTTTGGCCTGTTTTTCAAGATCAAAAATAGAAATAGACTTTTTCTTTTTCGCAGTAATTGATATCACTAATAAAAACCGTTGCATAATAAACTATACAATCTACTTGATAAAACTCATTCTATATATGTAACTTGAATGAACTGGAAAAACCTTTATTGATATACAAGATTTAAAGTAAAGCCATATTTACAGCAGTCTTGTTAGTCTAGCCCCCCCCACAACAAGTAACAAACAATGGCAATATATTTTGTGGTAAAACAATCTGCCACACACCGAGGGTGAAGAATAGAGAAACAACAATTGTTATAGGTGCGTGTAATAATGTTCAATTTGTGGAGAGAGTGTGTGGGTGTGTCTTTGTGGACAATCTTGAGAATTATTTTATCACATTCACCACCAAACCACGACAATCTCACTCATATATCCAACGGTTAAATTTTAGACAAAGTAGGGCTACTATAAGTTGCCATTTATTTATTCTATTCTACACATACCCATTACATTCAAGCTCCACGCTTTATCAAACTCTTTACTAAAAAATGACTGCTACCACGGCCACAACCACCACTAACCCTAGTATTACCCCGGAACTATTACTTAAATTGGCTTACTCTTATCCCAATCTACAAAATTCATGGTATCTAATCGCCGTGGCCACATTGACTCAATTAAACTTATCAGAAGAAATCCCTAAAGTCTTCCATTTTGCTTTACGACAACAATTGTTAGAATTTCAAAATGATTCTAGTTTGTTGACTAATGAAACAATGTTGAAATTAGCTGAAGATTCAATTAGTTCTAGTGAAAGATTCCCTGATATTCATCAAACCGGGGTTAAATTACCTGATGTATTGATACCTCATACTTATAGTGAAAAATTGCCTTTAAATTATAAATATTATCAAGGTAAAGATATACGTCAAACCCAACAATCAATAGTTGATCAAATTAGAGAGGTATTATTGAAAATTAGTATGTTCAGTGGATTACCCAAATCGATCAATTCATTATTAATATTAAAATCAGTAACTCCAACTGCATTAACCAATTCAAATACAGACACAAACATTAGTTTGCCTAAACGTAAGAACATTGTTGAACCCATTGAAGAAAATACCACCACAAATACACAAAATGTTGTTGATACAATTGGTGGGAAAATATCAAACGGGTCTATTGTTGTGGATCAAATTGTTACTAATTTAATTGAAGGATTAGAATACTGGAATAAAATATATTCAAATAAATTAAATATTCGAATCAAAAAAGAAATGTTACGAGCTTATCCAGATTTATGGTATTTTGTATATCATCATATTTATGGTCCATTGATCAGTTTTACAGAAATTTTGTCTCCACAGAAAACTTCATTTAGTTTGATTGCATGTATGATACCTCAAGATGTGAATTCTCAATTGAAAGGTCATTTAAAAGGTGCTATTAATAATGGGGCAACAAAGGAAGAAGTAAATAATGTTATTCAATTGGTGTTTGATATTTGTGATTCATTGAACCAAACTCAATTATGGAAAGATGGTAAACAAAGTGTTCCAAAATTATAGCTTCACCCTAATTCCTTGAAGGTAAAAACATGAAAGATAGGGACACTTTATTAAAGCAGTCCTTGAACAAATATTTAGATACAAATATGTATACATTTTCGAACAATTTCTGTAATTCAATAACAAATTTATTTATATAAACTAAACAAACAATACTAAACAAAACAACAAAAAACAATCAAATTTTATAATTACTTTACTTCGATTTATAATTGTATACTGCTTTGTCGTTGAATCAATAAAATTTGTAATCCACAAAAGGCAAAGAAAGCCAAATATACAAAAACAGCACTGAAAACAGTTTTAGCCACGGCTTTACCATCTTCAGGATCATTTATTGAACCCATAAATGACTCACTATTGGTCTGGAAAAGATAACCAATGACTGATAATATAACTATGGCGAATGATGAAGTAATAAAACAACAATAAGCTTGAAATGTCGATACAACTGGTTTCATGATTTTATGTCTTGTCTTAAATGTATGTATATGTATATGAATGGTTTCAAAATGGTTTCTCTACTGACGATAAGGTATTGAAATGTTCCGCCAATTGGTTAGTTGAAGAATAAAAATATAATTTGTTGATAATAATTCAAAACCAAAGAAAAAGGATACTTCTTGGTGGTAGTAATGGCTGGTACAGTAGGATATAAGTTGTTATTATCTTATCACTGAAACTCTTTGGAATTGGAAATTGAGAATTGAGAGTTGGTGTTGAAAACTTGAAAGTCAAGCATTTTTTTTGTTTGTCGTTATTTGTCGTTGAGGACATTTTTTTCCCAGAAAATGTCGTTAATGATACACTTACTCACTAACAGATGTATATGTCCGTATCTTTACAATATATTGATCTAGGGTTGCTATAGAAGGATATTCAAAACAAGAGTACTTATGGCTTGTTTTAGGCAATTAATGTTCTCACTATATGGTATACATAACTAAATAATGTTAATAAATATGACACCTATTCTTGAATAACTGATATTCTGTAGATGAGAGAATTTAACAGCTACAGAATACTGGCTTCAAGTGGGCAATAACAATAATACTTTAATATCATGCCTGTCTCTCACTTATACACCCTTGATATCAACAATGTCACCATTGCTGCTCTCACCATTAGAACGATGCCGACGTTTACGACGACGACTATTACTATCAAATCCCATTCTTTCTTCACTATCATCCCCATCATCTTCATCTTCATCTTCATTGTCTTCCTCATCGTCATCCCCATCCTCATCATTATAGTTTTTCCCAAAACTATCATTATTTTCCAATGCTGACAGCTTTACAGGACTCAGTCCATTGTCAGTATATTCCTCTCTTTCATTCTTCACTGGACTACTACTTCCCATCATCATCATTAACTTAATTTTCTCCTTTACTTTCAATTCTTTATCATGATCAGTGTTGTTTATATTATCATTGTTACTAGTGGGAGTGGTAATACTGGTAGTAGTTGCCGTTTCTGCCGTAGTAGCAGCAGGAACAGTAGTAGATGTAGTGTCATCAGCAGTGGTAGTACTAGTAGTGGCAGCTGCAGCTTCTGCAGCGATTTTCTTCTCTTTTAATTTATTTACTGCCTTGTAAACTTCTTTCATAAAATTCAATCTATCACTCACAACGTACATATTTTTATACCATCGATTTTCAATCTCCAAATTGTGCTTAATCGAGTTAACACTGACACTACCACCGGTACTATTATTATTTTTCGATCCTCCTTGATCACCATTGATATGTTTCCTATTAAAAAGTTTTTCTGTATTAGTACTAACAGGGGTTGAAGAAGTAGTGGGAACAACATAACCTTCATTGTACTTCTTCATTGAATCTATCATTTGTTTCATTTCGTTTGTCATTCGAGATAGTTCTTTTGATACTGGTATGATTGAAATTAGGTGATTAGGGGTAGTGACTGAAGTTGATGTCGGGGTAGGTGTACGAGCTGGAGTTTGTGAAGGCGTAGAAACCACTGATGGAGTTCTAGTTTTAGTTGTGGCAGTTCTTGAGTCTTTAATTGGACTTGAATTGATATCAAATGTTTGTGATTCTGCTGTTGGTGTCCGTTCTTTCATATCATATTTGCCACGCATATTTTTATCTGCATTATTTAATGATTTGATTCCTGTAGTTGGTGAAGTAGACACTGATTTATTGTTTATATCTGGTTTAAATTCTGGGGTATTATTCAATATTCCAGAATTAGTGGATGCAGGAGAATTTACAAACCTTCGACTATTATATTTAAATTTGACGATTTTTGTAGGTGACAGTGTGAACGATGATGATTGGGAATTAGAAGTACTAGTATTAGTGTTATATTTAGTCGATAGGGCTATGGTAGTATTGGTATAATCTGGCATAGACGATCGTCTAGTTGTTCTACCGGTATGAGGTGTATTAGCTGATGAATGTAGGGATTTAAATCTTTCAGGATCATATTTAATTGAAACAAACATTGTGTAAGTATAGGGTGAATGAACGGACAATTGCAATTATGGAAATCTAAATTCTGAAAATATTAGTTTAGTGGATATATAGAAATATTTATAAAGCACACAGTTTATAGAAACCTTTTTGATAGTAATCAATAGTGTTAAATAACTTGAGTGTGGATGGGTTATTGGCAGTTGGTGGTTGGTGTTCCTTGAACAAACCCAAGTTATCAAAAAGTTTGGAAAAATTGCAGTCAAGCGAAAACGAAAATTTTCTGAGTTCAGATTTTTCTCCCTCTAACGATCAAAACAAAAAAGAAAACAGACACACAATCTTATTAATTCGTCTTGAATTTCAATCGATAAACACTGATAAACACCAGCAGTTTAAGGAATTATAGATAGTTACAAACCATCTGAACTTGAATAACAACTTTTCTTTTTTCTAGCTATCTACATATTGACTCATAAATGACTACAGGAGCTTTACCATCTACACCAGCAAATGAACCCTTGATCAAATCTGCAGATAATGTTGCTAATTTGATTGAATCATTTATAGAATTAGGAGTATTAGTCCATGATAATCAAGGAACTCCACAATCCAATCAAGCGTTAATGAATAAATTAAATCAATTGATTCTGCAATTATCTCAAACATCAACCACAGCCAATGATCCTAATGATGCTAATACAAATTTAAAGCAATTTCTTATACCCATTGATGTGATTTCATATATTGAAGATGGAAGAAACCCCGATATATATACTAGGGAATTTATTGAAGTTAATGCTAAAAGTAATGCTCGATTAAAAGGGAAAATGTTGGGGTTTAAAAAACTACGTGATGTTTTTGGTGATAAGTTGAAACAAGAGTTTCCTCAATTGGAAAAAGGTGTTGACGATATAATTAACCGAACCAATGATAATAGTAGTCACACCGCTAGTGTGATCACAGACACTGCTAATAATAACAATAGTTAATGTGGGCAAGGAATAGAAAAAAATTTGCGGACAAATAATTCGGCGACCCTTTAATTCATTGGGAGGATAGGAATTTTACAGTAAGGAATTGCTGTCAATTCAACTAACAACAGTTCAATAGAGATGGAAAAACGACCCAACCCCTGAAAATACAAAGGTAGAATTAAAATGGAGAACGCAACTAAGGCTGTATAGTTTAGATTTTCAATTGAACAGGGATTTTGGGTGGCTATAAATTGAGGAACGAAAACAGGATTCACTTTTGTTGTAGATTTGGTAAATTGCCATCAATTTCACAACAACTATCAGATACTATGTAAGCATTTGTTTTAAACATTTTGTGGTGATTGATTGAAATATAGTTAAATAGTACAATTCTTTAGCAAAATGAATCGTTCAATAATAAACTATTCATTGTCACACTAACGTAAAGCTCAATATCCACAACTCAGTTTTTGTAGTTATAACACTGAAAAGTTAGAAAACCCCAATCTTATAACCATAAAAATCTTTGGAAATGAAACGGGTTTGGAGCGTTTACATTTATTAGTTTTCAAATTGGTTAGGAGATATGTTGCTGCATAACCATCAACTGAATTGGCCAAAACTTTACCTATAAGGAAGTGAGAAGAAAAAAACGAATCTTGGCTGAACAATAGTGCCGTTATTCGGAGTAGATCTCATAACCAAAATTTCTGGTTACTTATTACTAGAGAATTGAAGTTGTGTTCGTGTTTGTTTATGGAACTTTGTGGTGTTGCGTAGACATAGTTATTTTTTACATTCCGTATCTTATTTTATGTAACAACAATTATGCATAAGATCGTCCATCTTGTCAAAGATTTGATGTATTAACGATCTACAATAATTTGATTTGATTTGATGTAATATGAAGAACTGGTAATGGGAAAATCAATTCATGTAATATTATATATTGTCTGGTTGCAATGAATATGGTAGTAGTAGTGAACGGACCTAAATAAAAAAACAAGAGCCTCTGATTGTTCAAGAAAAAAAAGTGGGCTGGTCAAATCAAATCAATTTGAACACAAGGCCGCGCCTACCTACAAACATCAACTATTATGATTCTTTCCCATTATTTTGAATGTAGCAATCATCCTTGACCATTTAGCTAAATCAATAAAAGTTTAAACTACTATTAAACCTGTTTGTATACTTTCACATTAAAAAGATTAGTTTACAATTCTTAGATTGAACCAAATTGGGTGATTTTTTCGTTGTTTTCGGGTTAGAGTTTTTTACGCAATTATCATTTCTTCGATTATACACCAGATTCAATAACAACATGCATCTCCCCGAAAAACGCAATAACTAGCATCTAACATAGTAGAAATAGATTTAGTTTTATTGTATGCACACACAAAAAGATGTAATTGGAACTGCCCGGTAAAAATATGTACGTGCTAAAACCCAATTAGGTAATAGCCAGATACCGAGAAGACGCACCACGAGTTAAACAATATATTCTCCTCATAATAATCAGATTCAATATCCAGATCTTGTTGAGCTAGCTACTTGGTGTAAGTACTTTATTGGATTTAAAATTATATTTAACAAGCATACTGTTGTTAATATTATATCTGTTCAACACCAATAATAATAAATGTCATTAATGAATATTATAATCACTGTCTTAATTCCGTTGAAGTATTATTATTGTCAAACTCTCAACATTTTATAAAATCCTATCTCCTATACTATCATCACCAGATATACGAAAATAATGAACAAAGTGCTTCCAATTCGTATGATTTTCTTCTTTGGTTTTTAGTTCTTTGTGTTTGAATTTGCATTAACGTTCTTCATACAATTTTTGAATTTTAGATTGGGTGGTTGTTCAAACCGCGATGCAATTTTCTAATTTGGTTTTGTAACGCAAACTAAAAAACTACAACACCACCAATTATTACAACGACAATAACAAAAATCTACAACAATACGACTTTACGCAATTGAATCGCTAAAATTGAAATTAAACAATAAAGACTAGCCAGTAAAAATAATCTAGAAATGTGGTTTTTATTTATTGTATTCAATCGCCTACTTTACTTGCATTTCTCTTGTTTTCTCTCCCTCCTCCTCCCCCCCTTTGAAAACTGAATTATTGTAAACTCTTATGGTTGAATTTTCGGTGTTTCTTTTTCCATTTTTTAGTCTTAGTTTTAGATATTACATTGTTTTTTCTATTTTGTGATTTGATCATGATGATGGTTCTTTCTATTTCTGCTTGAATTGCTTGTACGTTTTTTTCTTGTTGCTTGTTTAGTCTAATTTAATTGTTGTTCTATTTTATTACAATTTTCGATATGAGTGTTAACTATGACTATCAGGCCAGTTGTAAAATATAAATAAAAGCTATAATCCTCCAATAGTATATAATTCTTAAATAATTCTGGTTGTTTTCCTCTTTCTTTCTAAATTGTATTCATTATCAAAAATTCATTCAGTTTTCGCACCCACTCTCCCATCACTTTCCTTAATCCTACTATTTGGTCCCAATAAATCTACAACTACCACTCCTACATAATGCTTAGTTCTAAAATTTATTCCCTCGTTTTATTATCATTATTTGGATTAGCCAGATCAGCCGATGATGTAACTACTACTATTACCACTACACCTTATGTCACTGCTACCACTACCGTTGGATTACAAGAAGATATTTATGCCACTGAATATATTTATACCGATGACAATGGTAAATTAACAACTACCACTGTTCTTGCCAGTACTGTCACCAATCCGGCCGTGTTACAAGGAACTACACCTACTACTAAGCCATCAGCTGATCCCTCAAGTAGTGATGATAACAGCAACAAACCATCTTCTTCAACAACAGCAACAAGTGATAATAGTGAATCCTCACCAACTGGTTTCTTTACAGAAATTAAAGTTGAAGTTCCAGAAGGTGTTTATTCCACTTCAACCAAATATACCCATACAGTATTGGATGATGGTCAAACTGCTGCTCTTGAATTAGTGGTGTTATATACAGCCTTTTGCGAAGTGTAAAGCAAAAAAAAAAAGAATACCTAAGGTTTTGAATTAAACATCAATTTATGATTTTAATTTGAAACTAAAAATAATCTTAATACTTATGAATGTTTGATCTTTTTATTTTTTTGTTTTATTTCTTTGGTATTTTCTAGTTTGAAATATACCAATCGTGTTTTATTAATTTGTTTGTCTCTTTACCCTGGTTTTAATCTAGAATATACATAGAAATATGTACAATATAAACTCCAGTATTTTTGTTTTTAAAACACATTACATTGTAAATATTCAGGTCTTGATTCACAATAAGGAATATTATTGTTAGCACCATCGTCATCAAGGTACAAAATTATTCCTAAATCTTTTTTAAATCCATTGGTGAACAATTTCTTCCAAGGAGTTACATAATTGAATTCATACTTAACAAAACTTTTGGCCGTTGACTTGTTCTTTTTAAATGATATATGTTTATGAAGTTTCTTGAAATTAGTGGCAAGATTTTGTTGATGAATAAGGTTTTTTTCAATTTTAATTAAGCGATATTTTGATTTTGGTAATGATATAATATTCTTATTGAATGGTTGTAAGATTTGTATTATTTCACCTTCTATTCTATCAGGTTTGTTTATGAGTTTATCACCAAAGTCAATTCCAGCAGCAGCAACAGAAGCAGTACCACCACGACAAGTAATGGTATGACTTCGATATCTGCTCAAATTAATTCCATTCAACCCTAAATCAATGTTTATTCCTAATAACAACAAGAAATTACCACCAATGAAAAAATTCAATGGTGTTGATAATATTTGTCCTGATTTACCTTTTGATTTTAGTATGGTTATCGAAAAAGAAGTAGTATTTTTCATTTTTAAACAACCACTCAACGGAATTGCATTCTTGTTACCGAAATTAAAACCATAGTTGATAGTTTTGCTAAAAGTGCCATCGGTTTCATTGTTATTGGGATTAAATTTGTTATTGATAGTATTATCGTTAGTAGAATTGGTATTTATCAATTTGGACTCATTATAATTAGATGATAAATAGTTATAATCACCAAAATCAACTTCAATCAATTCAATGGAGTCGGATATAAAATCACCATTGGGATCTGTAATTATGAAAAATGTAGAATTAGTTTCATTGAAACGAATAATGGTATTCGAAATCTTATTGATACTATGTGTATCTGAATTTGTGTTTGCAGTGGTTGTAATCACTTTGTTGAGATCTGCATCAAGGTTGGAAAGTTTTTCCTTACTAATTGTTGTAGGATGATCATTATTGATATCATTGTTTGCAACACCAAAACTTGTAGTTGTCATTAATTGATGTAAATAAACTGATTTCAAAAAATGTTCTTGATTCAAAAAATACCGACAAATGAATAATTCTCGATTATTATTCTCGCTATTGAACTTATCAACAATTGTAAAATATTGAATTGTTTCTTGCTTTATACTTTGTAGTAAGTTATATAATTTATCGTTGTTATCATCGAAGACATTGACATTCCTAGCATTACTTTTTACAATGTCCCTTATACTTGATTGATAGCTATAATTAACGACATGAATTGGTGTTATTTGGACACTTGAACAGAAAACAACAAGCTCCAACAACACCAATAACGCCACTCTCATAATTATATTTGCATTAAAACCCTTTTAATGACTTTGCTTCTTGCACTTTATACAGCTTTTGCAAAGGATACACCAAGAAGTATTGGGTGTTGAATATTTAAATGGGTGTATGTGTTGCAAAAAAAAGAATCTCGTCACAATCACGAACACTAAACTACTACTATTCAGAATTACAAACAATGTTAACAACTGTAAGATAAATATGAAAGAACAAACCCTAATCAATCTATTTATTTAGACATATATATAATAATAATAAGGGATAAAGAAACAGTATTCTAATGAAACACATTTGATAACTATCAAACAAGAAAAGAAATAAGAAACAAAAAAAATTCAAACTAAACTAACAAATCAAATCAAACAAGCAACCAAGCAAACAAGCAAGCAAGCCTTTCTTTACAATACAAAAAAAAGAACCAATCCCAATACCATTAATATTTATTCTTCAACTTCAAACTCAAACCCTTAGTTTCTTTCATTTAGAAAATCCCCAATGAAGCAGCTGATTTCAATGGTTTCACAATTTTCAAATTTAACCCACCACTGGAACTATGATTACGTCTATGTTTCTGTGATTTTGATGATGGTGTCATGGAACCAGCAGCATCACCACTACCAAACATCCCTGAAGTATCTGAACTATCGACGTCTGACAATACACGAGGTTGTTGTGCTGGTGATGGAATAGTGGATGGGGTGAAATTTGTAGCTGGATTAGCCATCATTAATGATCTTCTTCTACTTTCTTTTAAAAATTCATTGATGGAAAGATATTCTTGTTGAAAATTCAAGATCCCATTATGTCCATTTTTGTAATTGCCAAAACTAGCACTAGCAGCCAATCTTTGTTGTGGTTGTTGTGGTGGTTTACCTTCGTATTCGTCATCTAATTTTTTGGAGGAATAAATTGAGAAGCCTTCTTGAAGTGATTCTTTATCTATATCATTAGCCAATCTCAAAGATCCATTTTTGGAGATTTGACTATCAGAACTTCTATTGATCAAAGTATTAGAATGATCTTCTCCACCTTCTTCTTCTTGTTCATCATCACCATCATGGTTATGACTACCGCCATCAAAGTGTTCTTCTTGCTGTTGTTGATGCTGCTGTTGTTGTTGTTGATATTGGTGATGAGGTTGGTTACCTTCTTCTACTTCTCTTCTATCATCATCATACATGTTGTCAATTAACTCTGGATCAGGTTTAAATGCTGAGATACTTTGAATGTCATCTGTAGAAGTTGTACCAGATCTTTGCATAATATCAAGTCCACCTCCAAACCCAGTACCAGTGCCAGCACTGCTGACTCCACCAATACTTTGTTGGCGTTGTAATAATAAAGTTTCTCGTTTAATACTCATTTCCTCTTCTTTATATTTATTCAAATCTTCTAATTTCATTTGAATTTCTCCTAATCTATTTCTGAACCCTAGCGTCTCACGTGAAATCAATAATTGTTGTTCCTTTAATGATAATTTCAATTTATTGATTTTATTGTCTCTACTCTCAATAATTTTTTCACTGATCAACAAATGCTTTCTCAAATTAATGTTAACCAATTCAACTTCATTCAATTTATTAGTAATATTCTGTAAAGAATTTTCCAATGAAAACAATTTACTTTCTTCTTGATGTGATGTTTTCAAATTTTGCATCTTCAAATTCAATATCACATTTTCTAATTCTTCAATTTTCTTATCACGACGATCTAATTCATCGCTCATGTGACTATTTCTCGCAAGACTAGGCGGTGGTGACGATATAATTGACGCGGTAGATGGTATTGGTAACCGAGATTGGAAGTTGCTGGGTTTAGTGGCCAAAGACGTGGCAATACTAGTTGTGGTAGCAGTACTATTTCTCATCATGGAGAACATCAGTGGTGATGAATGAGGTTCTGAACGGTACGATGATAATTCATCTTCCAATTGCTTGATATAAGATTGATTACTTTGATTCATCTTCTCTAATTGAGTAATTCGATTCTTCAAAGATGCTGTACTCAATTCAGTGTTTACATGAGCACTATTCTTAATTGATTTAGCTCTGGTACCAAATCGAAGTGTCGACAACGTTTCCAACTCATTGAACGAAGATGGTGAACAATTGATGATTAACGAGGTTCTTGAATTACCACCAATGGATTCCTGTAGAATACGTGTCAATTTGGAATCTCTATAGGGGATATGAGTTGATTTGCCATCAGTTAAGGCATTGATCACATTACCCAATGCTGATAATGAAGAATTAATTTTCTTTGCTTCTTCTAAAGTTTGCCCCTGAGCACCAGTTTTGTCAACTTTTTCACTACCGGCAAGATCAACAAGAAACAAGTTTGATCGTTTAATCACTTCAGTCTCCATATGCTTTTGAGTTAATTTAACTTGGAAAATTGTGTGTGACCGCGAACTTTCTTCATTCATTTGAGTAGATGATATGGAACGGTACTTTAACCCTTCAGAAAGAATATTTAATAGCTCCAATTCATTAGTAACCAGTCTTGTAGCTAGCCCCTTCACATATATACCATTCAGTTTGTCTTCATGTATAGTGAATTTATGATCAAATTCATTGTTGACAACATCGATTAAATCTCGAATTTGTTCCATATGAATTTCCATAAACGAAACACACACAGAATATTCCACCTCTGACGACACGGCTTCATTTGCCGAAATTCTCTCAAATATTTCATGGGATATTCTAGGTATAATACCTTTGGAATTAGGATCCAGTAATTGTGGTCCACCCAACATGGTATACGATTTACCTGAACCAGTCTGACCATAGGCCAAGACAGTACCATTGTAACCATTTATTAAATCATCGACTGTTTCGGCAATGGAGAATTGGTAGATATCTAATTGACTTGCTTCAGGGGAAAATACTCTGTCAAAAGAATAATGGGTTGTGTAATCCTTTCCATATAATGTCACAGTTTGAGTGTTTGGAAATTCAACAATCAGTTTACCCTTTTGTAGTTCCTTTTCATTTTCAGGTCGAAATCGACAAATAACTTTGATGTTGTTGATAGTGGAGATATTAGAATCCATTATAAATGTAGATCCTCTGACTTGTGATGGAGCCAAGAAATTGAATGGCAGCCCAGAACTATTCATGGAATCATCATAATATTCGACACTTCTATGTGAAGTAAGATCCCCATCAAATGATTTTGAATGTACACTAGACATAATTAGATCAAATGGATTCTTATTTTTAGTGGTAGACTTGCCGTTTTAATGACTAGGCTGAAAATTTTGTTGATGAAACAATGGCTTTTGAAATTCTTGTTGCGAAATCCCGTTGAAAACCAATACTTTTGAAATGGATGAGTTGATAGAAAAAAAAAAAAAAAACAAAACAAAAAACACGAACTTCAGTAAGGGGAAAAAATTGGATGTGGGAAAGACTTTTGTAAATTATATATACTGGAAAGAACAAAAATTGAAGGAATAAAAAGAAAAAAATCAGGAAAATCACCACAAGTTTATAAACTAAGTACACTTGAGTGTTTTATAAAGTTATTGAAATCCAGAAGATTCTGGATTATATTAATATAAATTTTTGGTGGTGGTGGTGTTGTTGTATGGGAAAAAAGAAAACAATATGCAATCTTACCAAAAATAATTTTCTCTTCTTTTCTTCTTCTCTCAGTTTTGAATGTTTCTTTTGTTTTCTCTTTTTCGTGTAAATTGTGCGACTGTCCCGCCCAAAAAAATTATTGTTGTTTTGTTTACAACTATTGTTTCTGTCTCTTTATAGTTTAAATTTATCTTTGTGTAATCGTCTTTTTGGTAATGTGAACAATTGGTATTCCTTCACCTGTTGTAATCAATATGCTGGTATTTGCTGGCAATCCCGAATTTATCACTCTACCACAGTATTACAGTTATAATATTTCAAATGTGAAGGATGAGATAAAAAAACCTAACTCGATTGAAGCACAAGAAAAAAACAAAGGATTGAGGTTGTATGAAAAAAAAACTAAAACTTAGACTCTCGAGGGGGATTAACCAAATTGAATGAATAGCGATGGGATACTTATATATATATAAATTCCCTAGTTGTCTTCAATTATACTGATGTCGTAGTTGTTGTTATTGTTTATCAATTTGGCTTGTTTTAAAAAGGAATTCTTTGCCTTTCTGCTTTACTTCTCGTTCTCTCGTTTTCTCGTTTTGGGTTGACTTTGAGATAAAACGAAAAATAATAATAATAATTTTTTTTAAACCGCTTCGTGTAACACAAAGATTATGAGCTCTGTTTTTTTCTTTGGTGGTAGTAAGATTGAGATGATGTGCTAATCGATTAGTTATAGTTTAGTGCCACACCAACCCAATACCCAACTTGTAGTAACTATTATTCACTTACTATAGGAATATTCAGTAATCAAGTAGTGCCAAGATATAGCCTGGCTTAAATTAAGGGGGGGTGGAGATAATACAGGGAATGTAGTTTATTAGATGCACACAAACTAGTTTGAAGTGGAAAAATACACGCGTGTAAAACAAAAAAAAAAGAACTTGCTTTTACAACCACAAAATATTCTAGATGCTTCTGATGGTGGTAGGAAGAAAAAGCAATTAGTTTGATAAGTTGTTGGGTTTGTGACTAAATCAGTCGAGTTTGTCGCCTTGTCAAATGAAGTATTGATTGTTTTTTTAAAACAAATGAAATCAACACTTTTTTGCAACACCAATTAAATGAAAAAAAAAAGAAGTGGTGGATAAAGAGTTGGAAAATTTGTAGGGGTTTTGACAACCTACAAATAAGACACCAAAGAAGAAGTTTGTGGAAATAAAAAAATAAACTGGAAGAAACTTGAGGGGACCAATCAAATAAAATGTCCAAACTTTAAAAGACTCACAAATACTATTCTGAACAATTGGTTTGTGTTGGTTAATTATACTTTTATTATTTTGGTATTGAATTTTGTTGAATATGATTTATTCTGTTTCTATAGACGTAGTATCTCCAATGACTAACAAGGTTTCTCTAATCGAAGTTGCTGGCTACCGATGCTTCGTCTATGCTTTAAATAGAAGTACCTACTTAATGTACAAGTTTTCCAAACCGATGAATCTGTAGAGGTTACAAAACAGCGAAAAAAAAAAAAACAACAAACCCTTGATAATCTAATTAATTAAACGTATGGGCTTATTTGCTTGTGCGTTTAGTATATGCATAATTAAGGATCACCAATAAAAAATACTTTCTGTTGCTATTGTACTCGGTTTTTAGGCTTATTATTTTGGAACTAGTTTAAATTTAGTCAGTTCATGGCTTGATAAATTTACAATGAAATACAAAGGACAAACACCTATTCAAGAAATCAAATCAGAATTAGCTTTTTTTGTTAAGATAATTTCCTATTTCGATACTGTTCCAATGTCAAAGTTTCAAATAACGAAAAACAGTTGAATTATTACTGTTTTATCTCCTCCTTCTAAAAATCAAACACCCAACAACAACAATACCACCACTAAAATATGTTTTAGTTATCTGTTCTCTTTTTTCTCACCTTTACAATAACGAACAACCTCAAACAATAACCACCAAATTAATTCGATTGTTAGATGAGCAACTAACATCTCGTGGCTTTGTCTTTTAGGACAAGGCAATCAAGTAGGTAACGTTTCAACCCTTTCACTCTCTTGTTGTTTTTTTTGTTTTGTTCATTGTTGGCTTTTAGCGTTGTCAGGGCGAATTCCCGTCATCGTCATGAGATTTTTCATTTGTTATTTTTTGCGTACATACCACAGCAATAATTTATTTTCCATTATTAACGAATCTTATATGTGAGCCTATTAAACCAAGATTTCTTTTTTGAAATATGAAGTGATTCTTTCATCTTCTTCTTGTTTTTATTAATGTCGATCTTAGGCCAGACTTTCATCATAATAGTAGCATTTTCTTATGAAACTCTATATTAAGTGCTTTGCAATATTTTTTTATTTTCTAATTGGCAATCTTGCGGTTAACACCCCAACAATTTCCGAGTTTTTCATTGAGCCTACAACTTTGGTTTATTTTACGCGTTTTTTTAAGCTTGTTTATTGGTTGCATTTAAAACAAGAACGAATTCTCACTTTCTCTTTTCATTCTTCCTTTTTCAAAATAGTACCTCATCCCTTGAAATTAAGTACAAGTAGATCATCGAAATACAAGAGAAACATGCCCTTGAAAAAAAAAAGGGGAAACATAAATTTTGTGTTTACTTCAATGTCATTATCGTCGTCTAATTCAATAGTGAAAGAAAAGGACGTGTACTATCAAACAAAATATTGTTTTTCTGCTTACATAATATCACGTGTTCATATTTTTTTATTTTTTCAAATTTGAAGAAGTCAAAAATCTGCAGTAGTCATCTCCCATCCAGAGTCTAATATCAGTATTTTTCTTTATCTAATCAATATCTTTGCAGCCACATACCAAACTGATTGAAACCTTAACTAGCTACATCACCATTTATTAACCATCTAAAGGTACTAATGAAATAGCAAACTACAATCAGACTTGACACATGTTGCCAAATTAATTAATAATAAATTAATGAAGAAAAAATTTTCATCAAGAAATCACCAGATATCACGTGATATCATTGTAAAGAAGCGTTTACGAGGGGGGGCAACACGTTAATTAGTCATTTCATAGTTAATATGACAGGAGAAAAAAAATCAAAATTGGATGAGAAATTGATCGATGATTGTTGTAATATAATTTTTCATACTTTTTCTATCATTCTTTTCTTCAATAAGTCAATTCAATTTCTAACAAATTAGTATCAATATTTTTTGTTTGATTCTTTTTGAATAACACTATACAACAATGTCATCTCCTCAACAAATTGTCAACTCATTCCAACAAGCCTTGAATTTATCAGGATCTCCAAATGCTGTTTCTACATCACCAACTCAATCATTCTTGAGTCAATATGTTCCAAGCAAGCCAGCTAAAGCTTTGAAACCTTTCAAAACTGGTGATATCAAAATTTTATTATTGGAAAATGTTAACCAAACTGCCATAAATATTTTCAAAAACCAAGGTTACCAAGTTGAATTTTATAAATCATCATTACCCGAAGATGAATTATTAGAGAAAATCAAAGATGTTCATGCCATTGGTATTAGATCAAAGACTAAATTAACAGAAAAAATCCTTAAAGCTGCTAAAAACTTGGTGGTTATTGGTTGTTTCTGTATTGGTACCAATCAAGTTGATTTGGAATTTGCTGCCAAATCAGGTATCGCTGTTTTCAACTCTCCATTTTCAAATTCTAGATCAGTTGCTGAATTAGTCATTGCTGAAATCATTACTTTGGCTAGACAATTGGGTGATCGTTCAATCGAATTGCACACTGGTACTTGGAATAAAGTCAGTGCCAAATGTTGGGAAATCAGAGGTAAAACTTTGGGTATTGTAGGTTATGGTCACATTGGTTCCCAATTATCTGTCTTGGCTGAAGCTATGGGTATGAATGTTATCTATTATGATGTCATGACCATTATGTCTTTAGGTAACTCGAAACAAGTTGAAAGTTTGGACGAATTGTTGAAAAAAGCCGATTTCGTTACTTTGCACGTCCCAGCTACTCCAGAAACCAAGAACTTGTTGAGTGCTCCACAATTTGCCGCTATGAAAGATGGTGCTTACGTTATAAATGCTTCTAGAGGTACTGTTGTTGATATCCCAGCTTTGGTTCAAGCCATGAAAGCCGGAAAAATTGCTGGTGCCGCTTTAGATGTTTACCCTCATGAACCAGCAAAGAATGGTGAAGGTTTATTCAGTGATAGTTTGAATGAATGGGCCAGTGAATTGTGTTCATTGAGAAATGTGATTTTGACTCCACACATTGGTGGTTCTACCGAAGAAGCCCAATCTGCTATTGGTATTGAAGTTGGTAATTCATTGACCAAATACATCAACGAAGGTGCCTCTCAAGGTGCTGTTAACTTCCCAGAAGTTTCATTGAGACCATTAGATTTGGATCAACAAAATGTTGTCAGAGTATTATATATCCATCAAAACGTTCCTGGTGTGTTGAAAACTGTCAACAATATCTTATCCAATCATAACATTGAGAAACAATTCTCCGATTCTCAAGGTGATATTGCTTACTTAATGGCCGATATTTCTGATGTTGATATCAGCGATATACAGTCATTATATGAACAATTAGAACAAACTCCATATAAAATTGCTACTCGTTTGTTGTATTAATTTTGAGTTACCTGTATAATCTTGTTTATTAATTAGCGCCTTTTTTTTATTAGTCTATAGAAAATTTTTATTATAATATGTTTATGAAGAAAAAACAGAAAACAGGATTTGACTTCCATCTTTTTTAATACTTCAGTAGTTAAACGCTTAGACTTCCAGAATTGTCAATCCGAACCAACATGCAAGATATCATTGATAACCAGTTTCTACTTTTGGAATTCTCATATTTAGATGATGAAGACGATGGTGATACAGGATTTACTACAGTCAGTCATTCTACTTCAAGAGATTCATTTTTTGACATTCATGGAAGTGATTTTACTACAAGTACATCAAGTCAAAACAATATGGGAGACAAATTTAAAATTGCCAACAATCTCCATAGCAAGAGCCAGAAATTAGCCGCCGTAATTCAAAAATGGTGTTTCAAGAAATTCTACAAGAAATCAAAAGTAAAACTGAATGCAAGTAAGAAAATTCTGATCATCTCAAAAAAGCTTGACAATAGTAATGACAAGTTTGTTTATTTTGATCAATCAACAGAATTAGAAAGAACTAGCAATATTGCAACTGAACAATCCAAAAGAGATAATGGAAACGTCATGACTTGAAAAGTGTTACCTCAATTTAAAAATACTCTCATTTCGGTATTGTATACTTGATTGAAATATATATATTTATTCAACTATGTATAGCATTCAGCGATAATCAATCTAATCTGTTTGCTTCTTGATGGTGTTTTTTTGCAATTCCTGTATATAATACCACCAATGTTTTCTAACCACAAAACAAACAACCAAACCAAGCAAGAAACTTTTCTTTCACTCACCAAAATTCTCGTTCATCAAATATGGTGGCAACACCAAAAATTTGTTAACAACTTTTTTTTTCTCTCTCTTTTCCTTTCCTTCCCTTCTAATTTGACAACTCTATTTGACTTGGAAACAACTTTAGATCCACATTTTATATTACATATTTGGTATTCCCAATTAATTAGTTTTGTTTTGTTATTTTTTTTGTCAAGTTTAAATAAAGTTATAACAAGTAAACTATGGCATTGGTATCTGCAGCACCATATTTGGCATTATTGGGAGAACCCGATTCAACTTTAAAATCGTATGCCTTATCATCTTTAAATCAAGTTGTTGATCAGTTATGGGCTGAAATTGCCAATAATATCACTGAATTGGAAGAATTATATGAAGATGATTCATTCGACAGGAAAGAATTGGCCGCTTTGGTCATATCGAAAGTTTATTACAATTTGGGAGATTTCGACGCCGCCGTTAAATATGCATTATATGCTGGCAATGAATTTAATTTGGAAGAAAAATCTCAATATATGGAAACCATTGTAAGTCAATGTATCAATTTGTACAATTCATTATCTCAACAGAAATTCAACGATTCAACAACAAAGATTGATCCTCGTTTGACAGCCATTTTCGAAAAAATGTTGAACAAATGTTTGAAAGCCAATGAAGTAAAATTATCATTAGGGGTTGCCTTGGAAAGTTACCGATTAGATTTAGTTGAATCGATTTTACAAGACCAAATAAAAAACAATGAAGAACAAGCTTTGAATTTGATCAACTATGTGTTAGTGTGCTCAAATAATACTGTTAGCAACACTAATTTTAGAGTACAAGTGTTGAACTCCTTGATATCTTTATTATTATCTTTGAAAAAGCATCAAGATTTTTTCACAATCATTAAAATCATTGTACAATTGAACGATTCTGAATTAGCTGTCAAATTATTCCAAGAATTGATAAACCAAAATGAAGATTTAATTGCTTACCAAGCAGCCTTTGATTTAGTTAATGCTGCTTCACAAGAATTATTGGACTTGGTGATGGAAAAATTGTCTAACGCCAAGGAATCTGAAAATGGCACCTTGAAGAAGATTTTGAATATATTGTCTGGAGTGCCAACCTGTGATTTGGACAATACATTTTTATTCAAAAACAATAATGCTGATATCACCATTTTGAACAAAACCAAGAACTTATTAGATGGCAGAAGTTCGATTTTCCATTCGGCAGTCACATTTGCCAATGCTTTCATGCATGCTGGTACTACCGATGATTCATTCTTTAGAAAGAATTTGGAATGGCTTGGTAGAGCAACCAATTGGTCTAAATTTTCTGCTACTGCAGCATTGGGTGTTATTCACAAAGGGAATTTATCACAAGGACGTACCATATTAAAACCATACTTGCCAGGATCATCTGGTTCAGCCAACAACAAAGGTGGTTCCTTGTTTGCCCTTGGATTGATCTTTGCTGGACATGGTAGAGAAGTCATTGGAACTTTGAAATCATTTATTGACGACAACGGGAATGCCGCAGGATCCAACGATATTGATATTCAATTGCATGGAGCAGCTTTAGGTGCAGGTGTTGCCGGTATGGGCTCAAAAAGTGAAAGTCTTTACGAATCTTTGAAAGTGGTTTTGTACTCTGATTCAGCAATCTCGTCACAGGCTGCTGCTTTGGGTATGGGATTAGTAATGTTGGGTTCAGGAAATGAGGAAGCCATCAAGGATATGTTAACTTATGCCTTGGAAACTCAACACGAAAATATTATTCGAGGATTAGCTATTGGTATTGCCTTGTTGAGTTATGGCCGTGAAGAAAAAGCCGATGAAATCATTGACCAATTGATGAACCAAGAATCGTCGATTTTGAGATATGGGGGTGCATTTACTATCGCCTTAGCTTATGCTGGTACAGGAAACAACAATGCTATTAAGAAATTATTACATTTTGCAGTTTCTGATCCCAGTGATGATGTAAGAAGAGCTTCTGTCTTGAGTTTGGGATTCTTACTTATTCGTGATTACACAGCAGCACCACAAATTGTTAAATTATTATCTCAATCCCACAACCCTCATGTGAGATATGGTACTGCTTTAGCTCTAGGTATTTCTTGTGCTGGAAGAGCCTATCCTGCTGCAATTGAAGTTTTGGAACCATTGACGAAAGATGCAGTTGACTTTGTAAGGCAAGGTGCTTTAATGGCCAGTTCGATGATTTTAATTCAACAAAATGAATTTATCTATCCAAAGGTTAAAGAATTCACTAAACAATATGCTGACACTATTAAAAACAAACACGAAGATGCATTGGCTAAATTCGGTGCTACTTTGGCACAAGGTATAATAGATGCCGGAGGCAGAAACTCAACTATAAATTTGGAAAATTCACAAACAAACACATTGAATACAAAGGCAATTGTTGGGTTGACATTATTTGTGCAATCATGGTACTGGTTCCCATTGGCTCATTTCTTATCTTTATCATTTGCTCCTACTTCGATCATTGGTGTGAGAGGTCAAGATTTGAAGGCACCTAAATTTGAATTGAATTGTCATGCCAATCCAGAATATTTCCAATATCCTCCAAAAGTGGAAGAGGCCAAAGAGAAACAGCCAGATAAATTGGCCACAGCCGTGTTATCTACAACTGCTAAAGCTAAAACTAGAGCCAAAAAGAAACAATCTCAGAAAGAAGGTGGTGATATCAAAGCTGAAGATAAGATGGATGTTGACGAAGAAACGAAACCGAAAGTTGATGCCAAAGAAAGTAATGACGATGAAAAGAAGGAAACGAAGAAGCAACCAGTTTCAGATGAGCCAGTGACTGTTCGTTACGCCAGAACTCCTTACAAAATTTCAAATTTGTCTAGGGTATTACCGGTGCAATCTAATTTTATTTCCTTTATTAAAGACGATAGGTTTGTTCCAGTAAGAAAGTATCGTGGGTCTAGTGGTATAGTGGTATTGCAAGATAACAAACCAGAAGAGAAAGTAGAGTTTATCAAGACAGTCAGACAATTGAACATCACCGAAGCACCAGTGCCTGAACCATTTACATTGAGTGGTGAAGATTTGCAAGATGATGAATAAATATTGTTACAGAATGTATAGATTGAAATGATAATAAAATATAAGATTTTTAACAGAAAAAAAAAAGAGGCATCTAATTAAATGTCATATCTATTTTTGTTTCTATGAGCAGTCTAAGAATTTGGGGTCTGTAATACAAGCAATCTCAAGGCTTTTTTTGTCAAACAATACAAACTTGGGGAAAAACGTCCAACCCTTTTTTTTGGAATTTTTCAATCCAAACTTTGTAAATTTGACTTCACGTTGTTTAACTTTATCTACTGTAAAACTTTTCACCAACACGGCAATTTGTAAATGATTCCCAGCATTGATTTCACAAGTTAAACTTCCACCAATACCGAAACTACCAACTAATTCATTTTTAAATGCTGGACCAATTCCACCCAAAAAATTACTGAAATCCAATCTTGCATTACCACCAGATCCCAAGTCAATTGACCATCCTTGTTTATAAGTTGCCCGATTCTGGGAATGATTAGGTATACAATTTTTAAACCTCGCCCATATTTGAGATTGAGATACACTGATTGCATCTTCATAAGATACCTCAATATATTTAGTGGATGATTTGGCAGGTTTGGATTGTTGGTTAAATATATTATCCACAATTTCATCACTGAAAATATATGAGCTGGTCGAAATAACTTGAACGACCTTGTTGTTGTCTAGTTCTGACGTCTTAATATCGTTATACTTATCAACTTGTACCATATTAGATTTGTAGGTCAATAATAACTCAGTGTCTATCATGGTGGGCTCTACATATGGCAAAATCTCTAATCCCAAGACAGTAGTTATAATAGTAAAGATGACTATTTTCATATACCCTGGTCAAGCACATTTTCGAAGCAACATCGGTAGCTTTTAAAAAAAATAGTACGGTTAGTCCAATTTGTATAGCAGCATACCAAAAAAAAATTGCACAACTGGACCTGATGATTGTGAAGCATACACAACTAATCTCTATAACTAATCATTGAAGCTGGTGTAAGCTATTCACTTTAAATTTTTTATTCCTAATTTTGATGTTTAATCCCAACTCTAATTTTTCATAGAATGCCTCTATTGCTTCTTTATTTCGGGTTTTTGTACATATACGATTATAACTAAGATTCAAAAGATATAATCTGCAAGGATCGTCATCCTCATGAATGATCTTGATATCATCAATTGAATTTTCAGCTAAATTTAACACGTATAAATGTTTAAGACTTCTCAGTAGATAAAAGGGGCCAGTTAGTGAATTGTTTGAAAGATCTAGTACTTTCATTTGTGGAGGGAGATTCAACTCTTCAGCTATTTTTTCAATGGAACAAACATTTAATCGTAAATCAACAAGTTGTAATTGCTTATTAAACATATCATTGAATAATGGCCAACTATTGGGAAGTTCATCTATTAAATTGAATCCCAAATTAAGATTCCTCAAACTATTTGGAGGAACCCATTGTTGAAGAGTATCAATTCGATTTGAATACAAATCTAGATCCTGCAAATTAACCAAATCTGTCCAATTCTTATTGACATCGTTATATGAGGTCAAATCTTGAATTGCATTCCCACTTAAAGCCAATTCAACCAATGAATTTGGAAATTTAAAATAAAACAATGTCAGTAAATAGCAATGAGTCAAATTCAATTTTTCTAAATTTTCTGGGAATTCCATATAATTTTTAATTGTTTGAGGTGGCAAAAGATTGCAACCAACCATTTGCAAATATTTCAAATTTTTTGGGAAAACAAAAAAATCGCCATTATTGTTGACCAACAATGTTTCAAATCTGTTGTAAGATAAATCTAAAATCTCTATGGAATCAGGTAGGTTTATTAAACATGCAATATTAGTTAATTTGCTTGATTTTAACCTTAATGTTTTCAAGTTTTTTGGCCATTCAGTGATAGCAGCTACCGAAGCATTCGTTAAATTGTTTGTGTCTAATAACAAGGTAGTCAAGTTTTGTGGCCATCCAAATTCAACATCACTTATTTTCGAAATTGGGTTTTCTGAGACGTCTAAAGTTGTTAAAGTGGAAGGCAAAGCCTTCAAACTAATCTCCGTGAGTCCATCATGAGTCAACATTAAAGTGGTTAGATTGATGCTACTAATTTGTGACTTGATATTTTCAAGTTGTGATACATTTGCCAAATTAAAGTATAACTCATTCAAGGAGGCAGGAACCTCGACAGTAGTAATATCAACTTTTGATTCCCACGACAAATCCAATGATTCAAGTTTACGAGGAAACTTTATTCCAGTCCAATTCACAATACCGTGTTTCAAAAATATAATATTATTCAAACTTGGATGATCAATTAATAAACTATTGTTCTGCAAAAACAGTATGCACTTGGTTAAAGAAACTGCCGAAAAATGGATCTTGGTCAAATTATTGAACTCTAGTAATAACTTGAGATCAGAAGGGGTGATTTCATTACTTTCCAATGCGATTTCAATAGATTCAACTTGAACTAACCAAGACTTAAAATTTGTAATTAATTCTTCCACAGCACTCCAATCACCACCACTCATGAGTAATACTTTTTTGGGAATAAATCGAGAAGAGTTTTCTTTGATAAAAGTACTAATCTGATAATATCCTTTAAACGTTGTTAACTTTGATTTTAAAGCTGATATATGATTCATATATGGTCGTTTAGTGGGAGATATCAAGAATTGGAGGTCATTATGGTTGTATAAAGTGCCAATCACAATATCTTGTACAATCGGGATTTTGATTAACCAGTCGATTACATATTCTAGGGGCAATTGTTCTGTTATTAGTAAAATTATATCATCTGGTAACTTGGGGAAATATTCCAATAGAAAATTGGTGGATTGGTCGAAATCAGTCATACTCTTGGTGTGAGATAGTGGGCCAAATTATTAGAGGTAAGAGCTACATTATTTAGCACAGTTATTTTTTTTTTTCTTTATACGTGTTTTGTTATTTTTGCGGAAACTCAATTAGTAATCAATCGTTATTGATTCTTGCAATTAATAATTACAACAATATTTTGTACTTTGGAGAGTGGTAAATTGAATAAATCCAACTATTTGGACAAGAAGATAATGATTAAGCTGTTGCTCTGTTTATTGGAGCTTTGAGTTGTTTTTTTTTACTCTTTTTTGGGTATGATTTTGGTTGTAAAAAAGTTCAACTCTTTGCTAACTGAATATATTGTTAATTACAATAATAATCACTTACAAAATAAAATTAACTCCCTGCTTTACAATTAGAATAACTATAGCAGCACTATGCCTTGCAAACCCAACTCTAATGTTTTATTAGAATAATTAGATTTCGGATTGATAATTAAGCTAGGCCAATAGGTATCACAATCTTAATAATCACGGTAGTAACCGAAAAAAATAAATCGAACCGAACCGAGAAACAAGGAAAAGATCTTCAATGGGGCGCGTTCTAACATTAAAAAGATTGTTATGAATAAAACGTGAAGTTGTACTCAAAGCAAAAAAAGATCAATTTACTATTATGATTAATTTTTTCTTGTCCACAGACTTTAGTCTCCAAATCCTTTTCCCACGGAAATTTATTTCTGCATAATTAAATATATATATTTTCTTTTCAATTCCATCTTCTTTCATTTTATTATTTCTTTTATTGATTTTTCAATCACTTCACAATGTCTTCCTCTTCTTCTACCCCTCAAGCAACTGGTTTGCAAATGAGTGATAGTATCAAATCTTCCACAGATAGATTGTTGTACCGCAAAAATGATATTGTCAGTGCTAAGTTAAGCTCGGATAATGGTATTTATTTATCCGGACAACCTTTACAACATCAACCAAAACATGAAGAATCGATTTTGGATACTTTAAGTGCATGTTATAAAACCCCTGACACAACAGAATCAGATTTCATTCCATTTAAGAATATATTGAACGTAGAATCGATTGCAGGTAGTGTCGACGAAGCAGATGAAGTTGGCAACTCCAATTTATTAGAGATAACCTATGCTTTACCATTCCTGGATTTGAATCACGACTTGAAGATTGATAAAATAAAAGTTGATATAGAAAGTGGCCCGGAAATACCCCCTTCCCTTGCTCAATTTATTTTAACAGAATCATATGGGAAAAGTATAATTCGGCCCTCTATTTTGGTATTGATAAACCCGCATGGCGGCCAAGGACACGCCAAAACTATTTACAAAAATAAAATCTTACCAATATTACAAGCGGCTCGTGCTAATGTTACGTATTTTGAAACTAAATATCATGGACACGCCACTGAGATTGCGCGTGAGCTAGATGTCAATGATTATGATATAATTGTTTGTTGTTCTGGCGATGGGATACCTCATGAAGTTATCAATGGCTTCTATCTTCGTCCAGATAAAGGTTTACTGGCATTCAACAAAATTGCAGTTACTCAATTACCTTGTGGGTCAGGGAACGCGTTGAGTTTGAGTACACATGGTAGTAAAAATGCTTCAGTTGCAACTCTTTATATGTTGAAAGCTCATAAGACAAAATTGGATTTGATGGCTATTACCCAAGGTACAGGAAGTGAAAAGATAACGAAATTGTCATTTTTAAGTCAGTGCTACGGTATTATTGCTGATTCTGATATTGGAACAGAACATTTACGTTGGTTGGGTCCTATACGGTTTGAACTTGGAGTGATACAAAAAGTGTTCTCGGGGGCAAAATATCCTTGTGACCTATTTGTGAAATACAAGTACGATAATAATTCAGAGATTTTGAATCATGTAAATGATTACTTGAGTAATAATGATACTGAAAACGAGTTACCCATTGTCACTGAAGAGAACTTGCAAATAACGAGCCCTGATTTAGATCAACCTGTCCCCAATGATTGGAGACATATTCCTCAAGAAATTTCTCATAATTTGAACATCTTGTATGTTGGCAAAATGCCATTCGTGTCTGCAGATACTCAGTTTTTCCCTGCTGCTCTACCGAACGATGGTTCAATGGACATGATTGTCACCGATTCCAATAACTCAGTGTGGAAATTGACATCGATATTATTGGCAGTTGAAAGTGGGAAACATATTGATGATGAAAAAGTGCACCATACAAAAGTTTTGAGTTATCGTTTGATACCAAACATTAAAGATGATAGCAAACACTACATATCTATTGATGGCGAAGATTTCCCTTTTGAACCTTTTCAAGTGGAGATTTTGCCAGGTGTGTTGACAGGATTACTACAGGATGGGAACTTTGTAGAAACATCATTTACCAAATAGAACTAGAAATCCTAATATATAACATGTATACATGGCTATGGCGTCTTTAATTAATTGATGATACTTTGTAGATATTAGTTTTAATTTTTGATTTATTATTTTCTGCTACTAATTAGTTACATACTTGTACATTATTTTACAATTCTACTAGGTCTACTACTCATAACCACCTCCTCGTTGATAAGTTCCATCAAGAGATCAAATACATCCAGTAGTTTTTTAATAAAAATAAGATCATCTTGTTTCAATAATTTTCTCTGATAAAATTCCTTGATCAAAGCTCTAAAAAAAGCCAAGTTTTCTGCAGGCAAATATTGCAATTTCTCCATACTGGTCCAAATACGCATCAACAATGAATGCATACTATTATGATAAATTTCATTGGAATCTTTAGTTTGTTTAAGAACATTTAGTAATGAAAGATATCTATTTTCATAAACTTTATCAAGATAGCAATTAGCAGAACTATCGGTAAATAACCAATCATATAAGGAATCATAAGTTGTTGTCAGAACTCCCTTTAAAGTTTCCATAGTGGACGCATCTTTGGCTAACAATTTTTCATTAATATCTTTTACCAATTTCAATTCTACCAATAAGGAATCAATGGTTTTCCCAGTTTCCAGTTCTAAAGATTTTAATTTACTGGCATATTTAGATCTACTGGATGTCAATTGAGAAGATAATTTGTCAATTTTATTTTC
This sequence comes from Candida albicans SC5314, assembly GCF_000182965.3. Classification (NCBI taxonomy): domain Eukaryota; kingdom Fungi; phylum Ascomycota; class Pichiomycetes; order Serinales; family Debaryomycetaceae; genus Candida; species Candida albicans. The sequence continues at coordinate 2,644,107 of NC_032089.1, forward strand.
CTTCTCCTTGGTAAGTTTTTTCAAAGTTGTATTTTTTGTTTCTAATGATTTGTTTCCATTAGTCAACTCATTAACTTTGGTTTCAAGTTTTTGTAACTCAGCTATATTCTGTAATAATTTAAGGTTTTCCAGCCTTTGTTTTTCTTCTCCTTCTTTAACTTGAAACACTTCTTTATTCAAAGCAAGAATTCGACTTTGTAATTCTTTCGTTTTTGCTGCACTTTCAATTTCATGATTACCAAGTTCCCGATCCAACATTGTGACAGTTTTATATATATCATGGTTTTGTCTTTTAATTTCTTTATTTTCATTGGCAATATGTTCCGCATCAGCTTTTTGGTTGTTCACAGCAATTATCAATGTTTCATTATCATTTTTCAATTGAGTATTGGTTTTAAGTTCCAGAGAATATTTCAACTGTAAAGCTTTAATACCACTTATAATAACACAAACAACTTCTTGTTCTGAGATATGTGCATCTGGATTTATTTTCAAACATTCACATATTGAACGCAAACCATTTTGAATTGTTGATTTGAAAACTTCTACTTGGTTGCAAAAAACGTTGCCATCGCGGAATGAATCGTTGCCCTTACTTTGATCAATAAAACGTACGACATTGATTGATTTAGCAGAAGTAATGGTTCCTGAATATATGTTACTAGATGCAAAAGTGTCCAGTATACTTAGGTTAGCTCTTCTTTCCATCTTGTCAACAATCTCTGGTCGCAACTCAGTGATGTTCTTTTTCAATTTTGGAATTCTATCAATTGTTTCTTCCATGGTGGTAATTGCACAATATTGATGATTAAATAGTTGAATACAGAATATAAAATTTTTGGGGAATTAGTGGTTTATTTGTATGAAAGGTTGAAAGTGTTCGAGGAATAGAAATTTCACAAACAATAAGGAAAGATCAGTAGCAACAGCCCAAACAAAAAAAAAAAGATACAATAGGAGATAGTTAATCGTAAAACACAAACACAATTGATACATTTGTGTTACGCATAACAAAATTTCTTTAGAAAAATCAATGAATAAATGAATAAATAAATAAATAATTACTAAATATACTTGTATAAAACTAAATAACTAACAGACCACTAAGTGACACCACATAGGATTAGGAAGAAACAAATAACCAACACTCAGGCAACATAAAATAACCAGACACACCAATAGAAAACAAATCCCTTAATACACAGATCCAATCATTTCGTTGATTCACTTTTATTTTCTGGTTTCTTTGTCAACCCTGACCCTTCCTTTTGTAATTTCAAAATCGTTTCCTCATCTAGTTTATCAAAAGTATAACCACCTTTACCATCGAATTTCAATAAATATTTATGGAAATGCCATAACGCAGTTCTATGAGCAACAGACAAAACAGTGATTCCCAATTCCTGGGCATGCTTATACATGAACTGTTCCATATCAGGAGAGACGGCAGAAGTACACTCATCCAACACAGCAAATTTGGGTTTATGGTAATACAATCTGGCCATAGCTAATCTTTGTTGAGCCCCAATTGACAATTCTTCACCCCAGTTCTTATCAGAATCTAATTGATCAAAATAGTGATCCAATTTCAAAACTTGCAAAATTTGTTTCAATTCGTTATCAGTTTTCTTTTGTTGATCGAGTGCATGGGGATAAATGATTTGTTCTCTCAAAGTACCTTCAACAAGATATGCTCTTTGTGGCAAGTAGAACATATTATCAGTATGTGGAATAGTAATCACACCTTTTTTGACTGGCCATAATCCTCCAAGCATTCTAAATAATGAAGATTTTCCGGATCCGTTTGGTCCAGCAATCAATAAATGATCACCCGATTTGATGGAAAAGTCCAAACTTTCAATTAACGTTACATCAGCTGGAGTCATTAATTTCACCTTATCAAAAGTAATTTCATTGTTGTTATATTTTACATTAGCGGTGATTGTTTTCTTTTTGCGATCAACATCATCTAATGTATCTAAGAAATCGGAAACTCTGCTAGCATGTCCAACTATTTGAAGCAAGTAACGTCTGGAATATATCAAACGATCTAAGGAATCAGATGCACTTAACAATAACCTTCTATTTGTAATGAAATTTCCTGCAGCATTTTTATCATCTGATTCTCCAAAATATTTCCCAATGAAAATTGGAGCAGAACATAAAACTAACCCTGCAGCACCCCAAAAGTATTTTACAATGAAAGTTTGGGCAATTTCATGAATGGCTTTTTTCCAGTATTCACCTTTAGAAAATCGTTCTAAGGTGTAGTAACAATAATCAATGTAATCTAGTTCTCTGTAATGACCTCTCAAAAATGCAATTTCCTCATTATTGGAAACAATTTTGGAATGTGCTGAACGTAATTGACCTTCTAGATTGGCTCTTTCGGCTGCTAATTTGGCAAATGGGGGTGAAAAGAAACGAATAATCATAGTTGAGAAATGAGCCAACAATCCCAATGCCAAAGTTCCTTCTCCATTACCAACACCACTTTTACTCAATTGTCTAGCACATAATATCAAATCCAAAGTTGGTTTCAATAATTGTCCTGGTAGACTAGCTAATGCATAACTCAAACGTGAAACATCAGTGGTGATTCTTTGGTTTGGATCCTTAATTTTATTTCCAGATAAATGCATCAAAGAATAATAATTTGCATCTAAACTATCAGGTAAATACTCTTCCATAATATTTTTGTTCAAGTTAGTTCTGATGGTCTTGCTTAAATTTTGTTTGGTCCAGTTTAACAATGCATTGGTAAAGGCAGCAGGAATACCAAGAAGCATCCAATAAGCCAAATACCTTCCAAATAATTTTAATCTTTTCGATACAAGAGCACCAACTAACTGACCATCTAATGTTGCCACTTTAATAGTTAACAATGCTCTTACAACCAATAAAACTAAATTGGCAAGTAAATAAAATATAGATTTGTCAAGAAATGAAGGTAAAATAGCCCTTGCCAATCTATTGAACGACTCCTTTGACAACTTATGTGATTTCTTTTTCAACTCTTTTTCATCTTGACTATCTTCTTTGTTTGGTGGTCTTGAAGATGATGATGTTTTGCCTGTGTTTGTTGCACCTGCAAAAGCAGCAGTTAACAATATTATATAGGAAGTGTTCAATAGCAACGATCTATTGGACTTGTATACCTTCAACAATGATAGTGCCAACGAGTTCTTTTGTAGTTTTGAGTTCTCTATTGACATGGTTTTTAGGTTATGGGGTATATTGTTGATTAATTCTTCATACAAAAAGAGTGTTATAAATAATCCTCTCTTAGTTTTTTTTTGCTTTATTTTGTTAAAACTGTGATTTCGTTGAAAACTGGAAAGAAAGTGGGGAAGGGAAAAGAAAGAGATAAAGAGTGAGTGAGAGAGCCACGCACAAGGAAAAAAAAAAATCTGGACTGTTAAGGAAAAGGTCGTGTATTACGTTACAAGCCGAGTTCATAGCAAAGGTGAATAATGTGATGATGTTGTATTCTAAAGCCTACACTAGTTGGAATCAAATAATAAAGCCAAGTTGGGCCCTCATTTATAAGCAGACACTCAACTGAAACACTTTAAAAAGCACGATTGATACATCTCGTTGTATTCATTAAAACAATTTATAATAGATCAACTATTGAGAGTATCTTCAAACATCTGTTTATCTTTTTCTATAATACCCTCTAATTCACTCATTCGTTTAAAATAAGCAGCATTTGCCAATTCCTCTGTATTGGTCACTTCGTATTTCTTTAGTAGATTTTTGTATAATTCAACAAGTTGAACAGTGGTTTGAAGTTTGATGGTACTATCTTTGTTATTTATCGTGGCACTATTTAAATGATTGATCTTATGTTGTTTCCATTGAATAATAATATTTTGTATTTTGTTTTCATTCAATGAAGTTAATTTGTCAACATTGTTTATATTATCGGAATGTAGTAGTTGAGCTAATAATAGTATTTGTCTTGCAGAATAAATGCCAGGATTGGTAGTACTAGCACTTGCCATATTCAGTTCTATTAATTCCAATGATACAGCAGATATATGCTAATGTCTATCTAATGAATAATGATAAGATGAATACAATAATGAACTAGTTTTCTTTTTTTCATATTCCACCAAAAAGATGCGCGCGTTGTGTGTGGGTCTAGTTGATGGTCTGTTTTGTTCCTGGAGAGAGGGAAGGAAAAACGCACATTCCAAATCTGTAACGATTTTTGATTTTAGATATTTATGCAATTTCATTTCATTTCTCATACTCGAAAAATCACCACTAACAACTTAAAGCTATTCTAACTATATTTACTTGCTAACGGAAGAAGTCTTTGCTTCTTGAATATACATTTCAGGATATCCTTGCCCCCCCCCAAAAGAATACATCAAATCTTTTATACATTTGGCCCCACGTACACTGCGAACTATAGGAATCTACTAAATCATGAATCATGACAACATAGCACTATTTGAAAGTGAATTTTCACAAATACACCTTAATCATCGTAACAATCTTGACAAAAAAATCTCACCAACTCGAAGGAAAAAAGTGTTATATCCACCACATCTATACCCGGCGAGACTTGACGCTGGTAGACAAATATCAAAAGAGTTATCACCTGCTTCCGTGGCTAATTTGAATTCAAACAAATATGACATGTCGAGGACTCCAGTTACGCCAAAGAGAACAACAAGTGCAACTAATAGCGACACTCAAAACAAACTAACCAACTTGCAGAGCTCCAAAAATCCATTCCGGTCAGACAGAACAGTGAGTTATCCAGTTCCAGATAAAATATCTAAAAAATCAGATGGCCAGTTTTCATTTATGAGAGAGACATCATCATCATTACAAAAGAAACAAGTATTGACTCCTGTTAACGAAAGGCGTACCACCAGTGGTAGATCGTCATCCGTTGGTCTGTCCTCAACGAAGAAACGCTTAGAGTATTCTAGACAATTATCACAAAGATCCAAGAGACACATCTCCAACAGTCTAATCAATAAATCAAACCACGACTTTAGTGATTTTGAGAATTCACACACAGGCAAGTACCGACTGAGTCTGGAATCATCACCCGAAGAATATTACCAACTAAACACTGATGATATCGTCATTGATGAGTCACCTTCCAAACCAAGAAGACGCATGACCCAACCTCTACCAAAGACCGATAACGTATTTGATAGATTGTATCCTAAATCATTAAAGCATCCGACTGCAAAACTGCCAACAACAAAACCGAACAAAGAAACACAAACCCTGAAATCTATTCCTCGACTGAAAATAGAGTCTATATCACAGTTGCACCAATCTTTATACATAAAAAACCCTCAACTATTCCGTGACGATACATTGGAAGAACAACTTCAAGCACCTCACGATATCCAGGAATCTGATTTAGATGGTCTCAGTATGTACGAAAAAGGTGAACTTGCAAGGAAAAAAGAGATTTATTACATATCAAAACGGCCACTTCGGCAAATAGCAGTGAATTCACAGGAAAACAATTTTGGATTTGATGATAATAAAGGTAATTATATTATCATTCCAGAAGATCATATCAATTATCGATACGAAATTATATCTGTTCTTGGAACAGGGTCGTTTGGGAATGTTGTTATGGCAAACGACCATAAAACAAACAGACTAGTAGCAGTCAAAATAATAAACAATCACATAAATTGGTCATTACAACAATCTATCAACGAAATCAAACTACTCAAAAACTTACAGGACAGACAAAAGACTTTACAGAATTCAAACATAATATCTATTTTAGATAATTTCAATTTTCGAAGTCATATGTGTATTATTACAGAACTATTATCAACGAACTTGTATTCAATGTTGGAGTTGACAAATTTCCAAGGGTTTGGTTATGATTTACTTCGGTATATAACGAAACAAATACTTACAGGATTGCAATTCATACATGATGCTAACATTATTCATTGTGATATTAAGCCAGAAAATATCATGATCAAACTTCCACCATCTCCTAACCATAATTGGTTTCAAATTAAAATAATCGATTTTGGATCTTCGTGTTTTGTCAATGAAACCAGTTTCACGTATATTCAATCAAGATACTATCGAGCCCCTGAAGTACTACTTGGTACAAGTTACGACCAAAAAATAGACATATGGTCATTAGGATGTCTTGTCGTTGAATTGTTTACTGGTGTACCGTTATTACCTGGGAAAAATGAATATGATCAACTTGGACTAATAGTGGAGTTATTCGGAGTTCCAAAGCCACAAACAATACTAAAATTGAGGAATAAATTAACGAAAAAGACGAATCAAGTACTGATTGCTTCAAACGATACAGTTGTTCCCTTGCCATCTATACTGGATAAAAATTTGAAAAGAACTTTGATTTATAAAATATTTGACCATAATGGGAAAATAAATCTTACAGCTTTATCGCAATATTATAACGATTCTAATGCCGCATCAGTTAACAAATTGTTTAAAATCGGTTCGAAAACTTTAGAGGGTCAAATTGGTCTTCATAGGTTTAATTTGAAACCTGAAGAGAAGGAAAGATTTTTAGAATTTTTATTGTATATATTTGTGTGGGATCCCAGTGAAAGAAGAAACACACACGATCTATTAAATACGTCTTTTTTAGAGTAGCAAGAAACAGCAAATTTCCCTTTTTTTTCTTCCCCAATTCGTCTATACGCTGTATGAAAATTTATAATCTTTGATACACAATTAAGGATGCCCATGGTTTGACCCTGGCCAAGCCGATATTTTTTCAGGTAGTGGAGTTGTACTCTTACTGCTTGCACCACTACTACTAACTTCATATTCTGTAATCTCTTCAAATTTATTTTCACTCGATTCAAACAATGCATTGACTTTTGTCCTTAATTGATGCTTCTCCACATGATCATCGGGCAATTCGTCAACAAATATTTGAATCTCGTGTAGTTTCTCACCCAACACATCTTGTAGATTCTTTATTAATCTATTACCAAAACTAGAATCAATGGGTAAATTCATATAGATTTTCCGTTGCAAAATTCGAACAACTTTCAAATTATTTAGTAAGTTATCATAGTAATCTATGTCATTCATCTGTACTGTTTGGTTGTTGGATCTTTTAGGAGGATTTATCAATAATAATGAAGCATAGTACAACATAATATGTATATGTACAGGCACATACTTTAAGTTGTCCAAAATGTCCTTATCATTGATTACTAAATTCAAAACCGTCTGCGCCGCGTTCAATGCAATATTAGCATTTATAACGGCTTCATCTGGAGATACTAACTCCTTGTTTGAGATAAATTCGTCTTCATCAAACTCATCATCTGAGGAATCTTCTGAATCGTAATTTGGTTGTTGCTTCTTAACAGCCAACGTATTATTAGAACAATTACTCGTAGAATTATGACTTAAAGATGTGTCCAATTTTGGAAATTGACCATTGTTAGGATCAAGGGTTATCTTTCTCACAGCACTAGAGTTTATGTGCATTTTGGCAAAATTATAATAAATTAATGTTGATTTTGTAGACCAAATAGCTCCGAAACTTTCTGGCGATAATAACACAGTCCAAGAAACCATCCATCGATCTAATTCCAAATTTGATTTAGACGGTATTCCAAATGATGCCGGTGCCAATAAATCCCACGCCGTTCCCTTAAATGCTTCATTAATCGCTTGGTTATATTCAACTTGTGAAACTAATCTCATATCCGTTAATCTTTGTTTTGCCATTAATTTGGATATTTCCTCGTCTGTCAATGGTTTGGAATTTGATTTGTTTTTGTTTTTTATCAATGCTTTGGATTTCAGGTCAGATAACTTGTTGCCCTTTTCTCCTAATAATAATTCTTTACTGTGTTTCAATGAATACTCTTGTGAGTTCAAAAGTGGTTGTCTATTAAAAGTCAAACTTTGTTGTCCATCCAATACATACAACAAATACCACAACTTTAATTTATCTTTATTTTTTTGGTTTGGCTGGTTTAATCCATACTCTTTAGCTAATTGCAAGGCGAGCCCAGTAAACATTTGGGAATCACTCAACCAAAAGCTGCACAAAATCAAGGCAACAATTGTATTGAAACCATCTTGTTCATTGCGAGGCTTGTTGAGTATTATTGAGCCACATAAATTATGGAGGTAGACTTGTAATTGTTTTGATTTGGTTGATAGTTTAGGATGATGGATCGATGCAATTGTACTTATTGCACACACTAATATGGGACAACTATCCCATATTTCATCCACATCAAACTTTGAAATTTCAAATCCGAATAGTTGTTGGGAAATATTGGCATCAAAAAAATGGAATAACTCGTGGGCATCTTTTTTGGTTAAAAACCCATCACGGAAATCGTGGGAGAATTCTGTTTGAAATTTACGTTTTTTGGGACTTTCATGTCTAGTCTCTGATATTTCCGGTTTTCGTTTTTGAGATTCGTTTGAGTCGCCAATCAATTTACTATTCAATTCAGTTCGATGAGTATCAACGTGTTGAGAACTGTTTCCATTCGTCAAATATCCCGAGGGATAATTCTCCTGTCTTTCAGAAATACTATATTGCTGTTGCTGCTGCTGCTGCTGCTGCTGTTGTTGTTGTAAAAACTGCATCTGATTATTCATTACAAATTGTTGGTTGACTTTTAACATCTCCACTAAATTATCAATTTTCGAATCAAAACCAGATAATCGATGTTCGATTTGCGATTTCCAAGCTGTATCAGATGCATTTTGTAGGGTTGGCGGCAGTGCCAGATTATTATACACTTGAGTATTCATGGAACTATGTGTCGGTATTAATGCAGGAATAGGATTATGTAGATTTGAATTTATTAAATGTGACGGCAAAGGACCTGAATTATTTAGGGATGGTGTGAACGTAGATGGAGCATTTAGCACAGGTGTTGTAGATGGTAGTCTCGTCGCATGGTTATTCGAATCTATAGACGGTAGTTTAAACGATGGTAGTTTTGGCACAAACTGACACGTAGCAGCTTGTCCTGTCTTCACACATCTTTCACAAGGTAAAGAACTCGTATAAACACATTTTACCTTTGATCTTTTACAGTTACAACACGGTTTGGTTCGTTTCTCCTTTTTGTCCTCCTTTGGTGGCATTCTAAGACCCTCAATATAGTAGATGTTTTAGCAGCTAATCAAGACTATTAGTTATTTTCCTAGTTGAAAAGTTATAACAAATGGTTGTCACTCCGAAACATAATCATCATCAACGGTTTGTTGGTTTCGTTTCTTTTTTTTCCTGTTCTCTTTTAATTTGACAATGCCGATTATGTAAGCACACGTGCCAGATTGTGTTTGTTGTTCAGATTTTACCCCATACTATTATTATCACAAGAGTCCCTCCAAGTCGGGACAAAAAAAATTGCGATAAAAGAAGAATCAAATAGTACTCAACGGGCAACAACAAAATTAAACTTTCACTATCAATATGTCTATGAAATCAAAGATAAAATCATTTTTCGGTAAAAACAGACAATATGCGGTTGCTGGCGCAAGCAACAATCCATCAAAATTTGGTTACAAGATTTTGAATTGGTACATTTTGCATGATCTTCCAGTCATTCCAATCAACCCCAAAGAACAAGAAATTTTGGGTAAAGAAGTTGTCTCAAATGTCTCGGCTATCATCAACGCTATTGAAAAACACCAGGACATTTCTAATTACAAAACTTCTGGTGTTGATGGTTTGAGTATTTCATTCTTGACCCCACCTGCAGTAACTGTGGCAACTTTGGAAGAAATTGGCAAAATTGATGGTTTCGACAAGGTCATTAAGGGTTTATGGTTTCAGCCAGGAAGTTACGACAATGAAGTATTAGAATTAGCTGAAAAACTTGGCGAGTTTGACAAAGTCGTACATGAAGATGAATGTATTTTGGTTAGAGGTGAAGAAGGTATGATTTCTGCCAACTTGTAACTTTCTGTTTAAGCAAAATTATGTACCGAAATGTGTATATTTACAAATTGAATAGCACAATACATGGTTTTTTTTGTTTCAATCTAGTATTTTCTTTATATAAGTTCCCCAGCCTTCTTCGCCTGTGTGGTAGTCACGATTGTGATGTGACTTTTTCTCTGGGATAATAATTTTGTAGGGGAACGGAGCACTATCAAGCGATGTGATTGGTGGTATATGTTCTTTGAATTTATCTGCAATGTCATATATTCTAGTGAGATTATTTGCAAAGTTTTGAATCGAAGTTTGGACATTTTTGGATTCGCCATTCGATACCTGATCGAGCGGTAACGACTCCACGTTTATCAACCAGGACTCCCAAACTACCAAATCATCCTGAGCATTATATGTACTATTACCAAACCACCCAGTTTTCTTCTTGTTGCTACTTTTACTTAAAAACTGCACATTTATTTTAGCTTGGTTTGATACTTCAGTTATTTGATTAAGTATTCTATTAACTTTCTCGTCAATCAATGAATCCAAATCAGGTAAGTTATTAGCCATAGGATACGACACATTCATGAATTCGTTTGTCACTGGTGTTATGGGACCAAATAACCGATTAAAAAATATTGTCCATATGATTCCTATAATGGGTGATTTAGTTAGTCATACATGGCTTACAAATAAACCTGTGTAAAAAACGTGTTACGTACCTTTTAATGACTCTCTTAGCACGGATCTCTCTGCTATTACATTTATTATAAACTCCATAGTGTTGACAGTATTAGTATCAATTATAGTTCTATTCAACTCGTGTCTGATGTGTAACCAAGTGTGGTACTATGATCCAAGATAAACAACAAACTAGTTTCATGTACGGGAGTGCGTCTAGTTTAATTTTTTTTTTGGAGTCTTGTTTTCTAGGAAAAGAACGAATGCTAGACAACAGACATATAGAAAAATTGCCTTTGAATATTCATCACCATACTCCTTAGGCCAATTGCAAAATGATTGTAGGCCTTGCAGTGAGATATATTTAATTTATACGTTGGTTGCGGTGTAAAATTATCTACTTATACATTATCAAGAACTAAATAGTATAATTTTTGGTCACATATTTCTAGATTAGGAAATCTGACATTTGTGTTATCTTTATTAAGGAACGAATAACCATCATAATAAAATGAGAGTCCAAAAATTGAACGACAATTAGGAGAAAAAGAAAATGAGTTACAGCCAAGGCGGGGGAAAACTGTGAGACAACATTGGTTCTATTTTTTTTTAATTCCTTTTTGAACCAATTTTATTATTTCTTCATTTCCCATTTCCATTACATTGTATTTATTTTCTTTTTAGATATCATTAAACTATAACAAGGGTTTGTGAGAACAGTTGAAGAATCAGCAAAACAAGAAGTCAATCTAATCATACATCAATTATGCAACATACAAGTGCTGGCGGAGGATTCTTTTCCAAGATAAAAGAGAACTATAGCAGTAAATTAGCAGGATTATCACTAGCTGGTGGACCCTATGTTGAGAAAGATGGCTCTTCAGAGGATAACACACTAATTCACAATGCATTCGTCAAGTATTATGACTCTAAAGGCTTACCCTACCCGGACTGGTTAGGCGTAAAGACATTTCAATCACAACAACAGCAACAACAGCAAGGATACGGCAGAACTCAGCACCAACAAGATTATTCCCAATCCAAATACCAACCAGTACGTCAAGACAACACTTTTAACAATAGTTATAATGCCAGACAAACACAACAGCAGCAACAGCAACAATATCAACAACAAACAAATGGTTCTGATAGACCCAACTCAGGTGGCTATCAACGTTCTTCGAGTCGATTACAAGACTTGTATAACAAATCTCGTCAACAATCTATACCAGGCCAGGGATATAATACAAGTAACTCTTGGAGTCATAATCGTTAGATTTTTAATTATATGATATATTATGGGTTTAGACAATCACTATATGGATGCTTCATTTTATTTTATTTCGTATTTAGTATTTTTCTTCACTATTCAACCTTTGGAACTCTCGTTCCCAAGCATTTCTACAAACAATAAACCAATCAGGTAGCTTGTACTCGGCAGGTAGCTTTATCTTTAATACATGAACATGTTCGAAAGTTTTAGGGTATTTTTGCAAATTCTTGTAATACATGAAATCAGTAAGTTCACTAAATTCCACTTGACTATTATTTCTCGACTCTTTTCTTCTCAATGTAGGAGAAGTACTGATATAATCACCAGAGGGGGATTTGGCATGACTGTTTCTGAACTTTAGATTTTTGTACACGTTAAAACTATTCTCTTGTGTAGATGATCTGCGTCGGTTACTTCTTGCACTCAAGAAATGATCACCACTGAATGAAGGAGAATTGGAATAGCTGTTGCTTCTGGGGTGACTAATTTTCTTCCCCTCGACAGAACTTAACCGTTTCTTTGGTTCTCTATTACTATTGTTCCCCTGTTCAACTAGCTTTAACAAGTTTGCCGGAATCTGCGGAGATGCCGAAAGCAATTCATCGTCCAAATCATCCAAATCTTCATCATCTTCATCTTCAATAGCATCGTAGTCGTCATCGAAATTATTCACATCACTTGTTTCACTAAGGTCACCATTATCAGTGTCGATTGAATTTGATCTCATACACATGCTGTTATTTCCTCGAGAATTTCTTCTACTTGTGCTATGATGTTCATAGGCAATTAATTCCACTTGAACTAACTCAAGAAAAGTTTCTGCATAATAGTTATTTTTCGTAGACATTCCGGAATATATTCTATATTCATTAAGAATTGAATTGAAATTCCATTTCTGTATCCTTCTCAACACTCCAATTAAAGTGGCAGAGCTATCAATAATAAGTAATGGATAATTTTTCTTATTAAACATTATTTCAAATGCTTTCATAACAATATTTTTCTCAATTAACATCCATTGATCTTTACGATTTAAGGAAATAGAACTGAAGAAATTTTTAGGTGTGTTGAGAGATAAACTGGTGCCTCTGGCCATATCAACATCGTCTTGGTCACCTTTGGAAACAATACCAGTATGCTGATGATTAGATATTTTCATTCCACCTAAATTGAAAAACTGCAAACTGGGATTGGCTTCTAAAAAATTATTCAATGATCGTGGTGGCTTTTCGGTATCTAATATCACCATTGATCTCAAGTTGAGAGTTTGTAAAAACGGGAAGTTTTCACTTTCTAATTTGGTACTTCTGTAAATTCCAGACTCAACCGTCCCAAAGTTCTCTGGTGGTACAAGCATTGTTGAAGATTATAACGACGAGTAAGATGAGCCACAGATAAGATTGTTGCTTGGTGAACAGATATCAGATTATGAAAGCAGCGATTTTTTTTAAAAGTTCTCGCATGTTAGATTTGTATAGACCGCACAAAAATCTACACAAATTGATCAAAACAATGATTCTCTTTTATATTCTAGTAATTCTATATGGCTTTTACATTCAATCTTTTGTTTAATAGTGGAAGATGGGCTAGTGCAGAGCAACTATTACATAGCACCTCAATCTAACTATAATCTGTAAGAATATTGAATGAATATTCTTCGTCAAATATATATTTCCGCTCTGGAGGGAGTTGTTTACCTCTCAACTTGAGAATGAAGAAAGCTGTTACTGGAGTTGAATCCTGAATCATCAGTTTGGGAGAGAAAACCGGAATACGAGATTCAACTATTTCATCCTTTTCGTCTAAAAAATATTCTAAATATTCAACAGTGTCCACTAACGAAGTAGGTGGTAATTTAAAAGCAACCACATGCATATGCTCAACCGGTTCATCAATTTTAATCAGAAACTTTTCACCTCCAATTTCGAAAACCAATTTTTCTAAAGAAGAAACTAAAAGTTGTCTTAAATGAGCATATTCTGGCTTACCAATTGTGTCAGGATTAAAGGCTTGGAAATAAATTCGATGATCATCATCGATATGAAAATAACGACAACGGTAGTACAAGTGTGATAAATCACGATCGTCAAAGTATTCGTAAACTGTATAGTTCTCCCCAAAAATTGGCTCGGCATTTACACGTAAATATACTTCTGGATTCTTTTCAAATGCATGTACGAGTTTCTTAAAGTATGTTGGTAAATCAGCCAATTTTTTCTTAAGCAGTTTTTCAGTACTAACTAAAAGGTTGGAAATAACCTTTCGAACTTCTGTATTAGTGGAATATTTGAACATGGCACTAATGTCAGCTGTAAGTTTGGTTGCAGGGACGTTGATGTTATTGTTACGATTGGCAATACGGTAAAGGTCAATTGGAGCTTTAGCAGACTCTAATCTTCTAACTTCCCTTAATTTGGGATGATGAGGACTTTGTGCAGCATAATACTCAGCTAGAGGAGTATATTCAGTGGGTTTTACAACATTATAATGTGGTTTTGGTATTGCAATTAATCTTCTATTGTTTTCAACACGAGGTGGAGGAATGGATTTAACAAGTTCCTGGGTAGATGTGCCAAGTGTTGTATCTGCTGACGAAATTGATGTATTCGGGGTATCAGGCAGATTTGTTTCAGCACTTTGCAAAGACGTGTTAGGAGTAAAAGATTGTTGTTGATGGTTCTCCAAAACAGGTTTACTCTCTTGTTTAGATCCTTGCATAATCCCTACCTTACTCAATTCCTTGGTCACTCCGTTAATTTCCTCTTTAGTTCCTGGATGGATCGACATTGGAAATAATGGCTAGTAATCACTATGGTGTTTTATGTGGAATCTTCATTTGTCTTCGTTAGTTTTTTTTTTAAGATCTCGGTTTTTCAGTGGCCCGAACAGAACAAGTCCAAAACGCTACCAATTTAATACTAGGGGCTATACACAAGTATATCTTGAACAAAACCGGCCGAAAACATGTCAGGCTCCTGCTCTTTTAAATCTTAAATTTAACTGATTTAATGTTTTAAAGTAGTGTAGGAAATAACTTTGCTTTAAATGGCAATCTTCGGTTCCGAAAGGGTGTAATTTTAAAAAGTACAAAACCAGTTGTGAGTCAAAATTCTCTCAAAAATATAAAGTGTGTCAATTGCTTGACATTATACAAAAAAAGTACAGAATACAGTGCTTGATTCTTATTAATTTGTTTCTCCATTATAATTTGCTATGAATGAGTTCAAACTGTCTGTTACTCCAGATGAGGATGTGAGTGCTATTTTACCGTCATATTTCATGTATAAAGCAACAGTGGGTGTAAGTGTCATGACAGCGGAACAAATGGAAACTCAAAATATTGATCCTCCAACTTATATCAATGAGAACAATCCAGGATGGAGTAGTTCCTTGATTTCCCCCATACTGTCTGAAAATTTATCTACAAGCCCTGTATATGCTCAACAATTTGTACCTTCCAGTGAAAGTCCAGTACCAATAACTAATGAGCACCAAGAAGTTGGATCTGAAGAAAAAATACTAGATAATGTGTATCGTCTTCCCAATCTATCATTGTATCCCAATAAAGTTGGTGACAGTATTCGACTACAAATTCATTTTACAAAAGAAATTGGAGAACTTGGTAAAAAACCAGAATTCATAAATCCTTATGTGTATGAGTATCAACAAGGTGATGTAATAAGTGGATATATTGTAATTGAAAATGCATCATCAAAACCAATCCCATTTGATATGTTTGTTGTATTATTTGAAGGAGTATTTATGATTACTAATTCAGATCATGGCAAGAGTGCAATACCAGTCAAGATTAAAAAGTTTTTGGAATTATTTGATTTTTCAGCAAGTTGGACAGAAGCAACAATCAATAGATTACGGTCAGAATCACGTAACCCATATATCTGGCTCGATCTTGTTGATCCCGTGGATGGTATATCAATATCATTGAGTAATGAAAAATTTCTTACACCATATAAAAAGTATAAACGATTTTTCACTTTTAAAATTCCACACAACTTGTTGGATTCCGAATGCAATAATCACAACTTGTCGAAACATGTTAAGTTACCCCCTACAATTGGTAACATTTCAGATAATGAGCAACAAATCAAGACATCAACTCGGTCAAATTATTTTTTTGAAGATTTTTCATTTTCAGATACATCGATATCATATGGTGTTACTGCTAGATTTATTGGAAGAGTGCATCCGATTGAACAGGAGTTTGGAAAAATAGATATCCCATACACAGATGACAGATTACAAGATTCCAAAGGTGATCCATTCATAGTGTTAAAAGAGCTTACCAGTCATGTTAGAGTTATTCCCAAAACCATCAATCTAACAAATGAAGCTATGTCACTGAAAGATTTAGATAATCAGATTTTATTTGAAAATTTTATACAGAGAATAGAGGAGAAGATTAAAACTGGTAGAGAGTTGATCAAACAAGTTGCAAATGCCACCACTTTAAATAATTATCATAATGTGATACCAGATATAGAATCAGATGTTGCAAAAAGAGACCAGTTATACAAACCAAATAGACGACGCGATATCAAGCAGGTTTCCAGTTCTATAAAACAGTATGAGTCGTTCACGTTGATTAACAAAAGATCATTTACTGGTACAAATACAATTTCAGGGGCTTTATATTTGTCCACGCCCAAAGTCAATTACATCATAGACTATATTCCACCTAAAAAGTATAGAACACAATCTGATGTGAATTCATCTTGGAAACTTGTTATACCTTTGAAGATCTCAATCAAGCCATTTGAGACCCCTATGAAGAGTCAGAACCTCCCAACCATCAAATCAATTAGTGCTGATATGGTTGTGGTCACTATAAAATCTCCCAAATATCCAATCCCAATAGAGTTTGATCATGGTATGCTTTATAATAATGATACAGGTCAACCATTTGATGAAACACTGTTCAAGAATAACATTGTTGAGCCATTTAAAGAGTATGCTTTAGAATTGTATCAGCTTTCCCAAGAACTTGGAGAAAATAATTTCAATATTGAAAGACAATTAAGTGAAGATATTAAATCCATGTGTCAATTACAATGTAAAATTTCAGAATTACACGTGGCCAACTTGAAAATAAATGGACATTCATGGAATAAAAAAACGACTAATTGGTCTATTTCTAGCAAAGAAGCAAATGCATCTGTAGATGTCACTATCAAATTAGAATATTTATCTCATCAACTATTAAAATCTTTACCTGAATCATTGAAATCTTATAATAGATTCAATTTTATACCTGATTTCCAAAGTTGTTACATGAGTAGATTATACCATATCAATCTCAATATTGTGTTATCATGTGGCACCAAATGTCAACTAAGAATCCCCCTTAGAGTTCAAAAGAGATGAAATATACTAGTTTAAGTTCTTCTGTACATAGTTTGTCAATACAATTTGTATTGGTTCTGGGTTGGAGATTATTTTTTACAACCACTGTAGTTAAAAAAAACCAAATTTTATTTTTTGTCGCGTCTCTTTAAGCTACACGATCTACAATTGATTTTTTTTGTCTGTGCTGTTCCAAAATCGAGTTTTCTTGTTCCTATTTAATTGAAAAATTAATTCATATATTACTAGCTTTTTCTTTTACTTATTCTTCATTCATTCGTTATCAACACAACTTCAAAACCTTTTTTGGGACAACTTTTTATACATATTCATAATGGATAGAAATCGTCAATTGTTATTAGTAATAGGGGTTTTATTCCATTTTTTTTATTTATGGTCAATCTTTGATATTTATTTTGTTTCACCATTAGTTCATGGTATGGATCATCATAAATCCACTTGGACCCCACCTGCCAAAAGATTATTTTTAATTGTTGGTGATGGATTACGTGCTGATAAAACATTTCAAAAATTAACTCATCCTCGTACTGGTGAAGAAAAATATTTAGCTCCTTATTTACGTAGTTTAGCATTAAATAATGGGACTTGGGGGATTTCTAATACGAGAATGCCAACAGAATCAAGACCTGGTCATGTTGCCATGATTGCTGGGTTTTATGAAGATGTTAGTGCAGTTACTAAAGGATGGAAAGAAAACCCTGTTGATTTTGATTCATTTTTCAATCAATCTAAACATACTTATTCATTTGGACTGCCAGATATTTTACCAATGTTTGCCTTTGGTGATGGGGTTGTCCCAGGGAGAATTGATGTTTGTATGTATGGACATGAATTTGAAGATTTCACTGCTAGTTCAATCGAATTAGATGCTTATGTATTCCATCATTTGGATGAATTGATGCATAATCTGACGACTAATGCAACCTTGAATGAAGAATTGAGACAAGATGGTAATGTGTTCTTTTTACATTTATTAGGACCAGATACTGCGGGACATGCTTATCGTCCATATTCTGCTGAATATTATGAAAATATCGAATATATCGATAGGAAATTAGAAGAAGTGATACCACAAATTAACAAGTTTTTCGGAGATGATCAAACGGCATTTGTTTTCACTGCTGATCATGGCATGTCTGATTTTGGATCTCATGGCGATGGTCATCCTGACAATACAAGAACTCCATTGATAGCTTGGGGTGCTGGTGTTAAGAAACCAATACATTTGCAAGATGTTTCTAATTTAGAAGAGCAATTATTAAAGCAATCACCAGAAAATAGTGGATTTGAATCTACTTATTTTGATACTTGGGAACTTGATCATCTTGTTAGAAATGATGTTAATCAAGCAGATATTGCATCGTTAATGGCATATTTGATTGGTGCTAATTATCCTGCTAATTCAGTTGGGGAATTACCATTGGGTTACATTGATGCTGATCCAGTGACAAAAGCTCGAGCATTATATGCCAATTCATTAGCTATTGTTGAACAATATTTTGTTAAAGAGCAAGAAGTTTATAATCATCAATTCAAATTTAAACCATACAGTCCATTTGAAGAGAAAAGTATTCAAAAATATCAACAGGAAATTGAATCTTTAATTGATCAACTTGAAAAAAGCGGTTCAGGGTCTAAAGATGAAATTGAGAAAAAAGTTATCGCAAAAATTGAAGAATTGATGAAAACAACTTTGGATGGATTGACTTATTTACAAACTTATAATTGGTTATTACTTCGTTCTATTGTTACATTAGGATTTTTCGGTTGGATTGTTTATTCATTCAATATTTTCTTGAAATTATTTGTATTAAATGAAGATGAATTGAAAATCCCTCCAGAATTTTCTGTAACTTTAGTCGGGATATTTGGAGCATTAGCAATTTCTATCAATTATTTATTATTTTATCAAAATTCTCCATTTAATTATTATATGTATGCTGCTTTCCCATTATATTTCTGGTACACGATTTTAAATGAAAAGAAATATTTAATAACGGGTATTGAATCATTCCTTCATGGGATTTCTAATACAACAAAATTTTTGATCGTTGTGTCATTTATTGGAATGTATGAAGGTATTGCATATGGATTTTTCGAAAGAGTAATGTTTTCCATAATTTTGATAATCATTGGACTTTATCCATTATTAGTTCATGGGGCACATAAAGTTTCTGGATTAATGAAAACTATTTGGTTTATTACTTGTTTGTTAATGTGTACTTTCACCAATTTGGATCCAGTGAAAATAGAAAGTTTATTTCAAATCAATGTTGGGACAATTTTAGCATTAATTGTTAGTATTATGGGGACAAAACAAGTTTTTAAAAGAACCCAAGTGGGACCCATTCAAAAACAATTAATAATTGCACAAATTGCCATTATACCAATAATTTTATTTGCCACTAATATCTCAGTATTATCATTACAAGCTAGAACTGGGTTACCATTATATTCCCAAATATTAGGTTGGATAACTTTTATCGTTTCCCTAATAGTATTACCAATATTACATTTCCTTAATCCTTCTAGTGATTATCAATTGAGATTATTAATTATATTTTTAACATTTGTGCCCACATTTATCATTTTAACAATTTCATTTGAATTATTATTTTACGTTGGATTTTCATTAATTTTATTACAATGGTTATCAATTGAAGAATTATTAAAATTTTCTCATAAAGATTTAGTTGAAACTTTTGAAAAAACTGGGAAATTACCTAAAGGTTATTGGTTACAAGTTATTCGTATTACTATTATTGGATTTTTCTTTTTACAATTGGCATTTTTCGGGACTGGGAATATTGCTTCAATTTCATCATTTTCATTAGATTCAGTTTATCGATTGATTCCTATTTTCGATCCATTTTCTATGGGGGCATTATTAATGATTAAATTGATTATTCCTTATGTATTATTATCAACTTGTCTTGGAATAATGAATCATCAATTAGAAATTAAAAAATTCACCATTAGTACGTTGATTATTTCTACAAGTGATTTCTTATCTTTGAATTTTTTCTTTTTGGTTAGAACTGAAGGTAGTTGGTTAGATATTGGCGTTTCAATATCGAATTATTGTTTAGCTATATTGAGTTCATTATTTATGTTGATTTTAGAATTGATTAGTTCGGTTGTATTGAGTGGTGTGGAATATAATTCCGATGGTACTAAATTAGATTTTGAACCTATAAGTTATAGAGTTAGAAAAAGAAAAGTTACATAAATTGTATTAGATAATAATAACAAGGCCAGGTTGTTAAGTTGACTAACCTGTAATCAATTTTATTGTAAACTATATTCTTTAGCCGAGTCTTTGGAGAAAAATGAGTCAAAAGCGAACCACAACAAAAAAATCTATAATTACCGTTGTAAGGGTTGAAAAAAAATTTTTTTAGCTCAATACATTCAAGACCCGACCAAATTCATTCATCCACAAAATACCCAAGCCATGACTACTGACATATCATCGAAACGACATGTATTAATGATTGATAATTATGATTCATTTACTTGGAACTTATATCAATATTTACATCAATCTCCTAAATGTGGTAAAGTTGACGTTTATAGAAATGACAAAATCACCATTTCTCAAATAGAAAATGAAATTAAACCGGATATAATTTTTATTTCTCCAGGTCCAGGACATCCATTAACTGATTCTGGTATATCTAGAGATATAATTAAATATTTTCTGGGTAAAATCCCTATTTTTGGTGTTTGTATGGGACAAGAATGTATATTTGATGTATTTGGTGGTGATGTATCATATGCTGGAGAAATTGTTCATGGGAAAACAACTACTATTAAGCATGATGGTAAAGGTATGTTTGAAAACGTACCACAATCAGTAGCTGTCACGAGATATCATTCATTAGCTGGTAGTTCTAAATCATTACCTGATGTATTAGAAGTTACTGCCGTTACCGAAACTCAACCAGAAGTGATTATGGGGGTTAGACATAAAAAATATACAATTGAAGGGGTTCAATTCCATCCTGAATCTATTTTAACTGAAAGTGGACAATTAATGATTGATAATTTATTAGGAGTTTATGGTGGTACTTGGGAAGAAAATGATGCCATTAAGACTGGTAAATCAATTAAAATTAATAATAAAAATGGAGGAGAAAATATATTACAAAAAATCTATAAACAAAGAGAAATAGATTATGAATCAATTGAAAAATTACCAGGTAAATCATTTGAAAATTTACAAATTGAATTAGATTTAGATCTTGCTCCACCATTAATAAATTTTTATGATCGTCTTAAATATACTCGATCTAACTTGAAGGAAACAATTATATTATCAGAATTTAAACGTGCAAGTCCTTCAAAAGGGGATATTAATATAAATGCCCATCCCGCTAATCAAGCATTGACATATTCTACTAATGGTTGCTCCACTATTTCTGTTTTGACTGAACCTCATTGGTTTAAAGGTTCTTTAGATGATTTAACTTTAATACGTAAAGTGATTGATAAGCCTACTACAAAGGATTATAAACGTCCAGCGGTTTTAAGAAAAGAATTTATTTTCAATAAATATCAAATTTTAGAAAGTAGATTGGCCGGTGCAGATACAGTTTTATTAATTGTTAAAATGTTAAATGATGAAACATTGTTACATGAATTATATCAATATTCTTTGAAATTAGGGATGATTCCATTAGTAGAAGTCAATAATAGTGATGAATTATCTCAAGCTTTGAAATTAACTCATAAGGGGACAACTGAGGATCCATTAATTATTGGAGTTAACAATCGTAACTTGACTACTTTTGATGTTGATTTAAATACCACAAGTAATTTAGTGAAACAAGCTAAAACTAGTGATAGAAAAGGTGATGTATTGGTTCTTGCATTATCAGGGATAAGTTCAGTTGATGATGTGAAGAAATACAAGTATGAAGATAATGTTGATGGATTTTTAATTGGAGAAAGTTTAATGAGAGCTGAAGAAAAAGGTGAAGCAGGTAAATTTTTGCATGATTTATGTACTTGTTAAAATTGTTTTATAGATGATTAGAAAACAAATGATAATTTATTAAAGTGTTCTATAGTTGTCAAAGCTGGTAATTGTTCTTTTACAATATACCACCTAGGTTAACAATAGTTATACTAGTATTACCATGTAAGCTAAGTAATTCATCTGTAGAACATATATTATGGGTTGCAAAAACCATTTTTTTGAATAGTAAGTGAAAGTGAAAGGGAACGAACGCCAAATCTATTACATTTCCTAATTGGGTTAAATTAAATTAATGAATACTCGTAAAACACACACAAAAAAGTATAAACTCACTGACACGAAAAAAAAAAAAAATTTTGAATCTCATCAGACGTGTTTTGTAAAATATATTCTATTACTATAAAACACGATGATTTAAAACTAGTAAATATCATCATAAGCCAACAATTTCTATTTTATATATAATTCGTTTGATTTCTCTTCATAAATTTCTACTTCAATTTACTTTTTTGATCTCCTAACTTTCTTTACTTTCAACCTTCTTTCTACATCAACAACCATCCATAATGAATACTACTCCATCAAGAAAAAGAACAATTAGAGATATTTCTAATACTCAATTACCACTTACTCCAACTAAAACACCAACCAAATCCAAAAAACTCAAAATAGATAATAATAACTCTTTTGATACAGGGAAACCTTCATGTGTTAAGAAATTAGATTTTGGACTTCTTACTCCTACCAAAAAACCTTCAACTTCACCTTCAATTCCAACATCAATTTATTCTCAAGCCAAAGCATTATTTCAACGTGGATCCAACGTGAGTCATTCTAATGATTATTTTTTAACTAGTCGAGAAAAAGAAGCTAAATATATCACTGATTTTGTTGCCAATAGTATTCAACAGAAAATATCCAATAGTCTATATATTTCTGGTCCACCAGGCACTGGTAAAACTGCTCAAGTTCAATTAATCCTACAACCTTATCAACAGAATTCAAGAATACGAGTAGTGAAAATCAATTGTATGACATTAAATAATCCAGAACAAATTTATCATGAAATATATTGTAAAATAATGAATAAATTATCAATATCTTTCCATAAACGTAAAACTTGTGATGATTTTATGACATTAATGAATGATAATGAAAATCAACAATTTGATTCTGTGATTGTATTACTTGATGAATTGGACTCATTAATCACAAGTGATCAACAAGTTTTATTTCAATTATTTAAAATGGCTAGTATAAATTGCATCCCTCAAACTAAAATTAAATTGGTATTAATTGGGATATCTAATACTTTAGATTTGAATAGTAAATTCTTACCAAGATTAGTTAGAAATAATATTCAATTGGATAATTTACAATTTTTGCCATACAATGCTGATCAAATTAAATCAATTATAATGAATCGATTATCTAATCTTAAACAAGAGATCTTCCACCCGGGTGCTATACAATTTTGTTGCAAAAAATCAGCATCAATATCCGGTGATTTGAGAAAGGCATTTGATATATGTTATAAATCAATTGAATTAGTAGAAAGAAGTTGTCAAGGTACCGATACGATTAATAAAGTTATGATTCAACATGTGGCTAAAATTTGTATGACATCTTTTGGCAATAATGAAAATCAATTAAACAATTTGAATTTATTACAAAAAGCAATATTATGTCAATTATTCAATTATCAAAAGGAAGTTTTTTCGAAACGTTCCAACAAAACTGCTGCTACTACTACCACTCTTACGGTGAATTCATTTTATGATTATTATAAAAAACAATATGAAATGAATGATTTGATTGGACTGTTGAAACATACTGAATTCATTGAGATATTATATGCATTGGAAAGTAGTAGTTGTATTTTGTTGACCAATTCCAATAAAAACAGTGGTAATAGTAATAAAATTATTAAATTAAATGTACCTTACGATGATATAGTGAAAAGTGTTGAAAATATTGGAATCTTGAAAAAAATTTTACAAAAACCAAATTAAACGATTAATGATACAAGTAAATAGACAGACAAATAGATAGACAGAGATAGATAGATAGTAGGATTTCCTTTTGTTTGAATAGAGTGCAACAATAAACGGTGACTTTCAAAACAATACCAAAAAAGTACCCGCGGAATATGGTTTCAAGATATCGGGATCTGCATCAATGTAAGTTCTTATACAATAAAAAGATAACTATCCGATCCTTGTATTTACTTTACATCGCTTTGAAATATCCGTGGATTATGCTCTATATAAGGGTAGAATAATTTGAAACACCACAAAAAATCAGCTTTATACAAAACGTAAAGTCTGGATGTAGAATAGGAAGTATTCAATTAACTAGACGTAAATTTGAAAGGGACAGGGGGTTGGAAGATATATCAAAAATGTATAAAGGAGGAGTGTTAATTTAGTAATAATTACCAACACCTGATTATATTAATATGTAAGTGGTTCTTAGATGTTATTTTCAACAAGGTAAGATTAAAAACCACACCACTCAAAATATATAACCACTATATGAGACGTTGCGACATTTAAGGGTGACATTTCTCATTTACAACTACAAGAGAGAGAGAAAAAAAAATTTTCTTCTTCTTCTTCTTCTGCTCCCCCCCCTAAAATTAAAATTAAAAAAAATGATTATTTTATTATCTTCAACTTATTTTCTTCTGACCACTGTTGCACGACCTTTTCCTTCTTTTTTTTTTTTCTGTTCACAAATTAAGACACAACAAAAAAATAATAATTTTAATATTTCTTCATTTTTAATCCTTTACTTTTTTTTTCCCTCCTTCTTTCCTCCCTTCACTCCTTTGTTGTTGTTGTTTTTTTTTTTATATTTTTAGTATATTTAATTCATTCAAATTAATTGTTTTATATTATTACTAAAGAGTTGATTAATCAATTCTAATTTATTATTAATCCACTATCATTCAAATGGTAATTCATTTTTACACAACATAGAAATATATTTTTTTGGAGAAGAAACAAGAAGAAAAAAAAGAAAAACCCATTTAGACTTGTAAAATTATAAATTCAAAATTTTTTGACAGCAAATCTTCCAAAATTATACTATAACAAATAACTAGTTCTTTTTTTTTTATCAACACACCTTATCATAACACCATCATTGTCAAATTACTGTCAAAATAATTAATTTTATCATAATATGTCATCCTCAAATTCATCTGGTGGAGGAGGACCACCTTCATCACGATATAATAACGACTATCTAGATTATGGCAAACAACGAAGGAAAAATTTTTATTCGTCAAACTTAACGTCATCAACATCTCCAACAACGTCGTCAACCAACCTAAATTCAAATACACATATATCATCTAACACCGTGCCAGGACTATCGCGACGAGACTTCAAAAATAATGGTTCGGGCTCCAGTTCTATACCACATCTGAAGGATTCAAATTCAATACCGACAACCTCAAGAAATGGTTCATATTCATCATCTTCACATTATAGTAACTATGGAAATTATCATGATTATTATTCTGGACATGGACGTAACGATACATGGAGAAAATCAAGTAGTGGAGCTGGAGACTCCCGTTTGACTGCATCTAATTCCTCTAATGCACCAGGATCAGGTCCAGGTCCAGGTTCAGGTTCTTCCTCTTCATCATCATCGTCATCTTATCAACAATACAGACCAAATGGAGATTATCGAATAAAAGATCGTTATGATTCATACACTGGTCATGATGGATCCATCAATACAAGTAAATGGAAAATGAGTCGAAGTTCTGTGGGTTCACGATATTCTGCAAAAGATAGAATGCGTGGCAAACAATCGTCGTTTACTTCTGGAAGTAACAGTATACCTTTAGGATCTTCTTCATTAGTTAATAGTACTAATTATCGAAGTACGAGTGGTGGTGGTAGTGGCGGAGATTCATATTATGGAAGTGGTAGAAGTAATGGGTACAGTTCGTCGATGAATTCAATGTATTCCAACCCAAAAGCTGTGGACAGATATTCATCTTTACTGAAAAATGGAGGTTATTCAAAACCAAGAGATTATAAATATAGATACGTGAATAAGGATTATAACCGAAGTACTTTGATTACACCTGTTGATAAGGAATTGAAGAAAGAATATGAAGATAGAGAGTCACCTACACCAAGAGATGAGGATGAAGAAGAGGAAGAAGAAGATGAGGAGGAGGCCGAGGAAGAACAAGAAGAGACTAACGATAGTATACAAACTATTGAAACCAAGGACAAAGCTGAGAATAAATTGGAATCAGATAAAACTGAAATAGTTAAACCTGTGTTGGAGAATGGATTGGAATCAAAAGAAATTAAAGCCGAAACTGAACCTGAAACTAAAGCAGAGATAAAGCCTGAAACGAAACCCATAGAACAATTGAATGAGTCAGTGGAAAAGCCAACTTTAGAGGTAACGGTTGGGTATAAACCAACACCAGAAATGATTGAGAAAGCAACATTAGAAGCAGCAACGCAACTTTGCAGGTATCCATTAACAAAGATAGAATACGAGTTCGAAGAGTTGAAGAAAAAGTTTACACAAGAAACTAAACATCACGAAAGTGGTGCCAATTATTTGAAGTATTCACTTGCTCGACCGATTGTTGATTTTAATGAATTCCCCTTTTTTTCAAACAATTATCAAAGTTTCATTAAGTCAAAAGATAGTCTAATTGAATCATTTCAAAAGAAGCATAATGTAATTAATAAAAAGAAAAAGAGTTTGTGGAAAGATTATAAACAGGGATTAGAAGTATGGGAGACTGAACAATTAAAAATGGATCAACAACTACGTGTTTTACACCCACCAAACGACGAAATGAGGCGTGAGATAGATTCAAGTGATAATCGGAAGCAATACCAACAGCAACAACAGCAGCTACAACAACAACAGCAGCAGCAGCAACAGAATCAACAACAACAACAATTTAATGATTCTAATTCAGGAGATAACATTCATTTTTCTACTCGTCGTAATAGAAGACATGGTGACTTGGTGACTACAGAGGCCGAATTTCAAGAAATTTTATTATCATTGGGTCAAGAGGATGATGAGAATCCATTAGTTAAAGCTGAAAGAGTTGCCGCCAAGATTCCAGATATGATCTTGGACCCTGTTAAACGTGATAAAGTATTATTTATGGACTCAAACAATATTGTAAGAGATAAAAATGAATGGGCACAACGAGTAAAACATGACTTCATGAATAACTTTTCTGAAAGAGAACATGAATTGTTTTGTGAAGGGTTTTGTTTACATCCTAAACGTTTTGGTGCTATTGCCAGACATATGGGTGGTTTGAGAAGTGCATCTGAATGTGTTGTTCATTATTATATGACAAAGAAAAAAGTTAATTACAAGGAATTATTAATTAAGTCGAGAAAGAAATCAAAACCTCGGAGAAAGCAGAAAGCCGCTGCGTCCAAAAAAGAAGCTGTACCGGTAAGTACCACTGTTGAGTCTGGTGAAACCGAAATAGAATTACCTCCATCTAGTATTGTTCCAGTGGAACAGTTAGTTTCAGAAGAATTGTACACTGAAACAGGTCGTAGAAAGCGTGCTGCAGCTCCTGTTTTTGATGGGAAAGAAAAGGAAAAAGAGAAAAAGAAACAAAGAAAAGATGGAACAAATATTGTTGTTGTTAATGAGCCAACTTCTGTCAATACAGCTGGTGGTACTGCTATTGCTACTGCCACCACCGCCAATACCACCACCACGACTACTACACCTACTATTGATAATACACCAACTGCAACAACTGTGATAACTACCCCTAATCTTGCTCCTAATGTTAATCCTGCTCTTGCTCATGTGAATAATACAAATATTATAAATGATTCGAATTCAGCTGTTACTATGAATATTCCCGTTGCTGGTAGCGCCGTAAGTTCTAGTGAAATCCCTGTTCCAACTACAACCACTGAGGAAAACAAAGATAACAAACGTAAAGTGATTTCAAGTTATTGGAGTATTACTGAAGCTAATGCATTTCCTAAATTATTAGAAGAATTTGGAATGAATTGGGGATTGATTTCAGATAAATTGGCCACAAAATCAACAACCATGGTTCGTAATTATTTCCAACGTAATGCAGAAAAAAATGGTTGGGATGCTATTGTTGCTAATCAGAAAAGTTCGAAAATGTCAATCATGAGTTTGTTAAATTAGTACATATGTAGATATATATATCAGTAGTAAAATAACAACAATAATAGGTTAATAATGTTAAACAGATCAACTCATAAGAAAAATTGAGAGCATTTTAATCAGTGAAAACAAAAAGTTCTAGTATCTAAGAATGATTGTAACAATGCCTATAAATATTTGTATGTATACTCTAATCTATGTACAAACCATACTACTAATTTATAGCATGGAGTCTAAATATTTCAATACTGCTTCTAATTCACCTTTTTCAAATTTAGTAATTTTACCTTGAAATGATGATCCTTTACCACCACCTTTTAAATTTGATAATTTTGATTTTAATTCTTTTTGTAATTCTTCTGCTTTTGGACCCAATATTTTAATGGTTCCACCATTAGGAGCAGCGCCACTTAATAAAACAAGGGTTTGTTTATTTGATAAATCAACATCACCAGTTTTATCTTGATTAATCAAAGTTGTTAATTCTTTTTGAACCCAAGTTAAATATTCTGGAAGATCAGCACGATATACATAAGCTAATTTACTGTTGTTATTATCATGGGTTTTAAAATTTTGGAAAATTTTATTAGCTTCAATTGATGCTAATTCTTTTAATAAATTATTTAATGTAGAATTGGTTTTTTTATAATTTAAACTTAATAATTCAATTTTTTCTTCAACAGCATCAATTGAACAAGATAATTGATTTGTAGATACATTTTTCAAAATTTCATGTTCTTTACGTAAATGATTAGCTACTCGACCACCACAAATGAAATATAATCGAGAATGACCTCCTCTAATTGGAGATTGATGTAATAATGCAATTGATTGAATTTGTGCTGTTGATGTTAAATGAGTTCCACAACATGGATTAGCATCTAATTCACCAATTTTAACAATTCTAATTATCCCACCTTGTGATAAATCATAATCATCAGGGATATGAGAAATATCAACATCAGCATGTTCATGTTCATGTTCATGTTCATGCTCTTGTCCATGTCCATGTCCATGTTGATCAGATGTAACAACTGTAATAGGAATCGAATCAACAATCAATTGATTAACTTTATTTTGAACTTCAACAACTAAATCATTATCAATTTTTCGAGGTAATTCAATATAATTAATATCATCTTTTGTTTCACCCATTGACCAACTTAAAGTTTCTAATTTATAAGTATCAAATACTGCTGATAATAAATGTTGACCAGTATGTTGTTGCATAATATCTAATCTTCTTCCCCAATCAACATTTAATCTCACTTGAGTCCCCGGTTCAATTAATTCATCGACTAAATGAATGGCTTTTAATTTATCTCTTAAAACTGATTTAACTTCAATGATTTTTGTGTTATCGGGTAATAATGTGATGGTTCCCTTATCATATGGTTGACCACCACCTTCGGGGAATAAAATTGTATCTTCTAATTCAACTCCAAATTCTTTAGAAACAGCCACGTCTTTCTTTTTGTTGTTGTTTTTGTTTTGTTTGTCTTTGGCGGTTGGGGGTGGAATAAATTCATAACTTGAAACAACTTTGGTGTTGAAAGTTTTCAAAAATGAATTCTTTTGACATGCTAATGCACCTACAATTGCTGTAGTTGTTCCTGTTGCAGTAGTAGCCATGATATTGTTCTAGAGTCTTTCTTGGTAAGTGGCAATTATTAGTGATAAAGAAAAGAAAGATTAGCTTACAAATCGACGAAACCTTGTTGGTGCGAAATATATTAGAGAAATCGCAGCAGCAGCAATAATATGAAAAACTCTTTTGAATATTTATTCGGATATAATTACCAATAAAACTCACACATGTATATAAATGTAAAACTAAAATTGAATAAAAAAAACTAAGCAATAAATAACCAAGGTGAAACCCCTTTTTCTACAAAACCAAAGAACTTTACTTTCTACTAAGGGTGAACCCCACAATAATAGATGCTCCTAAAACAGCTAGAGCACTAGGAATTAAAATTTCATTAGGTATACCAAAAATCAATCCATTATCGGCATTACCATGACGATTTTTAGCAGACTTGTGAATCAGTTTAATATTTTCAATTGGTGCTGGTTCATGAGGATTATGAAGGTATAAATCAGCTTTTTCATTTTGTAAATTCAAATTGATTCTGATACATTCAGCTAAATCGCTATCAGAAGTAATTGATACCACATCTCCTTCATCGTCAACATAACTAATAGCATATGTTTCTTGCGTTGAGGAATTTCCGTCTGGTTTAGGGACATTCAAAAAGGCGAAATCTTTGTCGTGTAATTTTTCATTCATCAATTCTCTCAATTTGATAATTCCATCACTGGCTTTTAAAGTTATACGATGAACTCTACCTTCAATTCCTGGTGATTTGAATTTGAAAATAAATGGTATTTCATCAACCGTCATTGACGATGTCATCTTGAAAGAAGAAGCCTTGAGAGGAGAAGTGTTGACATGGGATACTGAATCTGATGGTTTGATGTCAACATTAAATGAATGGAATTCAGAAGGTGTGATATCAGGAGCAGTAGCACTACCACGACTTGTTTCCATTAATGAATCCGAATGTGCTGATTCTGTATCACCATCGGTATTGTCCAAAGAAGTCCAAAACTTGTTCCATGCTGGACCTTCATTGGTTGAGTCAACTGCAGTTGAGCCATTGCTTGTTTCACTAGTTTCAAGCTGTTTTATTTGATTCAAAGTAATGTGGGTCAATTTCAAAACTTCAACAACTCCAATTATATCTCCCTCATTGGCAACTACTGGTAAATTCAAATAATGACCATCAAACATTTTACGTAAGGCATCTTGAACTGGTAAACCGATTGGTGCAACATCTGGTTGTGGAGTCATGACTCTAACAACAGAACATTTTTTAGGGTCTAATCCAGCAGCAATAACTCTTAAAACGACATCTTTCGATGTAAAGATTCCTGCAACTTGTTCGTTTGTATCCTTAACCAAAACTGCAGTAGTTCTATTTTCTTTCATTAACATGGTGGCTTCATGTACTGATGCTTTAACATTTACATATGTGGGTACAGTGTTGGCATCCAAAGCATCTTCTAATGTTGGTCCATTCATTTTGTTTTTCAAAGTTTCAAAATATTGGAAAACGTGATGTGGTTGTTCGCCAACACCAATTTCATTATGAACTGAATCTAATGCCTCGTGTAATTTCTTCGATGAACTATGCATTCTTTCCAATTTCTCCATTTGTTGAGCATAAGATTTCGTGATATCAAGAACACCAACAATTTGCAGTTTTTCATCCAACACTGGTAAATGACGGAACCCTCTTTCCACCATCAAATTTAAAGCATCGCCAGCTGGATCAGCGGCGTTGGCACAAATTGGGTTTTTTGTCATGATTGTGTCTATAGTCACTTGAGTGGCATTAAGACCAGATCCAACAATTCTAAAGGCAACGTCTTTAGCTGTGAAAATCCCCAATAATTCTCCTATTTCATTCACAACCAATACACAGTTTTCTCTTCTCGCTGTCATTAATTGGGCAACTTCATAAACAGTGGCTGTTGGTTTACAAATAATTGGTTCACCTGGTTTCAACCATAAAACTGTTCCTGGTGCACCCCTACTTCTTCTTGTACTGAGAGAAGTGCTTGCCTTTTTCTTTCTCAAATCATTTTCAATACGTTTTCTAATCGCATCATCTCTTTTCGATTGTCTTTGTCTTGAATCCAAACTAGTAGGTGGAGCCATTGTTATTGATATATAAGAATCGGTGGTGGTGTTGGCACTATCAATATGAAACTGATCAGATGTGTCGGTATTTGTTGGTTCTTCTGTAGAAGGAGAAATAGTTTTAATCAGAAGGAAACGTTTTAAAGTAGAAAATCTCTTCCTTTTGGAAGGTGAATTTGGTTGTAAAGAAGTCAACTTGGAAAAAAAAAAGAATAGAAAAATTAGATTGGCAGGATTTTAATTTTTTTGTGGTAATCGTAATGGGAACGAAATGTAAACAATTGATCTTGTAGGTCGTGTAAATCTTTCAACCTTAGTTATGATACTTATCAATTAATGTTATACATATCATCATAGAAAGAGATTTCAGAAGTTAAAGAATATTAGGGATTATATATAATGGGAAACATAAAGTCATAGAAGTAGTATGGAAAACAGTTAGACAAAGAAATGGGGCCATCTTTTTTCTAATAATAATACATCTGGAATGCAAGATTTGTGTTTTCTCGAGTGAATCTCTGCCTCCAATTCATTGATGATTTATGCATGCATTATGTAATAAATGAATATATAATTGTGCAGGTCAGATCATTTGTTGCTTAGCTAAGCAAACCAATATTTTTAATTCTTTTGCTAAATAACCACAACCAATTAAATGAATTTGGGGTATGAATTCAGCAATGGACTGATTTATATTTATTATTGTATTATAGGTAAACAATCGTGTGAACACAGTAGGAGTTCACTAAAAACTCAAAGCCCTCAAAAAAAAGCTTTGGATGTGTACTTGGAATTCCATTTCCCATTTATTATTATTGCTTATTGTTATTATAGATAATACCAAATTCTCAAACAAGACAATATTGTGTTCTTTCAGTTTCGTTGTTTGTGGGGAGACTTTTTTTCAAATATATTTTTCTTGTTTCTCTATCCATTATTATTATTTATAGCAACGAAGTCTATCATTGTTAACGGTTTCTTATAATTGGGTAGACTAAATAATTATTTAGCGATATCAGCAGCTTTTCTAGGGAATATTTCGTAAAAAGCTTGCAAAATGTTATAAGTATTAATTGGTTTAATATCGATTTTTTGTCGCATTAGACGAGAGATTCAGGGACAGACAGAAACAGTTGAGAAACCAACGAGGAGTGAAAAAAAAAAGCGAAACATCCATTAATCAAATCTAGCCTCATTAGCTTCCCCATACATAATGACATCCTTTAAATTGACTCCTACTTTGAAGGAAACCATAAATGCATCTTCTTTAACCAAGGATCAGAAACAAAAACTATTATCCCATTCACACTTAACTCACGCTGATTTAATAAAATTCTATCAAACATGTCACCCAACGTCTACCCTTTTACAATTGATTCAACAAACTAAATTATATATCCCTCCATACAAAACATACATCCAACCCAAAACTTCAGAATTCATAAAAACAATGGAAAAACTTCGTCTTGAAGCCAAGGAACAAGAATACAGACGATTGATTAATCCTACACCTCAAT
Organism: Candida albicans SC5314; assembly: GCF_000182965.3. Lineage (NCBI taxonomy): Eukaryota > Fungi > Ascomycota > Pichiomycetes > Serinales > Debaryomycetaceae > Candida > Candida albicans. The sequence goes on from NC_032089.1 coordinate 2,677,731, forward strand.
ATTCAACTTTATATGATAAAAAATTGGAAGATTATGATTTGGCACCAACTCCCCAACAAGCACTGAAAGAATTGAAAAATCAATTAACCACAATTATAAATGTTTTTATTAGTGTTGGTAGTGTATCATATGCCATTTGGTATTGGACAGAAACCTCATGGGGTTTACCAGTTAGTTATAGAGCATTATTGAGTGTGTTTTTCGGTCTTTTAGTATTGGTTGCTGAAGTGGTTGTATATATGGGATACATTAATAAAATAGAAGACGCTAGGGATAAAGAAAGGAAAAAGAAGGAAGTGAAGAAAGTTGTTAGAAGTATAAATTTGAAATTGGATTAGTTCGTGGGGGGTGGGGGGAGCTCTTATTTTTATTTTTTGGTTGTAAAAAAAAAAAGTCAGTAAAATTAACAGCAAAGAAGCATTAACTTTCTAAGTCGAAATCTTTACAAGATCTTGAGATTCAATTAGTAATTGTTTGTTGTGGTTTTTGTCAATGTCATCTGGTCCATTTTATCGATCTTATTCATTTAATGCGTTATGGGCGCTTGTTTTCAAATTTCCTTTATTTGCTTATTTTGTTGGATTTGTTGAGGATTTCGTTATTTCAATTATCAAGACAGGTCCAATTCCTAAACATGTTGCTATGATTATGGATGGGAATAGAACTTATGCCAAGAAACATCGATTACCATTGAAAGAAGGCCATTTTGCAGGTGCAAATGCGTTAGTTAAAGTATGTAAAGACTAGCTTCACTTTTTTGCTGTTGTACATATTACTAATCAAGTAAAATGTTTTAGGTTCTTGAAGTCTGTTATAAAGTTGGTATTGAACAAGTGACTATTTATGCATTTTCACTTGAAAATTTCAATAGATCTAAAGAAGAAGTTGATACTTTATTTGCATTATTACGTGATAAACTCAAAGTTATGTCAGAACATGAAGATCTGTATGCTAGATATAATAAAGTTCGTATTAGAATTATTGGTAACCGATCATTTATACCTGAAGATATTTTAAAAGATTTAGAAAATGTCGAAGAAACTACTAAAGATTTTGGATCGAAGAAAACTTTGAATGTTTGTTTCCCCTATACTGCTCGTGATGAAATCACTTATGCAATTAAAACTATTGCTAGTAAAAGAGTTTCAGGAGAACTTCATGATCGTAATAAAATCACTACTAAAACCATTGAAAAGAATTTCTATTTTGGAGATGATGTACCACCATTAGATATATTAATTCGTACTAGTGGTCATACTCGATTAAGTGATTTTTTACTTTGGCAATGTACTACTGAATGTACTATTGAATTTCCTGATGTATTATGGCCAGATTTTGGATTTATTAGTATCATGTCAATTTTATTTAAATGGAGTTATTATAGAACTATTCAAATTGAAGAAGAAGCTATACGTGGGAAAGAACCTCGTGTTCAAGAAGTTATCCCGCCGGTATTGCTAAAAGAATTACCAAATCCTCCACCTGCTACATCAGTTATTTAAAGCGTAGCTTCTACAGTTGTAATATTGTATTTTGCTATAATGTGCAAGTAGTCTTGAATAGATTCTTTTTCATCTTTATATATATTCAAAAAATGAAAATTAGTATATTTATATTTATATTTACAAGTCTTGATCATCCCATCCATTTTACTTTATTGTTGAGATTGAGAAATTTTCAATTTTTGAGTTAATTTTTGAAGTTCCAAATTTTTTTCAAAATCATTTCGTTCTTGATTCAAATAAATATTTTCAGCATCAAAATCTTCTGATCTTAATACAATAGCATTTGGATTTCTTTCAAATTTCCATCGTTTATTAACCAAATTTTCAATTTCTTCATATAATGTTTCTAAATCATGACTTTTACTAATTATATAATCATTTATATCAATACCTAATTTAGATTGTAATGATTTAACAATTTGGAATCTAAATGATAAATCATCCAATTTTATATCTTTATAATTATCTCTACTAACAATAATATCTTTTTGAATTAAATTTTTCAATTCTTGATTAATTATATTTTGTAAAATTGATTTATCAGAATAAAATGATTCATAATCATTTGGTGTTAAAGATTTTTGAAATTTCCAATTTTTCAATTTATGGAAATTGGGCATATTTTGTTCAATAGTAAATGATTGATATTTATCAGAATTTTTAAATGTTAAATGATGAATTTTAATTGAATCTGATTCAGTTAATTCATCTTGTTTAGTGATTATATCTTGTCGTTTTTGTTTGGATTCAATACTGGTTTTATTTTTACCAAAAATATCACCAAACCATGATAAATTTCTTGTTAATGATGTAAATGATCTAGTTTGTATGATTTGTGACCTAAGCATTATAAAAGGGGTGGTTCCTTTAATGTGTATGTGGTTGGATAGATCTTTGTTAATCTTTCAAGTAAAAAAATTTTTTTTTTGTTTTTCACTATTAGGAACAGAACAGAATCCCTCATTAATACAGTTTTGTTTTACACACGACTTTTGTAATACTACAACTAGATCTGATTTTTGCAGTAATAATAGTAATAGGGATCCAACTACACTTATACCGGACCCACCCACAAACTAATATCTATTCATCTCATTCTTCATATAAAGAAATATATAAATCGTAACAATAAAAAGTAAAAAGTAAAAAGTAAAACCTAAAGCCTAAAGCCTAAAGCCTAAAATCAAACAATAAAAAACATATAAGACATTTCTAATCAATTCTTTTTATTTTTTTTTTTTATTATATAATTTTCTTCTTTTTCAAAAATGAAATTGTGAAAAAGATCACTATCACATATAATCCACTACCAATTCCGTATTGTTGTTGAATGTCACCACCAGCACGTGCAGCGATATTAGCTGTACCACCACTATTACCACCAGTAAAACTACTGGCAAATCTTTTTCTTAATCCACCATTAGTACCTTCAGAATTAGTATTTGATTTAGGATTTTCAACACTTGAAGGCATTGAAGTTGTATAAGTCATTGTTGAATACCTCGTTGTTGGGACACTAGATGAACTTGAACTAGCAGTGGTAGTTGGATTGGAATTGGAATTGGAATTGGAATTAGAGTCAGATGTTGTTGTAGTTGATGTCACACTAACTTGACCAATATCACACCAACCTTTAACGGGTATACAATTGAAATATTTACACCATTTGCAATTGTTCCCTCTATTAATATCATTATTGAAAAAATTCTTACAAAGTAATACCAAATAAATAATCATTAAAATAAGGGCGATGATTCTAACTCCACACCAAATGAAAAATCTTGATCTTATTTTATCTTCAATTGAATACATTGGATTCCAATTATTTAAAAATTGTTGCCAAGTACTAGGGTTTTTCGGATAAGTAATGATTCCATCAATAAATACCCAAAATGGATCTTTTAATACCACAATTGATGATAATATCCCCATGGCAAATCCTCCAATATGACTAAAATTATCTAATCCCGGTAATAATCCTAAAACAAGTGATATAACAATTTCTCCAATCATTATACAGATGAAAAGGGCATAATGTTTTGTACCATACATATTAGTATTTTTCTTACCCGTATATATGAAAAGGATTATATTAGTGGCAACTATTCCAAATAAAGCTCCCAGGGCTCCAGTTGAAGCAATCCCTTGAGGAGTAAAATTGGCACCCAATAAAAACCCACCAATACCACTTGAAATATAAATAATGGCATATTTTATAATACCAATATTCCGTTCAATTGATGACCCCATTGTCACTTGTAACAATAAATTGAATATTATATGTAAAAATCCCGCGTGTAAAAAAATAGGAATAAATATACGATACCATTGATCAGGTAAATATGCAGAACCATCACTACTTAATTTTAATTTAGTTAATCCACACAATTCACTTAATGAACATACATAAGTATCTACTGATGTAGAATTGGCACAGGGGAATAATATACTAGTATCATCGGTTATATCTTTAATTTGATGCATACAAGGTACATAACGTGCCCCCATATTAATAAGTAGAAATGTCAGTGGTCCCAACATTGGATTAAAATATGGTTTCGTTTGGAAAGCTGAACCTGTAAGATGAGCCATTTTCGCTAATTCCACTATAAATACAATGATTTGAATAAGAGAAATCACCATGGTAAAATAAGGTAATTTAGTATAATGAAATCTTGGTTTCCTTCGTAATGAACGAATTCGATTTTTTTCATTTCGTTTCATTTTATGTTTTAAATCTGAATGAGAATCATCATCAGATATTTCATCATTTCTAAATGGATCTGAATGAGGTGGTGAAGGAGGTAAATCCACATCATCATAATCACGACTAGCATAACGTGAATCAGAAAATGGATTTTTCGAATGGAGTTTCTCATTATCTGGTATAGGAGGTAATTCCCTAACTGTGGTAGTATTCCCAAGATAATCTTTTTTATTGGTTTCAGGAACGGAATTTTCAAACATTTGTTTGTGTTTATTCAGTTGTTTGGCTGATAAGTTGCCGTATGGGTACTGCTGCTGCTGTTGTTGTTGTTGATGTTGTGGACGATTTTGTGGTTGTAGATGTGATGGTTTGGGAGGTAATGAAGGTAGAGATGTAACTGAATTGGCAAAATCTTGTTTCATATATCTTTTTGTCGATTGTGTTAAAGGTGAACTTTCGTTTAAATTTCTTGTAGGGAAATCGTCGTCTTCATCGGAAATATTGAAAGTATTCTTTTCAACAGGGTATGGAGTATTTAAAGGCATATTGTTGAATCTTTTAGGGGAGTTGATCAATAATTATGAAAATATTGCTGTTGAGGAGAAAGCGGGAAGAAGATGTGACTAGGAAAACAAAACTGGGGAATAAGTTATCAAACGAATGAGGAATGATCCTAAGTGGGTATTATAAAAATAAACTGACACGAACAACAACACCAACAAGAAAAAAAAAAAGTAAAAGGAATGAACAACTAAAGACCAAGTGTTTAAAAGAAGAATAAAAATATGAAATATGAAATATGAAATAAAATAAAATAAAAACCAAGGATGGGCTGTGTTATCAAAAATATAATCAAGTATATAAATATATATAAATATAGAAAAATTCTGTGAATAAAGTGGGATGTTTGATTCCTAAATATAAATTTCTGCTTTTCTGCTTTTTCTTGTTTTAGACTTTTTAAAAGAAGAATTGACAAAGGGGAAAAAAAAAAAAGGTTTTCGTTCTATTCCAACTGTCTGTTGTTGTTGTTGTGTAGCGTGTGAGTTGTCCAGTATTATTTTTTTTTTTTAATTCGTTGACTAAAATTAGCTTAGTAGTGTAGAATGGAAACGTTTTAATGTAAGATGCGTGTGTGTGTGATTGGGGACGTGCACCGCGTAACTATTTGTTTATTTTTGATACATCCCATTCCTACTCCTACTTATTATTATTATTGTTGTTTGCGTTTGCGTTTGCTTTTTTGTGGATTTTCATTGTTGAAAAAAGATCAACAACAACTAGTAATATACTACAGACCTCTTTCTTATCCCTTTCATTGGCTTGTATATTTCTGCTATTGAGGGTTTATTTATTTATGTGTGTTTATCTCCTGAAACTACATTATTATCATGCTATATTTAAATTTTAGATTTTTTTTTTTGGTTTAGTTCAAGAAACACTAAAATTAAATTCTTTATGTGAGCACTGTTTTCCAATTTTATAACAATTTATAATCTATTCATTCTTCTTGATTGTGTTTGTGTACCTTAAAATCGATATATTATTGTCTTTATCGTTTAATTGTCCATAATAAGTGGGGGTAAAGAGGTTTGATAACCAGTATTATTATTGTTGTTGACGTTGTGTTGTACTTTGCTACTTACAAAAGAACCAAAAAAACATTCCCCAAAAGCCTTGTGTATGTATGTTACATCAAAAATCATTACCACTGAGAGTTTTCTCTTTGTTTCGTTTAACACTTTATCGAGGAACAAAAACTTTGGTTCTAGACATTTGGCATTTAACTCTTTTTTTCTTAGATTTACTGTCGGGTTCTTTTTTTCAAATTCAACACCAGTAAAGGTTTTTGTAAAGTACTCATATTACTACTGGAATCGAATAATTCAGGAGAATCTAGAGAAAAAAAAAATCTTGTCAAACAGCAATTTTAAGTGTACCTGCGCTTCTGACGTAATATTACAGCTGTGTGGGTTTATCACGATCTTTGAAGAATGTAAACTTCTGCTCTGGTTTTTCCCTTTTTGGTAGCATATTCTGACGATCAATTTCAAGTTTGATTGTTCATTGTTATTATTGATGTGGTATGCATCTTCACATACATTCAAGCTTCATAAAATAATATTATTATTATGGCCACTATTTGTAGTTATATGTTATTGAATACCGGGAAAGAAAAAGAGGGGATAGAAATGGCATCAAATGCAACAAATCAAATCAAATCAAATCAAATCAAATCAAATCAAATCAAATCAAATTCCCCATATCCTACTATCAATGAAAAATATGAAACATAGAATAAACTTCTGTTTCAAAACATTAATCTTAATAATATTGTAGTAATTGTGTACCTAAAAAAAATTTTCTCATTCAGAGATAGTTTATGCAAGGAGAGAATTGTTTCACAATAAAATTTTATGCAAGTTTCACAATCAATTGACAACTAAAAGAACAAAAGTTACGCTGATCATCAACCAAAAAGTATTTTGTAGACGATGGTTATGATGGTGGTGGTGGTATTGTCGATTATAAATCGTACCTTTTTTTGTGTTTGTCATTTTCAATTTTTTAAATTTTGATTGATTTGACCATATGATATCAAATTCAGAAAAGCTTAAACTCTTTTGGTACCTGATTTTATTGTTCAAATTATCAAAACCATTTTTTAATTATATAATAGAAAAGAACAACCACTATTACTCTTTACTGTCTCTTTTTGCCCTCGATGTTTGCAAGACATAATAAAGAATACCTCATTAACAATAGATGAATAACTTCAAATAAGTACTATTTCGACACTCTTGTTTTGGAATTTCGCTGTTTCATAACTACTATTTTTAATCAGTAATTTGTATGCCTCTGTTAACCTACTTTTGGTTTGCGTGTTATCTACATAGCAACAACAATGTTAAGTCATTGCTTCTTTGTAAAATAGTGGATGGTACCTTAATTCTGCAAGTGACTTTAGACTGTTGGTAAAATCAGAAATGGTAGCACCGTCGCTAACACCGACATAAAGACAAGGAAGTTGTTTACCGTTAGTAAATATAGATCTTGAAACGGGAATTGATGTGCATTCCACTGTTCTTTGAAAAATATCCACTTGATTTGATGGCATTTTCCTTATATATTGTAAACCCAGGCACTACTGGCTTCAAAAAGAGGTTTAAACAAAATTGTTGGTGTGCAAGAGACTGAAATAGAAAAGCTTGTATTCATTTTTCTTTTTTACAACCAATTCTGTACAAATAATTCAGCAAATTCACAAACAATGTTCAACACTGATTTGTATCTAGATGCCATACCCTATTGATCAAGTTCTAGTATCTATTTGGGGAAGGTTTTTTTTTCTTGATCATTGGTAAAACATTGTCCAGTTTTCATGACAAATTGCTTGCAGTTTAGCTCCATTAACATTATTTCTAATTGTTGAAACAGAAACACCGTATTTTTGTTTCAACTGCTGAAACAGCAAATCTGAATTAGATAAATGCTCATCACTGGTCTTTTTGCGTAGCTTCAGGAGTATATTTGTCATTTCAAATCTTTTGCTGACCAGAAGAAAATAGAGAGAATAACAAGGAAAGGTTGTTTGCAACAGGTGTGTGGTTTCAATTCTTTTTTTTGTGTATGTACCCTAGGTACGGAAAGCTATAGTGAAGTCATATATATATTATTGGCAAACACCAATACTAAAGTGAGACAAAATCTATTTAAATAAAGCATCATTGGATAATGGATCAGCTTTCAAAACTTGGTTTCTCTTTTTAATCTTTCTTTCTAAAGCAGCTTGAGATCTAGATTTTGCTTGATCAGCAGCTTGTTGTTTCAATTGAGCTCTAACAAAGTTTGGTGAAACGTATTGTTTATTTTCATATATTTTTGGACCAGAAAATGATCCTTCTAAAACGGTGATTAAAGTCAATACTAATCTTGGACCAATTTCCACTAAATTCAATTGATCAACATCATAATCTTCATCATCTTCAATTTTATCATTTTCTTTAACATCCAAAGTTTCATTGATTTGATAGTTTCGAATCCAAATTTTCCCATCAACTATAGAAAAAGTCATGACATGATCAATAAATGGTTTTGATTTTCTAGCATTTGGTGGAACTCCAAAAGTTTGAAGAAACATTTCTTTTAATAATTTATAATGATCATTTTCTAAAAAACTTTTATCAAAACTTAAAATTGGTCTTGAACCTTTTAAACAATTCCCAGTGAAATTCAATTCATCTAAAGTATGTAAATTTTGAATATGAAATTTTAAAGTTGGTCCATTTGGTGGTTTTGAAATCCATAAATATAAATCTTGATGTTTTCTACATTCAAAAAAGAAAATATTATTACAATTGTATAATTCAGCAACTTCATTTAATTGATGTAAATTTTTTTTAGAATCAAATTTTGGTTCTTTTCTAGCGTGTGGTAATAATGCTAATAAATCTTGAATTAAATGACGATGCCTATAAGTAATACCACGAGATGATATCACCAATAATCTTTGTCTATTAATATGTTTGGTTTTTTCCGATGTTTCCTTAGATGATTTGGATTGTAATGCCTTATAGATAGCTGACATGATTGAAGATGTGGAATGATAAGTATAGGTTGGATGGATGGAACTGGTGGAGGATAAGTAATTGTAGTTTTATTTTTGGTTAATTTTTTTTTTCATCTTCCTCATCTCATCCAATGCTCAGATTTTTTTTCTAGTATGGGAGATAACTATGATTGAGAAATCAGTTGTAGAAAAACAAAGAGAGTATCGTGTGCTACAGAGCATAATAATGGTGTTAGCTACCAAGAAACCTTGAAAAACTATCCAAAATCATTGTGATTCTTATTAGGTTTATTTACAGGTCACTATCTAGTCTATCTATACCTTTGGCGAGGTCAGAGCCTGTTTTTTAAAGAGTACTTTTGCCTAATCCTCAACATCAGATCTTTGAACTGATCAAAATCAAATTTATCTCTCAGATATCATTTGTAGCAATTCTGACACATACTATTGTCTTTCTACTTTCAGGTTGTCTACCTGTCTGCCTTGTACAATGAACATCAAACAATATCCTTTTCAGTTCCAAAAAAAAATATACATATAAATAAAAACTATAATTCTATACGTGTTTATATATCCAAATTTATATTCTTTAAACTCTTCACTTGTTTCTTGTCATCTAGCAAAAATCTCGTTTGGTTTTCTTCCAAGAAGTAACATTTCAGTTAAAGATCATTCAAACTTCCCCTGATTTTTCTTTTATTTCATTATTTGTTCACATTTTCATTACTCAGAAAACTTAATGTTTTTCTTCAGTATGTTTAGCTAACCATTCTTGAATGAATTTTTCTTCTTCTGGAGAGGAGGCTTTAATTGGTGGTGTGGTTGGACTTGGTGGACCCCATGGTTTTGGTAAAACCAATAACACAACTGAACCTAAAGTGGCTAAAGCTAATTGATGTGGTTGGAAAGTTTTCCCGAAAATTTGATAAGCAGCACCCATTGTATATTTTCTTTGTTAAATAAGGAATATTTATCTTCAATGAATCTAGTGGTTGATTGAGAGTCAATGTTGATTTATGTTCTCTCTTTTTTTTTTCAAGTTCAACTCGCTGCTGGTCTCGCCTTACTTTTTTTTTTTCAAACTTTTATGAGATTTCATTGGATAAATTATATACAGGAAAATTACAAAAGTGCTACCAAATGATTATAATAGTTGCAATTCAATTATTAATTTGATATGGGCCAATGTTGATGGGCAAACTTGATTTCAGTTGCCAAAAAAAGCTGAGTATAATCACAAATAGACACCAAAAGTTTCAAAAGCATACCCTCTTTTATTGCTGTAATACTTAATAATGAAAAGTTCAATAAATTTACATTCTCATACAATTGATTTATCTACATTGGAAGAATTAAGAGACCCTAACTTGATAAGTAGATATCCACCATTATTTCAACGGAAACAGAACTTAATTGCCTTGGATAATTCAACCAAATCAATCAAGAGGTCCAAAACTGTTTCAACCCCAATTACAACAAATAATAGAGTCACCAACTTGACACCCATAGTTTCAGCACCTACTTCAAATTATTATCAAGTGCAATCCACACATACTTTAAATAGAAGACCTTGTGTGGAATCAAAAGAATCAATTTCCAACAAGAGACATCGGTTTGTTAAATTTTGGAAAAATATTTCAGCAAAATCCAATAAAATGTCACGACATGAATGTTTAATACAATCAATTAGTAAACCGGTGGATTATTATTGTCAGCAACAGCAACAACATCAGCCAGCTCTTAGTCCTGATACATGTGGTTCCATATTTTTGAATAGTCTATATCCGTCAAAATCAAGAAACACAATTAATATAAAACCAGATGATTGCATGTCATATGAAGATGGAAGAGGTTATGATATGAACAACAGTACTAGCAACGACAATGACGGTGTGGACAATTTGAATTATCATGATAGTGAATTTGATTTATCTCGAAGAAATACATATATATCACAAATGAAATTTCAACAAATGTCTCCACCACAAGAATTATCTGCTGTTAATTCTATTGTTATTCCTCCTGTGGGTGGAAGTAATCAAATTGATAATCCTGAAGAATTTGCCAGTCCAATAATTCATCCAAATATTCATCTTGAACAACAACGACAGCAACATGAAGAAGAGCTATCAAAGAATAAGAATAATAATTTCATTAACAAATACAAACATGACCCAAAATTTAATTCTGGACATACAAGAATACCTCATCATTCAACTATTTCATTTGCAAAATATGATTTAATGAATTTAGATACAAGTGCAATGTCTCCTATTGAAACTCCAGGTGACGATGATGATGAAGAAGAAGAAGAATTGATTACACTCAATCGAGGGGATTTTATATTACCCAATTCATCATTTTTCATTCCTACAACAACAACTTCTATAGTTAACAGTGATACTGATTCTCATGAAAGTTATTATAGTTTTTCTAAATCTCCTGAAACAACAACAACAACAAATAATAATAACAATAATAACTATCATTCCATGTCAACAATTGTTAGAGGGGAACATGTGAGGTGTTGATTGGTTAGAAAACTGAACAAAAACTGGAACATGTTCATAAGGATAATCAGAGTTAATTTGTCATTGGGTTATTTGGTATAGGTTTTAGAATGGTTATAAATTACTGCACGGACACACATACATATATATACAAGAATAAAAGAACAGTAATAAAATATACATATTCTAACGTTTGACCCAAGTTGGAGATTTTCTAGCTTTAACTTTACCTGGTTTCTTTCTTTCAACAATTCTTGTATCACTCTTCATTAATCCAGCCTTAGATAATCTTGGTTTCAACAAGGGGTTAAACACCACTAATGCCTTAGCAATAGCATACATAATAGCTTCACTTTGTCCAGTGTATCCACCACCAGTAACTTGAGCAAATACATTATATTTTCCTTCTTGTTCAACTACTTGAAATGGATAAAGAAGATTTTTTCTAGCATAAATATTTGGGAAAAATTCAATTAATGATTTCCCATTAACTAATACTTCACCTTCACCTTTAACAAGATAAATTTTTGCAATTGACAGTTTTCTTTTGGCTTGAGTTTTAGCTCTACCAAAACAATCTAAAGTTTTTTCACGAGATAATTGAACAATTTTACTCACTGATTTACTAGTATATTCAGATAAGATTTCTGATACTTCCAAAGGCATCAATTCTAAATCAATGGTTCTTAATCTATTCAAAAGAGTGATTAATTCACGATAATGGATTTTTTTAACTCTCGTCCCGGATTGAGTTTTTTCTAAATAATCATCAAATCCAATGAATTTTTGACTTTGAATTTCTCTATCAGGTACTACTCTAACTGGTAATTGTTGATATTTTTTCAAGACAGCACGTAACCTATTCATATTATCTTCATGAACTGGATTACCACCATAATATGTCATTAAAGTAGGCACAGTTCTTACACGATTGATTTCTCCTATGTTTAAATTCTCAGTGACTTGTGAAGATGTGTATGGAGATCTTTGTTGTTGATGTGGTTGTTGGTTACGACGGAATCTAGATTGGAAACGAGGTTTGGTTGTTGGTATTTCATCAGATGTTGTTGTTGTGGTGGTGGTGGTGGTAGTTGTAGTGGTTGATTGAATAGTTTCATTGAGTCTAAAAGTTGATTGATGTAATGATCTTTGAGGTATATTTAACCCTCTAAATCTGGTTATAAGTCGTAAAGCCATTGCAATTAATTCGAGGCAATCACTTCACCGTGGTTTGTTGAGGCTAAGTTACGATCTTGTTAACTTGAGAGTTGATCAAAGGCCAGTTTGAAAATTTTTCCTCTCTCACTAAATGTTTTAAAAAAGTGTTGGTTCATTTTACACGACATTACAAAGTCCTACAATGACTTTATTCACAGCTGAGCATATGCTATATTAATTTCACTTTATTATTTGATCTATATAAAAGATATTTATTTATAATGTATAGCAACTTCATGTGGACCAACTGTCTTGTAATGTGGGTGCCTGTTTCTGTTGGTGTTGTATAACTGATCCAATGGAACACCAATCATATCTGTGTGAGGACAAATTTGTTGTATGGCAGCGGCGGCAGCGACAACCTCCCTCGTGCGAAGAGTTTGATACCAGAAAGAGGGCAACAAAAAAAAAATTCAAATCCAATTCGATGAGATTAAACGATATCTTTTTCATTACTTCACAATCCCAAGTATGACAGTATCAACAGCAATTAATAATAGGAAACGATTATCTAGTGGATTAAGTGTTACTTCAAAAGTATTTGTCCGTTCAAGAAATGGTGGAGCATTAAAAATTGTTCGTGAACATTATTTAAGAAATGATATTCCATGTTATTCCACCATTTGTCAATCATGTCAAGATATAATTAAACCTGATGCTCAAGGTGAATTACCAAAATTTATCTTATCACTGAATCCAACGAAAACTGCTAAAGGTGAACCACACTATTTGGTGTTAGATACCAATATTATCTTACATGCCATTGATTTATTAGAAAATAATCAATGTTTTTATGATGTAATTATCCCACAAACAGTTTTAGAAGAAGTGAAAAATCGTTCATTCCCTATATATCAAAGATTAAGAAATTTGGTTAAATCGGAAGATAAACGTTTTATTGTTTTCCATAATGAATATAATGAACAAACATATATTAATAGAAATAAAAATGAAACTATTAATGATAGAAATGATCGAGCCATTAGAAAAGTAGCACAATGGTATCAAACTCATTTACCATCCAAAATTAAAACTTTTTTCATTTGTAATGATAAAGATAATAGAAATAAAGCCATTAAAGAAGGTATTGATGCAAGATCATTAGTTGAATATATTGAAAGTTTACCAAATGCTGATGATTTAAGTGATTTAATCCCTCAAGATGATTCTACATTTGAAAATGATAAAAATAGTACTACCGCTACAGCTGGTCTGGATGATGAAGAAACTTCATTCCCGGAATATTATTCAAATGCAAGAATAATGGCAGGTATTAAAAATGGTACTTTATATCAAGGTATTTTGAATGTTTCATCTTATAATTATTTACAAGGTGAAGTTCTGGTTCCCGCATTTAAAAAACCTTTATTAATTCAAGGATCGAAAAATTTGAATCGTGCATTCAATTCCGATTCAGTTATTGTTGAATTATTACCAAAAGATAAATGGAAAGAACCATCAACTACCATTATCGAAGAAGGAGCTATTGGTGCCAATGATAATGCCGCAGATGGTGATGATGAAGAAGGTGGCGGTGGTGATGTTATTGAAGGTACCAAGAGTGTGATTTCAGATAAAGAACGTATATTATTAGCTCAAGAAGCTATAAAAGTTATTGGTTCAAAAAATGAGGATAAAAGATTACAACCAACAGCTAAAATTGTTGGAGTAATGAGAAGATCATGGAGATATTATGTTGGACAAATTGCTCCATCATCAGTGAATCTTGATGATAAGACTGGACATGCTTCAAGAAGTTGTTTTGTTATTTTAATGGATCCTAAATTACCTAAAATTAGAATTAGAACTAGGAAAGCTAGAGAATATTTAGGACAACGAATTGTTGTTGTGGTTGATTCTTGGCCAATTAATTCAAGATACCCTAATGGACATTTTGTTAGAGCTTTAGGTGAAATTGAAAGCGCTGAAGCAGAAACTGAAGCATTATTATTGGAACATGATGTTGAATATAGACCATTTCTGAAAAATGTATTGGATTGTTTACCAAAGGAAGGTGATAATTGGGTAGTCCCAGATATCACTAATAATACTGAAGATCCTCAATTACAGAAAAGAGTTGATTTGAGAGATAAATTAGTTTGTTCAATTGATCCACCAAATTGTGTGGATATTGATGATGCCTTACATGCTAAACAATTACCTAATGGGAATTATGAAGTTGGAGTCCATATAGCCGATGTCACTCATTTTGTTAAACCAAACACTCCATTAGATCAAGAAGGTGCCTCTAGAGGAACTTCGGTATATTTGGTTGATAAAAGAATTGATATGTTGCCTCAACTTTTAGGAACAAATTTATGTTCTTTAAAACCATTTGTTGATAGATTCGCTTTTAGTGTTATTTGGGAAGTTGATGAAGATGCCAATATTGTCAATGTCAATTATATGAAATCAATTATTAAATCAAGACAAGCATTTTCTTATGAACAAGCTCAATTACGTATTGATGATCCATCACAACAAGATGATTTAACTAAATCGATGAGAATTTTATTAAAATTATCGAAAAAATTAAAACAAAAAAGATTAGATGCCGGGGCATTGAATTTAGCATCACCTGAAGTTAAAGTACATATGGATAGTGAAACTTCTGATCCACAAGAAGTTGAAATTAAAAAATTATTAGAAACAAATTCTTTAGTAGAAGAATTTATGTTGTTTGCCAATATTTCTGTCGCAAGAAAGATTTATGATGCTTATCCACAAACGGCTATGCTTAGACGTCATGCAGCACCTCCAGCAACTAATTTTGAAACTTTAAACGACATGTTAAATGTTCGTAAAAATGGTATGTCGATTTCATTAGAATCGTCAAAGGCATTGGCAGATTCTTTGGATAGATGTATTGATCCTAATGATAAATATTTCAATACGTTGGTTCGTATTATGTCGACTCGTTGTATGATGGCAGCAGAATACTTCCCTAGTGGATCTTATGGATACCCCGAATTTAGACATTATGGGTTAGCCGTTGATATATATACTCATTTCACTTCCCCCATCAGAAGATATTGTGATGTTGTTGCTCATAGGCAATTGGCCGGTGCTATAGGTTATGAAAATTTAGATTTAAGTCATCGTGATAAATCTAAAATGGAAATGATTGTTAGAAATATCAATAAACGTCATAGAAATGCTCAATTTGCTGGAAGATCAAGTATAGAATATTATGTGGGCCAAGTCATGAGAAATAATGAATCTGAACATGAAGGTTATATTATTAAGATTTTCAATAATGGTATTGTGGTTTTAGTGCCGAAATTTGGTGTTGAAGGATTAATTAAATTAGAAAATATGGGTGATGTCAATTCAGCAAATTATAATGAAGATAAATATGAATTGACATTTACCGATTTTAAAGGTAATGAAAGAACAATTGCTGTTTTCGATAAAGTTAAAGTTGATGTTAAATCAGTGAAAGATGAAATTAGTGGTAAAAGAAAAGCTCAACTTATGTTAAAATAAGTTTCCCAAATGTTGTTTTTCGTAAATGTATATAAATGTATTTTATTATTATACAACATAAGTACTATTTCATTCGTTAAATGTATATGTTCTATTTTGTTTCTTCCGTTTGTGCGTTGAATTATTTAGAAATATATTCAACTAATTGGTTAATATTAATAATTTTGATGCCATGTTTTTTACCAAATTGAATGCAATCATCTAATCTCATCATTAAACCATCTTCATCTCGTACTAATTCACAAATCACCCCAGCAGGTTGTAATCCAGCCAAAGTACTTAATTGAACAGCTGCTTCAGTATGACCTCTTCTTTTTTTCAATAATCCTGGAACGGCTCTTAACGGTAATATATGGCCTGGTTTAATGAAATCTTGTGGTTTTGAATTAGGATTAGCTAAACTTCTGGTGGTTAAAGCTCTATCATGGGCCGAAATACCCGTAGTAGTACCTTCAGCAAAATCACATGTTATAGTATAAGCAGTACCATGTCTATCACTACGATTAGCTAACATTGGTGGTAATTCTAATTGATTTGCTCGTTCTTCACTTAATGGAACACAAACATAACCTGAAGAATAACGAACTAAAAATGCCATTTTTTCTTGAGTGATTAATTCAGCAGCCATAATTAAATCACCTTCATTTTCACGGTCTTCATCGTCCATAACAATTAAAAATTCACCGTTTTTGTAAGCTTCTAAAGCTTCTTCAATAGGAGTAAAGATGTTAGTCATACTGATCATAATATATATATAAAGAAAGGGAGTTGGTTATTTGAAAGGATATATTTCTTTTTTGCTGTGGATGAATTGAAAAAAAAAAAATAGGTTCCGTTGAAAAGTATTTATATAGTGGGAACTGATTTAAAGATAATGTATTAAATAACACAAACTAGGGGAACAAAATTTCTCTAAACAAAGGGTGCGTTTGTATCAAACTTAGATGTTAACAGAGTAGTTGTAGTAACTAATAAAAGATCAGTTATATTTGTATGGCAAAAATTTTCAGAAAATTCAGTTGTTGTTGAAGAAAGAAGAATTTAAATGTGGAGCGAGTTAAAGGATTTTCTCACTATTTCCATCACCAGCTAAAAAATATTAATGGTTATTTCCGGATCTACAATCACCATCACCATCATTCAACATCATCTGCTAAATCATGAGCAATTAACATCATTCAACGTCAGATTTATTTAGTCCCCATTGTTTGTTTTTCATTTTGTGTTCTCTGTTTATTAGTAATCTTCTTCTTCCTTTATTGAATTGGCATAATCATAACCATAATTTGCTCATTGAATTACTAATATTTCAACAGGTAGTTAGTTTTCTGATTCAATTCAACTCTTACCGAAGGGATACTCGATGTGTAAGCTATCATAATTTATTAAGAAGTCCTGTTTTTGCAATCTTAAATTCCTTCTCTCTACTTTCTATAAAATTCTCAATTTTCGATAATTCTTCTTTTAACATGTGTCGATCTCACATGATTATTATTATTAATATTATTAGATCAACATTCAACAGTTCAACAGTCCAACAGCCGCCCCGTTTTTAATTGTTTAAGATATGAATGTGAATTTTAAAAAGGAAGGGCAAACGTGTATTGAGATAAAATCACAGGTATCGGTTTATATCTAATATTTTCGGAGACTCAACCCTATCAAGCTTATCAAATGTATCCAATAGTGACAGAGAATGAAATTATCGGATTACTTCTTGGTGTAGTTTGTTATCTTTGTTTTCTTTTTTAGTTTTAGGTTTTAGTCGTCCCTCCTTTCCCCTTTTCCCTATGCATCTAAATTGGTTATACTATCCTTATAAGCCGCATTCGAATACGTTACTTCTCCTTCATTGGTTGATCTGTTTACTCCCTCGTAGATGTTAAATCTAAATTCTACACTTTTTGCATTCAAAATTCTTTGTTCATAAGTGATGAAATTTCAAGCAATTACTAAAAAAAAATCTAAACGCCTGAACAAAACACCAATAACAATAATCGTTTCAACTTTAGTATCCGGATATTTGTACCAAATTTTTTGTTCTTCGCTCTTTCATTCCATTCGTTGATTTCTAAAATGACTACTAAACTAATTCAAGATCCAACTGGATTCAGTAAATCTTTTGAAACTACATATCCTAATGACACATCATCATCATCATCAACAAATGAATTCTTCTTCCATATAATCAACTACAGTGACAAACAAATTCTCAATATATCCATCAATGGATTAATGGACACTACATTTGAATTACCCGTTTCAACTAAATCGGCTATAACTTATGCTTCAGCATTGGAAATCCCTATAGATCAATTTGATGATGAACATGAACAAGAGGAAATTAGAGAACGAGAAGTGATACCTGAACCTATTTTATTGATTGGAGATCATTCTAATATGAAATTACTGATTGTTGCCACTCAAATTAGTAAATTAATTAGTAACAATTGTCCTAAACCTACAATACTATCAATAGGTTCTAAATGGTTTGGTAAAGGAGATGAAGTTGATGATAATGATTTTGAAAAATTAATGTTTATTCTAGCAAATGTAAAAACATTGATACAATAAGGTTGCAAAGCATAGAGGGGTCTTGTTATATCAAGAACGGTGACTTGACATTCACAATTAACTCACATTCTAATTAATATCTATAGATTATCTACTATATAAATATGTATCTCCATTGTATTCAATCCTGATTTACTTTTTGGCTTTCTTTTCTCTTTGTTTGGCAGGAACTTTTCTTTCCTTATTACCAAACACCAATTTATGTGGTTTCATGAATTTTTCAACAACTTGGTCGTCAACTTTACTTCTTCTTTCTTGATAAGCAGATACAAATTCTTGTAAAACTGTAATACATTCTTTTTTCATTTCTCCTGATAATATTTCTCCCTTTCTATAACCTTGTTCTAATTGTGCCAATTTTTCATCATCATAACTGAAAAATGATAAATATTGGAATGCAACATCTACTTCTGGGTTACCTCCTAATTCTCGATGTTCTTCAGCAGTGGCTCTACCACCGGAAAATGCATATTTATTAATTTTTTTCTGAATTTGTTTTGCTGTATCACCCATGAAAATCGAAGTTGTAGTATCAGAAGCTGACATTTTTGTCGATGCCCCTTGTAAAGCTGGGAAAAATTTAGCATGAATTAATGATGGTTTGGTAAATCTTAATTTATCAGCAACATCTCTACAAACTCTAAAATAAGGATCTTGATCTATGGCACAAGGAATTAAACAAGGGGTCTTTGGTGGTAATCCTAATACATCGGGGAATGATGATGGGAATGCAGTTGCTATTTGAATACTTGCAAAATGTATTTTCCCAATACAATCAGAATCAGTGAATCCAAATACTGCTTTAGCTGTAGAAGTAGTGATTTGACGTGATGTTCTAACGACGTTTTCATAAAATGCTCCACCCATATATTGTAAATCTGAAAAGATAAATGTATTTTCCGGATTGAATCCAACGGCAATTATATCTTTAGCATTTTCTGCGGCAAAACCTTTAACATCATCAATAGTTAATTGATGTTTAAATAAAAATTTCTCATCATCAGTTAATTCAATAACTAATGGGACGTCAAATACTTCTTGTAACCATTTTGTAAATATGAATGGCACCATATGACCCAAATGCATTGAATCAGATGATGGACCTCTTCCAGTATATAAAAAGAATGGTTCTCCGTGTTCATATAAATCTAAAATACGATCTAAATCTCTTTGTGAAAAAAATACTCCTCTTTTCAAAAATGGATGAGGCTCTTCACCAGTAACTTGTTTAAATCTTTCTAATGTTTCCTCAGTGATATGTTTGGTACCGAATTGACTAATTAATTTATCATAATCAATCCCCATTGATTTCCCGTCTACAACGGCACCTTCTACTTCCCATGGAGTGATTTTTTGTTCTGACTCCTCAGTAACTTTGAGCTGTGATACTTTTTCTTCAACTGACATTAATGAAATGTGGAGTGATTTATATTCTAGTCCTTGTTAGTCAAGTGATGATTTCAGTACTTAGATATTGACTAATTATCTTTTTATTTTTCAAAGATGTTTTTTTTTTTCCTCACACATTTCGTGATAATGAAAAAGATATGTCTCACTCATTCTTGGGCTTCAGTGTTTGAAAATTTTTCCAATTTAATATTGGACAGCCTTTGTCAAACTACATAACACCAGTAGAGTAATGTGAGATATAAAACACATTTAATGTACTAATTTGGCGCTTAAAACATTTTTATCATTTATGCTTCTTCAGCAGTAACTTACAAATGAAAAATTTCAAAAATATTAATAATGCACGAATAAAGTGGTAAGTAAATTAGACCCCCATTAAATTATACTATACAGATATACTCTTTTTTGTATTTTCTTCTACTTTGTCTCTCTGATTCAACCTATATTACAAACATTCAAATAAAGGTGGTTCCTTTCTTAAAAGTGTAATTTTTGGAAGAACCATTTGTTCTTACCAGCTTGATGTTTTTCTTCAAAAGCCTTCTTGACAACTTTTTTAGCTTCTTCTCTTTGAGATGGTTCTTCTAAAGCTTCAGAAGTGACAGCAGATTTGAATGATTCAACATCTAATGAGTATCTAGTTGGCATTAAATGGTTGTAGTTTACTAATTTAACAAATGGCTTGACTTTAGTTCTTTTAGTAACTTTTTTAGCATCCATCTTCTTGGTAACCTTCAATGGAGCTCTTTCGATACCAGCAACAATGGCATGTGGGAATGGGTGAGATTTGGTACCTTCATCATGTGGTTTCACAATGACTACTTTTTTACCAGCGTAACGACCTCTTACAACAATAGCTAAAAAATTTAGTTAGTATAATGCTTTTTTTAAATGTAATTTGTAGATTCATGATTGTTACTGCCATATGATGGAAATGAATAAATAAAAATGTTGTGGGATTCGTTGATGTCTTGTGGCGGCTCCATAGTGATTGATCAATCACTTGCTTTTTTCTTAACTCCAAAAGAATCTCCCAAATTCCAATAAATTTATTACGATGGTAATCATTTAAATCTTCAATGGCATATTCTAGTTTAATTAACAGTATTTGTATCTTCTTTTCAATTGTTCATTATTTCTCTTTGCTTCTCTCTTTTATATAAAATATTTCAATCCTTCAAAATTCTCTCCCATATCATATATATCTATCCCATTCATAGTTGGCCAATAAATCTATCATTGTCTACCCATATAGGTACTCATTTTTACATACCAACTTTACCAGATTTGATGAACTTAGCCATTTTTAGTTTCTTGATATCTTAAAATGTTAATACAATAAAAGGTTGGTTGTCTCTTTTTTTTTTTTCAAAAAAATTTTTTGTCTTTCTTCTTGCGCACAGAGTTTGTGTGTATCTCTCTCCCTCACAGTTTCCTCTCAGTAGGGGTGAAATTTTCGCTCTGCCCAATAGCCACACACAACACAATACAATTTTGTTAGTATTAATTTTTTCGCACTCTCCTTAACTTAGTGTGAAAAATTACAGTGCGCGCACACTATACATTATATTATTTACTTATGAGATGACCAATTAATGTATGCGACTGCATATACTATTAGGGCTATAGCCCTAACACGTGATGCGCCATACTAATCAGAATTTGATATTTTCAGTATCGTTTAGAAATATTCCAAGATGAATATTCTCGTATACAAGATTTACTTACAGCACGTTAAAGCTTTGTTAATATGGTTCTTTATCATTTCTTTTATTTATTTGCTTTATTATATTGTAATAACTATAAACGTGTATATATATATATATAATTTATATGAAAAACTTCTTTATAATTTCATTTTTTCCTAGTACTTCTAGCTAAAAATTTAGAATTTAATGCAGTTACCCCAGATCCACTTTTATTACCATTACTATTACTGTTACTGTTGCCGTTGTTACCATTATGACTATGACTGTGATTATAAGTATGGGCAGCTTTTCTCATTTTATTTGGATCAATTTTGCTTCCATCTTCTTTTGTAAAACTTGATCGTCTATTATTTGAATATCCTTTCGGGGAAACTTGAGAAACTGCCAATTGAGCAGCATGTAAAGTTCCATTTTCAGTTGATCTTCTAGGTAATCCAGTATGAGAATTTAATTCTTGAGGTGGACTCACTGGAGGTGGTGGTTTCCTCTTTGGAGTACCTGATTGTAATTTCATTTTAAACATATTTGTGGCAGCTGTACGCGGTGAATGTGATGATGGACTTGATGTTTCAAATGACTTCCTAACTGTTGGAGAAGAATGCTGCTGTGATTTTTTATGATTATTAGTTTTTGCAACTGAAGAATCAAATGCTGGAGCATCTAAAAGTTTTGGTGATGAACGTGTAGTATTATAAGTAGATGATGACTGTTTTTWATCACAACTGGTTCTTTCAATGATACTTGACTTTCATATGCAGCTAATTTACCTCTTTCCAATTTCATTATATTTAGATTTAGCTAATGCTTCAGTCCATTGATTCACTTCAAATTTTTCTACTTCAAAAATTAATGAATTATCAATTGAACTAATGACAAATACTCCGACTGATGGTACTAATTTAGAAAATTTAGTTTGTGATATAACTAATTCTTGGAAATGAATAAATGGATATTTCAATTTGATTTCAGCAATTAAAAGATAATTGGATTCTATATCATTTCTAATGAAAAGTAATGCTCGACCATGAGTTGTAACAACCAATGTACAAGTTTGTGGTTTTTCCGTTAAACTAGGACCATTTGATTCTTCACTATCATTTTTTTCTAAATGACTAAACCCCAATTTTTTGAAAATTGCCTTCTTACTAATTCTACTTCCAGAAGTAGATGCAGATCTTTCAATATCCATACTTTTCTTACTATCAGAAGTTGGACTTCTCTTCATATTATATTGTGGTTCAATAATGGCAAGTGATTCATCAGCATTTTCCACTTTTTTCAATTCGCTGGTGTTATTGTTTACTTCATTTACAATTTGTGTAAGTAAACTAGTATTGGATCTACTTCTTTGTTCTTTATTTATATCCAAAGGTGATATATGTAAAGATGCTTTATTCTTCTTTTCAAATGGTTCTGTTGGTTCTTTATGAGCAATAACTGGACCAATACGAAGTATTCTTTCATCTGGATGGGTTAAATATGGTTCCCATGCTGCTTCCAATGTAGTTGCTGGCTTCACTTCCATTACTTTCGGTTTCACTTTTTCTTGTTGTTGATGGATATTCAGTGGGACCTTGGTTAATGTTTTTCTATCCTTTGATGGTGTGGTTTTCACATAAGATCCTACTGACGGTCTAGTACTAATCTGTGGACGTAAAATATTTGTTCCCGGAATATAATCCTGTTGTGAATATGAAAGTTTGCGAGTTTCATTGGAGTTGCTGCTACGCTTAGATGAATCCTCGGATGTACTGGAATTTTGGTTTGTAGCTGGTTTGTTTAAAACATATGCAGCTACACTAGCGGCACTAACTTTTTCTGTGGACTTGTTATTAATAGTAGCTGGGCTCGGCTCTTTCTCAGGAGTCGGTGATGACCCTTTATGTCCGTTACTACTACTACCACCAACAGCAGTGGCGACATTGTTGGTATTTGAATTTGAGTTTGTGGATTTCTTCACATTCTTCTTAATGACTGTGGTTATAGGTGCCTTATTCAATTCCGGTACTTTCATCATGGATTTTGCTGTCATTTTATAAGGTCCTATTTCAGGAGGATCAGACAACCAAATCAGATCAAAATCTTTAAAGTCGACCGATTGGAAAAAGTAATGTTTTTGTATTTCTGGAATGGTGGCACGTCGTGAAGGTTGCAACACAAGAATCTTCTTTATTAAATCTCTAATAATTGTAGGGAATCCTGCACTAAACGCAAATTGCAATTTCGTAATTTTTTGAAACGTTAAATATTCATTAGTTGCCTTAAATGGTGGTTTCCCAGCAATCATTTGATATATGATGCAACCAAAAGCCCAAACATCTCCAGGTTTACCACAATACTTATTTTCTAATAATTCAGGGGATACATATTCAGCGGTTCCAACAAATGATTTTGCTCTTACATCCACTGGGTATTCTTCACTTTCATCATTCTTTTTCTCTAATAATCTTGCAGTACCAAAATCTGTAATTTGAATTCTCATTTTGTCATCTAATAATATATTCTCTGGTTTTAGGTCTCGATGTATAACACCATTATCATGCATATATTTAATAGCATCTAATATTTGTGCACCAAAATGTCTAGTACATTCCTCATTTAAAGTATTGTATCTCTTGATCAATGTCAATAATTCACCATTTGAAGCATAATCCAAAACAAAATAAAGCGAATCTTTATCCTGGAAGGTGAAATATAATGAAATAACCCCTAATCTATTACTTAATCGATTCAATGCATGTTTTTCTATATTGACATACTTGACTTTCTTTTCTTTTATAATATGTCGCTTATCAAGTACTTTTACAGCATATTGTTTACCAGTAATCTTATCAGTGGCTAAAATCACCGTGGAATATGAACCTTCACCCAATTCTTTACCAAATTTGAAATCAGTAACATTTCGCCGAATAGTTTTCATTTCTCCATCCATAGTCTTGATAGTTTTAACTGCAGCACCCTTTTTTTCCCAATTCTCCTCGTTTTGTTTCAATGTTTCGGATTTTGGTATTTCGTCTGTATCATCATTATTTTCTTCCTCTTCTGTATTGTCCACAGTATTATTACTGTCGTCAAACCTTTCTACCGACTCATTGGGTGGTGTTTGATCCACTAAATGATTGAATTCGGAACTGACATTAGGGGTGTCTAACAATACATTGAGGGATGAGTTTGTTACTGCACGAGGATGATGCGGTCTGAAATCAAATGAATGTGAAGATAACGGAGTTCCTGGTGCACTTTTGGCGATGCTTTCACCGGTTTCATTGGTGGTATTACCTAAGGAAGATAATCGTGAAGAAACGTGCATCACCGGTAGTTGTGGTTCCATACCATGAATTGCTGGAGGTTTATCAATAAACTTATTTATAGCTTGATTATTTTCAGAATCCAATGTATCTACACTGTTGTTATTGGTACCCTGTGCTAAAGTATAGTTGTTATAAATATCATCGAGATCATCATGTAAGTCTTGAAGACTACTTGAACTTAATTTAGTCGAATCATTTTCTTCATTGCTGTTTTGGCTAATTGGACTGTCTTTGGATTTGTCACTTGAATTGCGTTTGCTATAGTGTTGGTGCAAAGAATATCTAAATTTATGCATTCTTATAAGCTAATTTTTAACTGTTGATGTTTCTTTGAGTGTCTCAAGTATTGACTCATTAGCAATAATTGAAGAAATTGAATGGGATTTCCAAAGTACAAGTTTTAGGAAGCAAGTAAAAAAAAAGAAATATATTAATAGTCAAACAAAATCACACTAAAAAAATAAAACAATTCGAATTAAAGTGTTGGTATTACCTGTCAACTATTGGGTGTCTTTCTGTCGTTTGTCTGATTGGGATAATAAATTTTAATGAGGACTTTGGAATTGTTATAAGCCAAATAAATGAAACGGATAAAGGAAAAAGAAAAAAAAAAAAGTAGATTAGTAGAAATTGTTGATAATCAATAGTTTCAAGATTGAAGGTTGGCTTGCTCTTTGTTCGACAAAAAAAGAAAGAAAGGGGGGCGGAAGAAGAGGGCGTGGTGGTGAATATCTTGTTGCTGGGTGCGTAATTCAACAATTTTTGGGTTTTTTTTTGCACTTGCTTGTCTCTCTTTCTCGTTAGTATATACAATTCAAACTTTGTTGTTGCTGCTGCTGTTGCTGCCATTCTCTCCCTCCGTAATGGTTTTTCTGTATTGCTAGACATAACCACAATTTTATTATTAAACTAAACTTGTTTTTAGTATCTTAATCATAGTAATCAATTTTGTGTTAGAGAATAGAAATCCGCAGCAAGAACAACAACAACAATTCCAACTTTTCTTGTCATTTATTGTGCATTGCCTATATTAATCAATCACTTTCCGAAGTGTTTGAAATTGCAGGATAATTGTCAATTGATTACTAAGAATATGTAACTTCAAAGAAGTAGGTGAATTCCACTGTTGATGAAGAACAATTTAAAAGGAAGAGATGGATATAAACTATCAATGGATTGTTGATGATGTAATGAACTATCAAACCATATTTTGTTGTAGTGATTTGAACATGAAATTTGCTTAGAATTGTTGCCAATTTGAGCACAAATTGACCCAAATGAAAGAGCAGGCTTATTTTGAGTATTCAATTGAGCAGTGCTTTTCATTGCTTGTACTTTTTCATCTACTGCTTCTTATTTCCTCTTTAGGGTCTTATCGTACTGTGTTTTGAAGGGTTCATAAAACTCTTGGTATACCAATGCTACACGTTGTAGGTTTTAATCGGTGTATTGGTTACGTAATCAATAGTAAGGAGATTTTTTCTCACGAAACAAAATTATTTGAGTGAGAATCAAAATAATTAATCAACCGCACTAAACAAAAAAAATACTGTTAAGATATTTTTGACAGCCAGTTTGGTTATTAACATTTCTTAACAATTCAATTTATTAACAAAAAAACACACAAGCATCTATAGATAAGAATCAACAGTTAGATTCAGCATTAGTTAAATCATGAAATATTGATATATACAGAAAGATTTACATCCCCGATATTCTAATTCACATTTCGTTTTTAATATCCGTTTAAGCTCATACATATATATATCAACTTGCATATATACATAACCCCAAACACCCAAAATGGCATTCCCACTTGACCAATCTGATCTAATACGTCATTTACGAACCACTTACTTGGTCTTGAATGAAGATTCGGATTATGCGAGAAGAATTATAAAGCATTCCCTGTTGCCAATCCCTAGTAATGAAAACACTCCAAGAACCCCATTTTCTGAGTCCCCACCAATCACTTTTGAGATTGCTAGACATATCAAAAAGTCTGTTCATAATGGATTAAGATACGATGACACATATAGCTCTCAGCCAAGTTTTAGTACATCTCCTGCAAAGGCTACCAAAAAAAGGCGGAAAAGAAAATCAAAGAAAACTGTCAAACTACCTAAGAATTCAAAAACTAAAAATGAAGTAATTTCACCCCCTAGTCTTGATGAGAATGATGGTGCTATGCTTTTAAATTCGGGTTCTTTGGATAATACTTCTACCGATTCAAATATGGACTATCCAGTGGGATCAACCACAGAATCGGAATTGACACCAATAATAGAGTCTAAAGGAGACGATATGATGAGACTAGAGGAACCCGATGAATCAAATGCAAATAGTAGTGGTGGTACAACTTTTGGATTAAGGTATACAAAGACTATACGAGGGAGTAGTGGTGGCAGCAAAAAATCAAGACCGAAATCGAAATCAAAAATACCAATTGTTAAATTCTTCCAATCAGGGAAGGAAAGTGGCTCAGTTTCAGACTCTGATAGCGATAGTGATAGTGATGTTAACGATAGAAAGTTGCAACTATATCAGAGTGATAGTATAAATTCAACCAATAATACTTTGGAGGAAGTTACCACCGAAGATGGAGATATCACTGAGCAGGAAAATGAGCCAGAGATCGTTGAAGTCAATAAATCACATAAAAAGACCGAGGAAAATAGTGATGTCATTACAATAGACAGTGATTTTGGAGTCCCCGTGAATTCTCGTGGACATGTTGTTCAAAATTATCAACCAAAGGATCAAGGAGTGTCTGATGAAGAGATTGAAGCTGAAATTGACGAAGATTATGATTCTGAGGATTCTGATGAGTATGAATATGAATATGATGAAGATGGTGAAGAAGATTCTAATGATTCAGAGTTTACTGATTTGGATAATGATTCATTAGTGGGTTCATCTTTGATTTTAGATTCCACCTACAACGATAATGGAGGCGATAGTTTTTCATTTGTTCGAACAAGTAATGTTTCGGAATTTGATACACAGAAAAGCAGAAAGAAGAAGAAAGCTGATTCATTTGATCAACACACGGTACCAAAAGGTAACACCCTTGTTAGACAAAGGTCATCTTCTGCTGGTAATAGCAAGTCATATTTAGCGTTAACTGCTTTGAGTTATAAAAACCCAACATTTCAGTTTGAGAAAGTTGCTCCTACTAAAGTAGACACTCCCAAGGCTTCCAAATTGAGTTCACTTATTCATTCAAAATACAAATCAAACAACATTAATCCATTAAATTATTATTCATTCGTTGATGCCAGCTCATCTTCAGTAAAGCAAACATTGGTTGATATATTTGTGCCACCTAACACAAAGGCTACATTGATAAAATTGGCCATGGTTGAGAATGTGGCTATTTCTGATTGTATTGGGTTTGTTTTGCTTAATCTTTGTAAATTGCCGGAGCTGAATAGTATCAAAGATTTAGACTACCTCAATCCGAATCATTGGCGGTTAGAGCTAGTTGATGAAGATGGTGAAAATTATGGATCATTTGGTGTTTTGGATCGTACGAGATTACTTTCATCATATAATAATCCGAAAGAATTGGCAATTTGTCGAATCACTGATTATAATGAAATCAAGAAAAATGATTTACAGTCTCCATTGCCCGTTGAAGTAAAGAAAGATCTTGAAGCATTGCAACGCAAACGACACAGTATTAATCAAATTGTGGAAAGTGGAATTGAAGAATCTACTGGGGAGAAAATTGAGTTTCAAATTGGAGTATTTGAGTATGATGATGATGGATTACCAAGAAAGGAACTGATAAAAGTACCTAGTGAGTATACCATGGGTCAAGTATTGAAAGAGTTTTGCGCTCAGCAAGGGTTAATTTTAATAAAATATCGATTTCGATTAGTGGATCAAAGTACAGGACAAAGTAGATTTGTTAAGGATGTTGAAAAATGTGGTGATTTAAAACAAAGAACGTTAGAATTGATACCTCTGGATACTAAATTGAACCTGATCATGAATGCTAGTTATGATGTTGGTATGATTGAAGCAAGAATAACACCGCTGGACTTTACATTACCAAATATCACACCTACAGTAGAACAAATGGATGATAAGATGCAAAAATTGAATTTGAAGGATACCCATAAACCAACAAATACACTAATACCAAAAGAAGACAAGAAAGCATCTTCATTTAATTCGACTAATGCTATTAAACAAGCTATCACGTCTAATAGATATCTTGAGAATATTTTCACGGGCGATAATCCAGCGTTACCGATTAACTTAAACACAATTTATTTCAAGTGGAAAGTATTGAAAAATAACAGTAAAATGAAAATCAAAAATTTTAGTGAAAAGAATTTCATTATCGATGGAGATTATATTCATTTGACACCACCTGATGATTTGACCATGAATATGCCACCTGAATCGTCAGTGATAAATATAAATGGTCATAATCATACTCATCATCATAATTATTTGAATCATCAATTCAATCGAGCTCATAATAAGACTCTGACGAAAACCTATTCTTTCCATATAACTCAAATACTCAAACTAAAGAAGTACGTTAAAAATCCTAATTATTTTAGAATCATCATTCAGAGTCAACAACTGATGACCGAAAATAATGAGGTACTTAATTCTACTAAGGAGGTCCCTACAAAGAAATTTTATCTTATAGCTATAAATGAACAGGAATGTCTGGAGATCATAAGTAAATTGAAATGGGTCTTACAAGTGTATAATTTTTCTAGTGGTGGGTTATAAATGGGAAATTATGTGTTTTAATAGATTATATAATAGTCAAAATTTTAATTGTAACTTTGCATGAGGGTGGTAAAGGATCTGTAGAATTGTGTGTGGCCGCGTGTTAGGGATCAGTACGCGCGATGAGGTTTATTCGATGTAGCACAAAAGTCGTCATGAAGGCATCGCGACTCGACTCGCCTTGAAGTCTAACAAAGAAAAAAAAAAATTGGTAAGAACAAAAAAAGATGAAACCATGTGAATGAAGAGCTAACTTCACATCTACAGATTGAATTCAAATATGGCAAAATTATCTCAAAATTGGAAGAAATTAAGTTCTAAAATACAGGATAAACCTAAGAATGGTTCAGTGAAAAAACCTACTTTAAAAGGCAAGATCTCCAAGAAAGTTAAAGCTTCAATATCGGAAAAATTATCAACCACCAACAATACCACCACGACTACTACAACCACCACATCCACCACCGATGTTGTTCCTATAGCATCCTCAACCAAACCTACTGCGACACCACTAGAATATACTCTCTGGACACAAAATCACACCATAAATGTATCACATATACCGAAAACCCCTAAGCCATTACCGTTATCTAGGAATGATAGTAGGAAATTAGATCCAGGTAAATATGTAGCCATAGATTGTGAATTTGTGGGAATAGGTAAAGATGGAGAAGAATCGGCATTAGCAAGAATATCAATTATAAATTATTATGGAGTTGTACTATTAGATACTTACGTTCGACCACAAGAAAGAGTAACTGATTGGAGAACTTGGGTTAGTGGTATTCAAAGTTATCATATGCAAGATGCTATAGATTTTAAAACTGCTCAATTGAAAACTATGGAATTAATTAATAATAAAATATTAGTGGGTCATGCAGTGAATAATGATTTGGATATATTATTTTTATCTCATCCTAAATCAATGATTAGAGATACTTGTAAATTCCCAAAATTTAGAGAAATTGCTGGTGGGAAATCACCAAGTTTGAAAAAATTGATTAAACATTTTATTCAAGTTGATATACAAATTGGTCAACATTCTTCTGTTGAAGATGCTAGAGCAACAATGTTACTTTTCAGATTATTTAAAAGGGAAATCGAACAATCCATGCGTAATAGAAATAAACGACAATGATTTGTAATATAGGAATTTTTATAGAATAACGACATTTTCAAAATTAGAGATAATTCATTGCCAATCTACAAGGCTTCAACAAGTCTTTGCTTAATGATGATAAAAACAAAAGAATGACTGTAATTTATTACTTTATATACGTAAATCATAATAATATGGAATTTAAAATGCAACGGGATTTTTCAAAAAATCAGCTTCTCTACTCTCCTTTTCTTCTCATAACTATCATCAAATATCAAAAAAACACCCGAATAGAAACTTAACAAAGAACCAAAAGCCTCTAACCTAAAATGAACGTTGTTCTATAATACAAAATTAACTAGCAATAAAAATATCAATCTAAGATTCTGATTAATCCTCCAATTTCGACCCACTGATGTAACTACATGCAGCTCTATAAAGCATCGATTGGATTGGTTTAATATCAGAATCAAATTCAGGTTTGAATATTTGGTTTTCATCTATGGTTTCACTAAGTGGTTTCAAATGTCTCAAAGTTTTAAGAATTGTGATTTTTTTCAGTATTAATATATCATCAACAACATTTTTGTGATACTCTGGATCATAATCAGTACATTGGGAAACAATCTCCACTATTTCAGAAATATTTTTAACAACTTCCACTGAAACTGTATTCAACAAATCATGCATCAATGTTGGTTTGATGATATGATACACAAGTAATGCCAATTCTCTGTTATTCTTGAGCATATAAAGATAGATTTGAATAAATCTTGCTTTAAAACTGATATCGACCCCTTGAATGTCACAGAACAAAAATCCAACATGTATCATTAATATTTTGGATACTTCAGTATTGTCAAACAACAAGTCAATTAATAATTTAGGAATTTTTTGATTATCATCTAAAGATATAAACGAACGATCGATTTCAAGCTCCTTCAAATAATCTTCAACCTCCTTGGCATCACAACACAAATAAAGATAGAAAATATAGGCATATGTGTTATTTGTTATAAATTTCCCATCCATTGTTTTCCCTTCTCTCATTAAATATCTTTGCTTAAAATATCTCTTAATACACGCAATTGCTAAGTGTCTATATTGAGAAATTCTTAATCCTTGACCCAATATGAAAAATATGTGGACACCAAAATTCTCTTTAGTTATTATATAACCATGCCTTTCCTGGAATTTAGATAAATCGGGTTCTAAATATTGTTGTTGTTCAAATATAGTGTCCAAATAATTTGGTCCAAGTCTCATTATTTTTGTAATTGAAGCAATAACATTTTCTAACCCAGAAGGATAAAGTACAGCATGATTCAATAATGTGAAACATAATTGTGGCCAAATCAAAATTGGTGGTAAAATGGAACTATCAGGTAAACCATCTAAGATTCTGGCAACGGCAACAGCAACACAAATGGTTATATCAATACTATTTAACTCACCATTAGAAACTAACTTTATGGTTCGGCATGCATTTGAATCACTAATACCTTCTTTAGAAAGAATCCCTACCATCAAAAATGCTCGATCTTGAAATACTGAGTAGTTGTTAAAGGCGACATCAATAGTATTAGACGACCATCTAGCTCGCCAGTTAGTTCTATCTCCGTGTAACGCAAATGCCTTGATGAAAACATTCAAGTAATCAGCAAACTGTTCGATATTTGTGATTTTATTGAAAGCTTGTGCAGCATCATTTCTTTTCGTTACGTCTCTACTGGTACCGAAAATCATCTTAGCTCTTGGAGTTGAAAAATACGCAATAGCTTTATCTATTTCAGCTCGTTGTGCTTCAGTCAAATTTGGCTTGTGTAAGAAAGACTGAATTGCCGTCATAAGCAATTTTTGTAAATCTTCTCCAACATCCAAAACAGGATTATCAATAAACAAAGTAACAAAGAAAATCAACTCGGCCAAATAAGTCTTGGCAAGGTTATATGAATTGAAAAACAATGATGAGCAAATCTTAATTAAAACCGATATTTCAAACAATTTCGATTGTAAGGCAATAGATGAATCAGTTGTCACAACTTTATTGATTCTTTGTAATAATCTCGATGTAACTTCACCACAAACTTCTATTGATGGACAAATCACTGCAATAATAAATGTCCAGTCTGGATTATCATTCTTACTATCAATAGCAAATGCTACTACCTCTTCCACTAAAGTCGATACCAATCTTGCCTCTTGAAATAATTTGGACCATATATAATCATTAATAAATGGAATGCGGTCTTTATAAATTGATGTAAGACGACAAAACAATCGAAGCAAATCCGCAGTCTTATCAGCACCATTCTCATCATTCAGAAACACGTACTCATATATGTTTTGAATCCAAGGTGATAAATACAAAATAGATGTAAACCTGGTCTCCCTATCTATACGATCGAAATTATCAAAAAATGCTTTGAAAAAACGATATGTCATTTGAGGGAATGTTTTCGCTAAATGTGCTGAAACAGTAACAACAAAATTAGTAGCATCAGCTGGGAATGGAACATTACTTGCATGGTTCTCACGAATTCCAAAATCAATTTCAAAGTATGTTGACAAAGAGCCAAACAAAACTCCCGCTTTTGACTTTAATTCTTCATCATGACTCAACAACCCTTGGAAAACAATATTATATAATCTGCCAAACCAATGCATGGTGTGACGTTCATTTTGATAATCCAACTCATTATTCAAACTAAATGGTTCCCTTGGTAATCTTGAAATAGTAAAATACAAATATCTTAAAATTTCGAGTCTATCTTGCGACCTAAAAGTAAGTTGGACCCCACGATTCAAATAAATTGTAAATTCGTCATTGTTCCCAGTAAAATTGGACACTTCGCATTTGTTCATTTCACTGATACGATAAACCTCGACTGGGTTAAACCCATCTGTAACACTTGCAATATAATCAAATTTCACTCTGTTAGTGAAACATAATGTAACAAATCTTCTTCCTATTTTGAATTGTACAGGCATGAATTTTTCAGTTGTTGCGTCATATAGTAAAACGTCTTTGAAGGTGACCTTATTTTCACGATTAATTGCCAATGTCTCCAGATCAAGACATAAATTTTTAATGATACTGTCAGGGTCTGCAAGCGAGTAAATGTAAACTTTAGTGCCATATTTTTCTCCCTTTGATCTAACCAATTTAACACCTTCCATAATACCCGGATTCTCAATTCTAGGTATATTGAAATAATAAACTCTTTGACAATTACTGAACAATAGTTTGGTGCCACTGTTTGCAATCAAATTAGCATATTCAATCGTAACTGTTTCAATATAATAGTAATATTCTGTAAAATCATATACCAAATAAAACTTGTTATCCCACACTTGAGATGCAGTTTCTATTAATTTGTAAGCCAAGTATTCAAAATCATGTGGTCGGCCACTCAATTTTTTCAAATTAACCACTACTGCTGGTGTACCATCTTTGAAAATTGAACTATGAATAACATCAATTGCATCCGGTGGTGTGTCAGAAAATTTGATTGACATTTTTGTCATAAAATCATTAAGTTTAATTTCTTCCTCATCTAGGTTATTAGTATCTAAAAGCTTCAACTTACTGGACATCTGTAATTTAACACCAGGATTTGGTTGACCCATTTGCATTACTAGATAATCAAATTTTTTAAATTTCACTGCTTTATCATGCAACAGGTAATTACATCTCCATGAGTGTTGGAAAAGAAAGTTATATCTTATTTTTGCAAAGTAATGGTAAATGAACTTGTGCAAGTATCTCAACGAAGTTAATGGTTTCTCGGGTTTGTATAATTCAGCGCTTTGATTCTCCGTTGTTACATCTGTGGAAATAATTTTCAAAAATCCATCAATTTTTTGATTGTAGAAATTCAATTCTTCAGTTTTTCCGGCAATTGCAGGCCATTTAATAGACGTCAAAGTTCCATTGGCCATATTTTGCAATACTTTTACCAATTGCATTAATGATCTTTTAACTTTGGGGTTGTTAATTGGAAGTTTGAAATGTTGTTCAGGACTGATTATTGCGGGACACAAGAATCTCAAAAATACAAAAGAACTAACGGCCGTGAGTGCAGCTTCAGGAAATTTATTCGACACAGAATCGTAAATTGCCTTACTTACCAGTTTGAATGCATGCGGCAATTTGTCAGTCGAATTCACAATCAGATCGATTATTCTTGATAAATATAATATGAAGAGATCTGCGGTATCTGAATTGTCTTGCTTTTCAACTTCAAATTGCACATCATTATCAACAAGTTCTTTGATAACAGGTAACAAAACCTCATTCAAATAATCAACCCCGTTAGTTTGTGCGTAAAATGATAAAAACTTTGTCAAAGTTGAATTTCTTCTGAACAAATCCGTGGACCTCGACAGAAGAGCTACTTCTGTATTTAACAAGACATTAAACAAATTATTCAATTTCCCGGTATAGGAAAACACTTCGAAAAATGCAGATGCTAGTAAATTATGTTCAAATGAAGAAGCACATTCTGCAATAGAACCAAAAATTTCAAATTGATCCGTCAACTCATTAATCAACTTATCTGGGTACTCTTCCCTGTTGGAAATTTTGCTTTGATGAACTAACATTTTTGAAAAGACATTCAAAAAGATTGATCTGATTTTCTTGCTTTCATGATATCCCATTGGTAAAATAAATCTCATTCCAATCTGAGAGTCATATTGTAAAATATTTGTGATAGATTGAAGAATGTTATCAATAATTATATGATGCTTATGTTTTTCACGATTAGTTGGTGTTGCTTTAGTATATTTTTGAATCACTTTGTAAAATAATGAGAAATAAACACTAAAGGACAAATCTTTGTATTTATTGATTTCATCTTCTTTGATGCCATCTGGAACTTCCAATAATAAGTTTTCTACTTGTCCTCGTAAAAGAATAGAACATTCAACTGCAAAATCCAATGCTAAATGCAGAAGCTCAACTTCTTTATTGGTTTTCACACTCGAGCTATCATCAGCTTTTATGTTTTCCTCAAGTGCACTATCATAAAATACAGCTGGTTCTAACCATTCCAAACTTGCTCTGGAGTATAGATTTCTCAATTTGTAAGCCCCATTTAAACCGGCATTTGTACGATCTAATTCTAAAGCACATCCAAGTTTGCAAAACCTTAATTGCAACTTGAATCTTTCACATGGATCATCTATTGCATTGATAAATTTGATAAAGTCCTGGCAAATTTCTGGTAACAAGGTTGAAAGATAAAGTGCTCCCTCGCTTTTCACATTTATCATGGACGTCATAACTATTATTGCACGATCTAGAAAAACTGCAATTTCATCTGATTTATTATTCTCAAAATAGTGTGTTGCTGTTTCCATTAACTTTCGAGCAGTCAAGCAATATACTTCTGCTTGCGATTCACTTGCTAAAGCTTCCTTAATAATCATTTGAATCACCATGTCAGGTGAAGTTAACAACTCGATACACTTATCGAAAAACTCGGAAATAGGCGCTGTTGGCCAGGTATTTGCCGCAAGTTCTTCAGAGACTAGACTGCCTGATAAGAAACAACCAGAAGTAGAGACAAGGAATCCAGTGAAATGTCTCAAAATGAGTGTTTTGTCATTTCCTAAGCTCGATTTGGTATCAAGGATTCTGACCCATCGATGATAAATGGTCACCCATGTTTGATATAATGACTTTGTCGGTTTGGAATTACGCAAAATATTTCTATGGCGCTTGTGAAGGCTGACAAACCCAGTGAAAACAGCTTTATCTTCCAGGATTTTTTGAAATGTGTCAACTAAAGTATCACGAACATCCTCAGATGGATAGAAAGGTTTGTTAGTTTCCACTTCATCAAGATACCAATCAATCCCTTGCAATGCATAATTATAAAACAGTATGTCATGGGTACATAACGAAAGTAACAAAACTTTTTCCACAGAATGTATAATATCTCCACAAAATCCCAAATACACTCGAGTATCTGGGTTGGTCAAGATAGGATTCTCAATCACAAATTTATTAAAGTAGGTTCTTTTTTGCAAAAACGAGTTTAAAAACAAAAAGCAGGATTTAAACTTTGGGTTAAGTAATGAAATGGATAAACATGCTTCACAGGTGACGTAAATAATACAACAACAAATTTGAAAATTTGCAAAAACCGATAAGTCAGTACGAATGTCAATCAAACTAGTGGTTGGCTCCACCATTTTCAATGATAGCTCTTTTGTAGAGTCCAATAATCGTGTGTCTCCTTGAATTATCCATTTTGACTTGAATGCTAATCTTATTGGGATAATCGCGTCATGACAAAATCTTATTATAGGTGGAAGTGATTCTGATAATGGTTTGGTTTCGTATACTTTTTTACTCATTAATTTTTCATCATTGAAATAGAATTCTGGTGCTGCTGCAAATATTCGAAAAATGTCCGACAATAACTCTTCTGCTCCATTGACAACTCGGAATCTATAAGTTGAAGTTGATAATACTGAAGATGATGAGGTAGTAAAATTTTTACTACTATTTAGTTTTTTCAAGTCAGTGTCAAATAAGTCCGCTGTATAATGATCTAGACTTGTTTTGATTCGACTAAAAGCTTCCTGAGTGGCAGCTGTTACCTCGTCACTGTTTTGTTCATTGTCGATATATGAAGCTGTAGAAGCATCTGAAGAACCATTAATGCTACCTTGACTTATTTGATTGATACTACGTCGAATTTCATATTGATACAAGATTTTGGAAGCACCATAAACCATTAATCTCAAAGTGGGTGTCACTTGTTTCATTGTTGCAAAAAACGACTTTTTGGCTGTCTGAATTTCTGATAACCCTTTAATTATCTTGACAAAAATTTTGTTGAACCGAAGATCCTCCTGGTTTTGCTTATAATTATTGATGACAATTCTAATGTATTTATCTGAATTTATCAAAATGGCTGCCAAGTAGAAATTAACTGTAAGTAAATCGTATCTGAAAAGCAAATCATCATCAACTAGAAGGTCGTCCTTGCGAACTTCGCCAAACTTTATCAAATTTTGGTGGATTTCATCGAGAAATTTCATGCTAAACTTATAAATTGGATGCCATAATTGGTTATATGCTTGTAAACGGGCACCTAAATGAAATAGATGGATAAATGAATCAAAACTTCCCAAACTAGAAGCATTACTGCTCTCTTTCAACTGTGACATTATGAATTTTAGCCTTTTGTTGAATGTTAGCTTTAATTTGTTTAATGGCTTATCGCTGCTAACTTCAATAACATCTTCGAGACAAATAACGAAAAACCAAATCAAAACAAATGGCGAGTTAAACAGATTTGTGGAGGACTCATCAGAAAATAGGCTAAATGATATGTCAAACAAGCTTCGCGCCACTTGAGTTTGATGGGTATCATTTAAATCCACTAACACATTGTAATCTAAAGTACGTGAAAAAGATTGAGCTTTGATGCTGCTAGCTAGAAAATGCAAGTATACTTGTTTCCAAGTATTTGACCTTATACATGGTAAGGCTTTCAAAGTATCGTCCACAATGGTGACTGAATTAACTTTTGCAAAAAAAATGAATTTAAGCAATGGTAAATATGTCTGCAAAACGGGTAAGGGAATTGTTGCGTCTCTTTGAGAATACCTGAAAATTTTTGCCTTTAAAACATCATAATAGTCTTCAGGATTGGCGGTAGCAATATATCGAATTATTGTATCCAAATAAAAATCAATTTTACCTATCACCAATTCTGTTTCTTCCTCTTTTGTCATTAGTTGGTCTTCACGCAAAATCTCAGACTCTTCTTTGGCCACAATTAGGGTTGTTAATGTTTGTTCATTACGCACTAGTGACACCACTTTCCTAACAACACTAGATGAAATCATGTTGACAAATGTATCAACCAAATCAGAAACTACCGACGATTCTATTCTGTTTGGAGTATCATAATAATAGAACTTTGAGTAATTGCTTAAAAAATCTTTATCATCCACAATAGTAGACTCTCGATCCCAACTCACTTTCAAAACGTCAGCAAGTAATTTGCAAATTAATAAAATTGAGTTTCTTGATTTATCATCACGATATTTGAGTTTGTTGTTAGTGAATTCAGTATTAATGGTCTTTAAAATGGAAGCAAAAGTTACCAAAATATACGTTACTGTTCTGGGGTCTTTACTATTGTTCTCTAATAATAATTTTCTCGTAATGGAGAACTGTTGGTCAAGTTCGACTTCTTCTATGCTACGACCGGTGTGATTTGGTAACAATGACTCGATTCTTTTCGCCAACGCCTGAATAAATATAAAATGGTCATCTTTCATTATGGAATCACTCATTTGTGGAATTAACAACTCTTATCAATAACAATGAAGCAAATATAATGTCTATGTGAATTGAAAAAGCCAAAATAAAAAAAAACTCCGGAAAAGTTTGTTGATTTTGACAATATTGTGAGTATTGATAATTGATAGCAGTGGTTGTTTGATCTGGTTTGATATGTAGTCCACTTCTTTCAGTTGTGTTGGCTGTAAATTTGAAGTGGATATTGTTTGATGATGATGTGGGTGTGGATATGTTTTTTTTTCTCTATAAATTCAAATGTGTTGAAGTAAATTGATGAGATCAAATAATCAATATCTATAATACCGTTGAACTTGCGATATATATATGTGGTTATGAGTGGATGGTATCAATTGGGAGTTGTAAAAATTTAAATCCAAAAAAAAACCAAGCAAAAAAAAATACAGACACACACTTTCAACAAAACACACTTGGTGGTGGTTGTAAAAAAAAAACTGTTAACTAAGTTGGAGGAGGGAGAAGTAAGCAGGCAAGCAGTAAACAGTAGTAGTAGGGAAAAGAGTGAGAAAGTAAAAAAAAATTTCTTGATTGTCAAAATTTTTGTTCAGACAGACACGCACACACACACTAAACCTTGTTAATACTGTTGTTGTTGTTTTAAGTTGTATAAAAAGTGTAATGTAATTTGTTATCTCTTCTTTTAGTTTGGAGTATAGTTTGTGGATGGTATCTATCACTTTATACTATACTATCTTTTTTAAACTCTAAATAAATGTACTAGAAATAGGGGGGTAGGTGGGAGATGAGTGAAGGGAGGAAAGTAAATTCTAATTAAATAAAAAAGCAAATTTTTATATCAAATTCAGATAATCATAAGAAAAGCAATCAACGTTCATAAGCAATTACGATGTATATATATATTGTTTAAAGAATACAATTATAAAGAGAGAGGAGGAGTTTTGAGCAAGTTTAGTAATAGTTTTCAATGAGACAATCTAAATTGAACGGAGAATGATTAAATATTTAATCAAACGGAAAAAAAAAAGAAATTCTAATATTATTCGTTGACTTGTGTCTAAAATAATTTTTATTGTCTTATTATTCTTTCTCTCTTTGTGACAAGTAGTGTACGTTGGTGTTAATTTTGGTTGTCTAACGTCTTTTTCTTACAACCATTTAACCACTAACCATCAATAACAACTACAACTTCAAATTACATCTACCGTTACAACTTACGAAACCMMCTTTCAATATCTGCTTTCAACGAGTTGTTGTTGTTTTTGGTTC